>NW_020954590.1:23210533-23350584 GCF_900497805.2 Vombatus ursinus
ATAGATAGATAGATAGATAGATAGATAGATAGATAGATAGATAGATAGATAGATAGATAGACAGACATAAGGGGTAGCTAGGTGGTACAGTGGGTAGAGTACCAGCCCAGAAGTTAGAAAGATGGATCTTCCTGAGTTCAAATCTGGCCCCAGATACTTGCTAGCTATGTGACCCTGGGCAAATCATCTAACTCTGTTTGCCTCAGTTTCCTCATCTGTAAAAGTAAACTGGAGAAGGAAATGACAAACAACTCCATTATCTTTGCAAGAAAACACCAAAGGGGGTTACAAAGAGTTGGACACAAATGAAAATGACTGAACTGACAATCAGTAGATATAATACACATAAACAAAAGTTCCTTTGAGATCTTCATTAATTTCTCAGAATGAAAAGGGGTTCTGCGACCAAAAAGTTTGAAAACTGCTGTCCTATCACATTTCTCGCATCTTTTATTTCTCTCCACTCGCATGAATGACCACCACTCCAGTTTGTGCCTCATCACCTGCCACATGAACTTTGTAATAACCCCCTGGTTATTGGAGAACAGGTGGGGAAGAGATCTCCTCTATCCATCCCAGTCCCCATAGCACTTATAGACTTCTATATTTCTAAACAAATTTGACCATGTCACTCCCCTGCTCATGAAATCCCAGTGATTCCTTCTTGTTCTAGGGGAAAATGCACATTATTCTGACATTTGAAATCCTGTGAAATCTGTCACCAGTCTACTATTCCTTACATATTACACATCACTCACTTTTTTATATATTTTAGTCAAATTGGACTATTTGGTATCCTGATAAACAACATTCCATTTTTCACCTCTGCCTGGAATGCATTCCTTGTACCCTCTAGTTTTTTTCAAGGTCCAGCTTAAGTACTACTTTCTAGACAAAACTAATCCTGATTCCCTCAATTTCTAGTGTCCTACCCCCATTGCCATGTATTTACTATGTATTTATTTTTCATTTTTCTGTGAGTGGGTTGATTCCCTACAGTAGAATGTACTCCTTGAGGGCAAAGACTATTTGGTTTTCATCTTTGTGTCTGCATTGCCTGTCATAGTACCTGGAACATAATAGGACCTTAAGAAATGCTGAATGAATGAATTCATGAGCAAGCTGACTTTTATTCTGTAAACAATAAGCAATAATTGAAAAATTATAAGCAAAGAAGTGGAATGATTGGAGCTGTATATATGAAGGGAGCAGCATATGACAAAGGGAAGATATTGAATTTGGAGTCAAAGTATCTGAGTACAAATTCTAACTCTGGCATTTATTAACTTTGTAACTTGAGGCAGTTACCTCAGTTGTCTCATCTATTAAGTGAAGGGATTGGACTTGTTTAGTCTTTTCAGTTGTATCAAACTCTTTGTGACCCCATTTAGGGTTTTCTTGGCATATGAGGAAACCGAGGCAGACAGAATTAAGTGACTTGCCCAGGGTCACACAGCTGTTATGTGTCTAAGGTCAGATGTGCTCTTCCTGAGTCCAGTCCTGGTTCTCTATCCATTGTGCCACCTAGTTGCCCCATGATTGGAGTCGATGATATCTAAGGCTCCTTCCAGCTCTTAATCTATGATTCTTTGAAGCTTTATCTGGCAATAACGCCAAGAACATAATGGAACCACATGGGAACCCACACTCCCAGGTAGGTGAGTGATTTTCAAGCTGACAATTGTCTTTAATTCCAAGTGAAACACTCACCTGAAGTTTCGGACAGATAGATAAAGAAAAGCAGAAGGAACAAAAATGTCCAGACCAATAGGACTAAATAATACAGAGATCATAAAGTTTTGTCTCATAGCTTATAACTAATCTTTGTCACAAAAAGGGCTTCAAATACAGCAGGTAACAACTATACAGACACTATCAGGTACATATTGCTGAGATCCTGAGTATAACCATAGGAGAAATGCCAAATAACAGCATCTTTTAGATGTGACCCAGTGTTATCTGCACTATAGTATGCTCACCTATCAAATCACAAAAATATTGAAACTGAGACAGCACCTGAAGAAGGTGTAGGAAAATTTCACTGCAAGCTCCCTCCCAACTCTGAGATTGTTAGCTGAGATCCATGAGGTCTCTATCACTGGTTTATGCGTTTCCAGCCAATACCCAGTTGGAAGTATAATCCTATTGGGAAAGCTTTTTTGACACTTTAAATAATTCAATAAGTCTGTGATCTGCGAACCACCCTGGGCTCCAGTGAGTTTTTGCCTTATCTTCCTTGGAATAAGATTTCCTTCTCACTTTTAGTGACTAACTCCAAACTATGCTATTCCACTGTAGTCATCATCCCCACTTCTTTCCTATCAGAACCTTGGATACCACCCATGGATCTACTCTGTGTTGATAGGTGAACTTTCACTTTCTCTTGCCCAGAAACAGGCCTCCACTTTATTATCTTGCCACCAGCTTTATACCATCACCATCACCTCCTCTTCTTTTCCAAATCCTGTTTATATCCTCCAGTCTCTTAAAAGTGTGTATTCCTTGAGGACAGAAACTGGCTTATTTGTCTTTGCAACCCTGGTACATAGCACAGTACTTGGTACATAAGTTTTTAATTAATATTCTATTATCTCTCTCCCTCTTACTTTTTTGCTCTCTTACTCTTTCCTTTTCACTCCTTTTCTCTGTCAGCCTTTCTCTCTCTCTGTCTCTCTGTCTCTCTCTGTCTCTCTCTCTCTCTGTCTCTCTCTCTCTGTCTCTCTCTCTCTCTCTCTCTCTCTCTCTCTCTGTCTGTCTGTCTCTCTCTCTCTCTCTCTCTCTTTTCAAAGGAAGAACAGGTACCAAAGTTAATTCCTTCTTTCAGTAATCGAAACCTCAACCCTGGTCTCTTTGAGAGCTAAATCTATTTCATGTCATATCATGATTCTATATCCTAAGATTGGATTTAACTGATGCTTCTCTTAGAAGAACACAGAGAATATCTGAATCAGTACTCTTAAGGATTACAGTGAACATGTATTTTGATAACCACAATAACCTGATCTAGAACACACATCACTACCACAAAAAAGCATATAAGGGAAGAGAAACGATAAAGAAAAAGCTGTGTTGCTCAGATTTTTTTTCCTCCACAAAGAAGGATTACCCTTTCATTCTTTGAAGCAAAGAATGTTTGTTTTGAAGCAAAACAAAGCTTATTAAAATAATGCTCATTTTAAATAGATAATCAAAGATACTACAGATGGGCCATCTAACTAATGACACTGGTAAAGAATAAGGTATGTGTATACATTAAGAACTCAATTGAAATCAAGTTAATATTATATTAAAATAAGTAAACACATGCCTATTATAGATGTGCAAGGTTCCTTATTGAGCAGGAAATTTTCATGCTTGAGATCTCCTGAAAGAAAATGGAGACAAGACAAAAAAGAACAAGTAATTGAGTGTGTTCGGACTATGAGGAAGAAATAAATAAAAAGCTAATTGGACAGTGGAGTAACAAGAAATCAAGAAAAGCAGATTTTCCTGTTGCCAGGAAGAGGGGGGAAGATCTTTAGATAAATTAGAAAGGTGTAAATCACACTGCAAATTAAAATTCAATCTTCTATAAAAAGGGAGGAAAAAAAGGTAGATGTGTATTTACCTCTGAGTTTTATCCATAGGACATTTGTATCTGTGACAAATGGTTGTCTAGATGTCAGAGTCATTTCAAATAAAATCACTTCAAAAGCACATCTCTTTCAACAAAATGAGAGTGTGACAGAGATAGAGTCTTGATGATGGCTGTTCAGAAATGGCTATTTAAGAGAGTGGTGAGGGAGACAAGGACTGGCAGGGAACTTGGCCAAGAGTTGTGAGGTAGTTAGAGTTCGTTATAGGACAGTTGGTAGGGAGTGGAGAGCTTACAAATCAGAGAAAGGAATGGAAAACGTATGAGCAGAAATATATCCAAGTCATCCACGCAGTAGTTCAGGAGCTGCAACTCTTCATATAAACATTATCTCCTCTATCTTTGGTTTTGTTTATATAGCTTCACTAGAGATATAGATCAGTAGCTGACATCATTAGCTTCTGATTGTGGGGCGTTGGATTGGGGAGGGTGGGATGGAAGCTATAAGAATAATTCAAAAATATCCCTTTAGCCAAACCACCTTATGAGTTTCTTTTTAAATAAAGGATTTAGACTCTGTTGCCTCCCAGCAATAGTGCAGAATTATATAACGTTAGAATTAGAGGGTAAAGTTAGAGGGATAAACAATTGTTTTAGCAAATAGTGAGAACAGCAAACAGACTAGTATGAATTGAATTGTAGATAGAACTTATCCCTCCAAGTCTAATATTCTTCAATTCCATGTTATAGTTGGAAGGGACCTTTGAAATGGAGGTCTTCTAAATCATTTAGGTTTGCCCTGTCAATGTATAGTGAAGAAACTGAGGCATGTAGAGATGAAATCACCTATCAAGGTTACATCAAAGAGTCCAATCTCAGTTTTATGCCCCTTCTCCCTTTGTTACATGCATCATTGAATAAGCCTACTCTTCTATTGTTTACACAAACCACAAAGTAAAATGAAATCTTAACAACTACTTGCTTAATTTATCAATACAGACAACCAATGCAGATAATTTAGGCTTCAGTATAGATTTGGAGAGTGAGTTATTAGGTCTGGCTGTCTGCATTGACCAAATTAGCTGCATAATTGTCAAATCTTCATTTTACTCTGTGACCATAATTTAGTCAGTGACCTAAGAAAAATAAAGAGGCCATCTGGAGTAAATGTTTTCAGGCTTTCTTTTAGTTTGCAAGGACCTAAGCAATGTTCCAGTTTCCCAGTCATTACTGCAGTTGGGGTTACTTTTGAGTGCATTATTTCTCAGTTTCTGCCCCAAATAGTACTCGTGATAAAACCAGCTTCTCTGCCTTTGGTAACATGGAACAATGTTTAGCAATAAACTGCTCTGTTTTCTCTTATATAGTACATATCATTATCATTAAATAATACATATTTTGAGCTTCTAAAGAGATGGATATAGATTAATGGAGTACATTATTATATTATGGTTTATTTATATATTATATTTTAAGTGTTTTAAGGTTTTTAGGTGAATACATATATATTTATATATGTATATATAATCTATACATATATCTATAAATGTTGCAATTTTCTTGTCCCATTGAGATGATTCTATCTGAGGGAAACCAAACTATACATTTTTCTCTATTATCTATCATGGAGATGAAGAGATAACTGTAATGATTTTTGTTCATATAATGTGTGAAACAGGAAGAAAGTAGGTTTAATTTAATCAGTGAAATTGACTTTGAAAAGATGATAGTAACTGTAACATTCTTAGTTAAAGGACGTGAATTCACATACAATGAAAATCCAACAAGTAGTGTCTAAATTCCACACTTCAGACAGTTGAACAAGCAGAAATGTTTTCCAGCAGCAGCATCTTTCCCATTTATTTGTGTTTCCCTGGTGCTTGATTGTGTGTACTTCTTTGTGGACATTTTTTGATGCAATGTAATTTCTTTTAGTGATATTCTTTGATGACTTTCATGGTGCTCTTGGATTATGTAGATCCTTTCATCTACAAAAACAAACCTTGCTTTTCTACTGTGTATATATTTGCATTTACTAACACTGGCCTAAATGTGGTCCTGAATGACTCCTTGAATATGTTTTTTTTTCTAATTTTCACAAATGGTATCCATAGTATTAATATCTAGTTTTTATATAGATTTTCAAGCTTGTAAAGTGCTTCAAATCTATTACTTTATTTAATTCTCATAGCCACAAATTGTCAGGTGTCATTATTTGCTATAAGAAATTAGATTTGAGATTACAAACTGGTTTGAGTTGGGTGGGAAGTGCAAGGCTATGAAAAGAAGGTGTTAGGAGGAGGCACATAGGGAGTGCTGTGCTGGCACTAGCTCCAAAAATTTCTGGAGAGCTTGCTATTAAATTTTCATTATGAGACTTTATATCTTTGGTAATTGGTAAATCCTACAAATCAGGCATTGATTTATTGTTTTTTTAGTTGTCTAAACTTAAGAAAGTAATGGGAAAATGTTCATAGTGCATATTAAACTGAAGAGTGTGTCATTGGTACATTGGTATACCTTGGTATTTTTCTCAGACCTGGTTGTTAAACATTTATCAGCACACTACTAAAATGAGAGATGTAAGTGATTTGTTAGAAAGTCATTACCCCACTTTGCACTACTGAACTTCTCTATGACTATCACTTCCCAAATCTACAGAGTCAAAAAGCACAAATATTTATTTGGTTGCATTCATCAAAACAAAGTAGAATTGGGCAGGTAGAAGTTAATGATTTCATGAAACATCAAGAAACAATAAAACAAAGTTAAAAGAATGAAAAAATAGAATAAAATGTGAAATATCTTATTGAAAAAACAACTGACCTAAGAAATAGATCCAGGAGAGATAATTTAAGAATTATTGGAAAGCCATGAAGAAAGAAAGAGTCTAGACATGAATTTCAAGAAATTATCAAGGAAAACTGCCCCAATATCTTAGATCCAGAGGGAAAATAGAAATTGAAAGAATTCACTAATCACCTCCTGAAAGAGATCCCAAAATGAAAAATTCTGGGAATATTACAACCAAATTCTAGAACTCCCAGGCCAAAGAGAAAATATTGTAAGCATCCAGAAGAAATAATTCGAATACCATGGAGCCACAATCAGGATCATAGCTCCCAGGTTAAAGGAAAGGAGGACTTAAAATATGATATTTCAGAGGGCAAATAAGCTAGGATTATAAACAAAAATAATCTACCGAGCAAAATTGATATAATCTTTGGGGTTGGGGGGTGGGAAATGGAATAGGGGACTTTCAAGCATTCCTGATGAAAAGACCAGAACTGAATATAAAATTTTACATTCAAACAGAAGACTCAAGAGAAGCATAAAAAGGTAATAAAAATAAAGGTAATGTTAAAAAAAAGTAATCATAAGGGACTCAATAAAAAAACTGTTTACATTCCTATACTTGTAATTGTTAAGAACTTTATTAGGTCAGTTTAAAAGGAGTTTACATAGACAGAGGGCATGGATGTAAGTCAGTTATGTTGGACTGATCTCAAATAAAATGAAGGGTTGAGAAAGAGGGATGCACTAGGAGAAGGGAGAAGGGAGAGAGAGAATGGGGAAATTTTATCACATAAAAGAGATGGGCAAGGAAGAATTTTTATAGTGGAGGGGAAAGTGGGGTGGTGATGGCAGGCAAAACTTGATCCTCACTCTCATCAAAATTGGTTCAAAGAGGAAATAATTTATATGTACACTCAGTTGGGTATAGAAATGTAACTTACCCCTTAGGGAAATAGGAGGGGAAGCAGAAAAGATTCAGGGAAGAGGGGAAGATAAAGGGGAAAGTGAATGAAGGGAGCCATTGGTTACAAGCAAAACAGACTTTTTGATGAAGGACAGGAGAGCAAGAGAGATGTTTACAAGAGACACACTTGAAACAGAGACACGCAAAGAGTTAAAATAAAGGGCTAGAGTGGAATCTAACATACCTCATTTGAATTTTATAAAAGGCAGAAATAATAATCATGATCTTAGACAAAGCAAAACCAAAAATAGATTTACTTTTAAAAGACAATCAAGGAAACTACATTATGCTAAGACAATGTCATAAAAATGAAGTATTATCAAAAAAAATTTACATTGTTTCTCTGATAAAGGCCTTATTTCTCAAATATATTTTGAGTATAGAGCTGAGTCAAATTTATAAAAAAAAAAGAGAGAGAGCCATTCCCCAAATGATAAATGATCAAAGGATATAAGCAGGCAGTTTTAAAAAGATGAAATCAAAGATATCTGTAGTCATAAGAAAAAAAATGCTCTAAATCATGATTTGCTAGAGAAATGGAAATTTTAAAATCTCTGAGGTACCTCCTCAGGTACCACTATCAGAAATGACAAATGCTGAAGGGGAATAAGGAAAAATAGGTACACTAATGAAATGCTAGTTGTGTATACTCTTTAACCCAACAATACCACTACTAGGTCTACACCCCAAAGATATTTCAAAAAAAAAGAAAAATGACCTATATGTACAAAAATATTTATAGGAGTTCTTTTTGTGATGGCAAAGAATTGGAAATTGAAGGGATTCTCATCAGCGGGAATGGCTGAACAAGTGTTGACATATGATTGTATTGGAGTATTATTGTGCTATAAGAAATAATGAGGAGGGCAGTTTAATTTTTAAAAATGGCAAGAAATATATGAATTGATGCAAAATGAAGTGAAAGGAATTGCGAGATCACTGTACACAGTAACAACAATGTGGAAATGATGATCAACTGTGAAAGACTTGGTTACTCTGATCAATATAATAATCCTATAGTTCTATAGGATCTATAGGACTCTATAGGAATTCTGTAGGACTCATGATAAAAAAAAATGTTATTCACCTTGGCAGACAGAAATGATGAATTTTGAGTACAAATTGAAGTAATTTTCTCACATTATTTTCTTTCTTTTTAAAAAATGTAGCTAATATAAAAATATTTTTGAATGATTTCACATGTATAATTGATATCATGTTGCTTGACGCAATGGGAGAGGAAGGGGTTGAAGGGAAAGAGAGAATTTGGAATTGAAAATTTAAAAATCTAAGATATTAAATAAATTAAAAGGTTAAAAATAATTTTAAAAAATTTAACACCTAAAAACACCTTCTGATACCATGTATATGTATGTACATGAGTGATATCTACATACGTATCTGTGGGTGCTTGCTTCTGCCCTCTCCTATCTCCGAGAATGATTATCTGCCCCTTTCCAATAGTGCTGGTAATAGGTTTCTGATTCAATTGGTCAATAAACATTAAACACCTACAATGTACCTGGCACTGTACTGAGTGCTAATGATACAAAGAAAGGCAAAAGACAGTCCCTGCCCTCAAAGAGTTCACAGTCTAATAGGGGAAGACAACACGTTAAACAAAGCTGAAAAGGAGGGATAGGGATAGGAGCAAGATGAAATTTAGCTCAACTAAAAGAGATGGTACAATTTCACCCAAAGGAAAGTCTCCAAAATCTCTTAGGAGGTAAACCATACATTGAGGACATGTTGAGGAACTGGTTTCCTCTATATATCTATTCCAGAGTCTGTTTCAAGTCATCCGTATCTGTCTCAAAAAAATCTCCGACTCCAACTCTATCCGTCAAATAGGTATATAGTATTATATCCGAATTCTCTCTGTCAGTTAAGAATAGCATTAGGAAGGAAAAACGAACAAACAAACAAACAAACAAACAAAGAATTAACAGTACCTACTAAAAAAAGGAGGAGAAAAAATGTGTTTTTTTTGTTTTTTATGAAGTAGAAAGTTTATGTTAACAGTTAAAAGATGAGGTTACTACCTTTATAGGTGAAAATTGAAACTTAAAAGCAGAAGTAAAATAACTTTGTTTTATTTTTAAAAAACTGCTAATTTATTGCATAAAGAAACACTAAGATGCAGTTGAATAGTTTTTTGGACAAAAATGACCTGTGCAATAAATGGAAGATTTGTTTCTCCTTGTGGGAAAAAAAAGTTTTATTTTCAAAATAAAAAAAAAAGAATACCATTAGGAATCACGTTTACCTCTGCAAACAGAGGAGTGTGCAAAACACCCTAGACTTGGATGAAACTCTGGCTAAATACGCAAATTAAATCTCAGTTTCTAGTTATCTCTTCCACAGTTTCACCAACCACCTCACCAAAATTTCTTCCCCTTCAGTTTTTGATCCATAAATTATGATCAAATTCATTGAATGTTCATGAATTATTCTTGAATGGGTTATGTCATCCTACCTCCCTATGACTGCATTAAACATCCCTGTAGCTTTCTACACTAAAATTTCTCTCCCTGGCCACCACTCTCCTACATGTGTGTTGTCTCCAGAGGGATGCTGGTAAATGTTTAGCAACTGTCTCACCATCACCCCCAAAAAGAAAAAAAAATTCATGACACACTTTTAAGTTTAATTTGCATTGTTAACATTCTCTCCATCACTTTCTTAAGCCTAGATAATCAACAAAACAATAAATCCAGCCCTGATTTATAGTGTTTGTTTATTTCCAAGGTGTAAATGTTCACTCTGAAATAATAGTAACTGGCTTTCCACAAGCTGATTCAAGTTTGTTGTTTGTTGTTCAAGCTAGTAAGTGTCTGAGGCTGGATTTGAACTCAGGAAAATGAGTTTTCCTGACTTCAGGATTGACATTCTATCCACTGTACAATGTACCTGCCCCTTTGATGGATTTAGGGTATATTCAGTTATGAATCTAACATACTATGTGCAATTAATTGCTTTCATAAATATTTGCTTCCTGACCATGGAGACATGTTGTTGTTGAGTCATTTTTCAGTAACCTTCTACTATTTGTGATCCCATTTGGGGTTCTCTTAG
Source organism: Vombatus ursinus (assembly GCF_900497805.2). Lineage (NCBI taxonomy): Eukaryota > Metazoa > Chordata > Mammalia > Diprotodontia > Vombatidae > Vombatus > Vombatus ursinus. Next base: position 23,220,943 of record NW_020954590.1, read on the forward strand.
CAAAGATAATGGAGTGGTTTGCCACTTCCTTCTCCAGCTCATTTTACAGGTAAGGAAACTGAGGTAAAAAGAGTTAAGTGACTTGCTCAGGGTCACACAGATAGCAAGTGTCTGAGGCTAGATTTGAACTCAGGAAGATGAACTACCCAATAGTCTTTGGGAACATTTATTTTACATATTTACTGTAAGGGGGCACTAATCTCTCTCACACTTACACATAGCATAATTTCCCAAGTGGTATGTGGAGAACCTCCAGTGAAGAGAAGAACCCTCCCTTCAACTTCAGGTCTCCCATCTCCTGCTGAGCCTGTCCTTTGAGGGTTGAGCAGTGATGCCCTACATTCAATGATGAACATTCTTGCACCTTGTCATACCTTTCCTATTCCAGTGACTGAACATCTGCAGATCTTCATCCAAACCCCACTCAATACCCCCTACCATCTGATTCCTCATTCCCATCCTCTTCAACCCTCTCACCCACAATATTTATCCTCTTTCTACCCACCCCTTTCACTGTGTCCTTTGGAATGCCTGTTCCATAGGCAGCAAACTTCCTTTCATCTTAAATGTATTCCTTCCCCGCTCTTTCTATTTAATAGCTCTTAATGAAACCTACCTTCCCTCTCATGACACAAGCCTTCATGAATACCCTTTCCAGCATTGGCTTCATCTGAACTTATTCCCCTCTGCTTACTAGTCAAGGCAGGGGAGTTGGAATACCCCTTGCTCCCTATTGTTATTTCCAGATCTTCCCCCTTCCTCCTTCACTCAGTAAGTTCTCTTCTTTTGAAGTTCATGCTATTCTACCACACAATCTATCTGCCACCCAATCAGAATCCAGATAGTGGTTGTCTATGGACTCCCAGGTCACTCCCCTACCTTCCTTAATGAGTTTCATACCTGTCTTGTACTTTTTCTTCCCTTCTCAACTCCTGCCCTCATGCTAGGGGACTTTAACATACATATTGATTGTTCTTCAAGTACCATAACCACTCAGTTCTTCAACCTACTCTCCTCCCATGAGTTACTCCTCCACCCCACCTCAGCTATACATAAAGATGGTCATGCTTTCAATCTTGCCATCATCCACAAATATATGATTTTTCATATTCAAGAATTCTGAGATTCTCTAATCCAATCATAATTTACTGGTTTTTCTCTCTTTCTTCCTTCTCTTACATAACTCTACTCTTCATATTTACCATAATTTCCAATCCCTTGACCCCTCACCTCAATTATCTTACTATCTCCCCTGTACCAGTCACTCTCTCCTTTTCTACTCATCTTGACTCTACACTGTAATCCTCTTTTGAATCCCTGGAACTCTTATCACCAGTTATGCTCAGTCAAGCCTCAGCTTTGGATCACTCCAACCATTTGTCAGCTTTGCAGGTACACCTTTGCTGCTGAGTGAAGGTGGAGAAAATGTCACAACTTTTCTGACAGAATTTTCTATGCTATACAACCTCAGCTGGGCCCTCCTTGCTGCTATATAATCCTACTACACCTCCATTATCAACTCACTATCACCTTCTCCCCAGCACCTCTCCCAAACTTTTTCATCTCTTCTTAAATTTCCCATGGCTTCCTTCCCACCCCTCACTAGGATGAGAACTGCACCTTGTATTTTACAATAAAAATTAAAGTCCTTCACCATGAGCTCCCTCCTCTCTACTCTTCCTCATCTCCTGCCAGGAGCCTTCTGCCACTTTTTCCTCCTTCACCCCTGGCTCACATGATGAAGTGGCTTTACTCCTTAGCACAGCTAACCTCTCTACCTGGTCAACTGATCTTATTCTATCCCATCTCTTCCAACAGCTTGCCCCCTCTGTCATCACCACTCCCTCACTAGTTTCAGTTTCTTCCTCTCTACTGGCTCATTTTTACTGTCTACTATTTCTTAATATCCATGGTTCCTCTATCCTAAAAAAAAAGCCTTCATTTGATCCCTTTATCCCTGCTAACTATTGTTCTGTTTCTATTCTGGCTTTGTAGCTAAACTCCTAGAAAAGGCTATCTATAATGGGTACCTGCACTCTCTCTCCTCTCACTTTCTTCTTGAACTCTTATGATCTGGCTTCCAACCTTATCATTCTCTCAAAGTTGATCTCTCCAGTTACCAACTATACCTTAGTTGCCAAATCCAATGACCTTTTCTAAATCCTCATTCTCCTTGACCTCCTTGTAGCCTTTGACACTACTGATCACTCTCTCCTTGATATTCCTTTCTCTAAGTTTTAAGGAAACAACTTTCTCCTGGTTTGCCTCCTACCCATCTGACCATTACTTCTCTGTCTCTTTTCCTGGATACTCCTCCATATCATGCCATGTAACCATAGGAGTCCCTCAGGGTTCTGTCCTTCAGCTATTTCTCCCTCTGTATTACTTCATTTGATGATCTCAGCTCCCTGGATTTAATTACTATTTTTATGCTGATGATTCTCAAATCTGCCTTTTCTTGCTCCAATCTCTCTGCTGACTCCAAATTTCGCATTTCCAATTGCCTTCCAGACATCTTCAACTGGATGTCCAATAGACATCTTGAACTCACTATGTCAAAAATACAACTCATCTTTCCCCCTAAACCCTCTCCCCCTCCTAATTTCCCTATAAATATAGAGGACACTATCCTCTCAATGCTTCAGGCTTACAACTTAGGAGGCATCCTGGATTCCTCACTATCTCTCACTCCCAACCTCTCACCCTATATTCAAGCTGTTGTGAAGGCCTGCTGATTTCATCTTTCCAACATCTCCTGAATATGTCTCCTTCTCTCCCCTGAAACTGCTACCACTCTAGAGCATGCCCTTATCACCTCATGTCTCAATTGTTGCAATAGCCTGCTGGTCCCTCTACCTGCCTCAAATCTTTCCCCACTCCATTCTATTCTCCATTCAGCTACTAAAATGATTTTCCTAAGATGAAAGTCTGATCATGTCACCTACTCAAAAAACTCTAGTGGCGTACTTTTTTCCTCCAGGAGCATGCTCTGTTTGGCATTCAAAGCCCTTCATGACCTAGCCCCCCTATCTTTCCAGTTTTTTACACCTTGCTGTCCAATATGTACCCTTCAATGCAGTGATACTGGCCTCTTGGTTGTTCCATGACCAAGATACTCAATCTCTCAACTACGGGCATTCTCTCTGGCTACGCCCATGCCTGGAATATTCTCCCCCTTCTACTCTGACTACTAACCCCCCCAACTCCTTTTTAGTCCCAACCAAAATCCCATCTCCTACAGGAAGCCTTCTCCAACCACTCTTAATTCCAGTGCCTTCCCTCATTTAGTTATTTCATATTTATCTTGTATATAGTATGCCTTGTATATATTTGTTTTCATGCTGTCTCCCTTATCAGATTGTAATATCTTTGAGAGTGAGGACTGTGTCTTTTGCCTCTTTAGTATCCCTAGTACTTAGCACAGTGCCTGGCAAATAGCTGCTACTTAACAAATATTTATTTGATTGAATACACATAATTATGTAGATGTGAATTGGAAGAAAGTGTGTTTTTTCATCTGACAACTCAAGGAGCATTTATTCCACAAAGAAGTTTCAGACAATGACCTTTTCTATTCATATAAAATGGGAGACATATAAAATGTCATTAGTTGAGACATTGATACTTGGCTACTTTTCAAATATAGTTGAAGTTCTGTTTTTAAGACACTAGCCCAACAAATTGGTTTCTTATTTTGCATACATGAAACTGTTTGGATAACATGAGAAAAAAATATACCAAATTAATAACATGAAATAGTAGCCTATAAGCATAGATAATAAAATTTTCAGTGTTATAATTCAGAGACTTTTGAAAGAGAAAAATCTAACCAAAGAATAAGGAATTTATCAGAAAAAAAATCATATCTTACTTAAGGCAAATGATTTGGATTTTATGATTCATTTTTTTCAAGGGTCATTTGGGTTCTGCAAACCTCGGATACTGAAACAATTTTTTTTTTGGCCTGACCTGCAGACTGGGATATAATCATGGCTTTGTGGTTTTTGTTTTGTTTTGTTTTGGTTTGTTTTGGTTTGGTTTGGTTTTTTTGGTCACTAAAACCATGACCAACATGTTTGTTTAGGAAAATGGTAAACCTAACACAGAAAAATAATTATTTCAAATATCCCACATGCAAAATTTGAAACAACAAATTGAAAAAAGCCTAGACTACCATTAGAGTTTAAGTATAAGAGGTATGTGATGTTAGGACTAAAAACCTATCTATTTTTAATCTGCTGTCATTAAAGAAGGGAAGTAACCCAAAGTTTTAAATGGCTGTGAGAGGAAACCATGAGCTCTGTCTACTACTACTAAGCTGGAAAGACTCTGAAATCAGACCCAATAATGGAATCTAGTCTGAAGACCACCCTAGATAGAGCCAAAGGCTCCCAATACTAGAATAATTCTGCAACCAGATAATGAATTTTTTTTGGTTATAACAATTCAAACTAGTTTACTAAGTTATGGAAGGAGTCAGTTATCTACGTTGATGTTGGTCAATCAACAAGGATTTGTAAAGTGCCTACTATGTACCAGACATTATACTTGGTATGGGGAAACAAAAGTAAAATCACCATGTCTTTGAGTTTACATTCTATTGGGGAGAAAATATGTACATACAAAATATCAATAAAAATTAGTTGGTGGGATGCACTAGCAGCTGGCTGGAGGATCAGGAAAGACTTTCTGTAGCAGATAGTTTCAAGAAAACTGGAGATTCTAAAAGGTAGAAATGAGAAGAAAGTACATTCTAGGAATAAGGAAACAATATAAAGTCACAAAATTGGGAAATGGTGAATTTTAACTCATTTGTGATAAAGTGAAGAAAAATATACGTGGTTGTGACTGATTAACACTTGTTTTTAAAAACAGGTAAGTTATTAGTCAGGTATCTAAGCTCACATTTTGCATTCAGTTTAGTGGTTAAGAAGACATCACTTTATTTTCTGCTTTTTATTTAATTCAAGAAACTACTTTAGAATCAGACCTGGTTTGTAACCCATTTCTAATGCTAACTATCTGTGATACCTTGTGCAAGTCACTTAAGGCTTCAGTTTATTCTTCTATGAAATGAAAGATTTGGACTAGAAACCCTATGAGATCCTTTCCAGTTCTAGAGCTTTGAACCTAAATGGAATTCAAGCAACATTTGCTGAATGCATCCTATGTACAAAGCACTGTGAAATATAAGCGACAAAATGATAAAAACTGATCATTCCTGCCTCAGAGAGTTTACATTTTACTTGGGTGATACAGCACACATACACACAGGTAAAGATAGTATGAGATAAGGAGTAAGAATGGAGGAAGGATGATTAAGGAAGGATCCAGACAGTGAAATGACCAGGGGAAAATGGGGAAAAAAGAGAATATTTTCAACTAAGGGATTCGCAGATCTGTAGTTCTATAGAAGATGCAGCACCTGAGGTAATATTTGAAAGTAAGGATTCTGAAAGGCAGAGAGGAGATGAGTGTAATTTATGGGACACATCCTTAGCAAATGCACAGGCAGGGAAAAGATAGTCAAGTTTGGGAAATAATTAGCAGTCCAGTTTGCATGGGAATGAGAATGTGAAAAGGAGAGTAGTATGAAATAAGATTGGAAAAGGAGAATTAAACAAAGTATTGAAGGCCTTTAAATTCCAGAGTAAAGAGTTTTTATTTTTCCCAAGGAACAATCAAAAGTACTGAAATGTTTTTTGAGCAAGGAAGTAGCATAATTAATCCCATGCCTCAGGAAGATTATTTTGGCCACTGAGTGAAGAGGTGATATAATGGAGTTAGGGACACAAACATTTAGATAAAAGAACAAAGGAGAAATGTCCTTATCTAGAAGTCTTCATCCTCTTCACCTGCTTCTTTTATCTTCTTTTTTCATGCCCTCCTTTCCTTTTCTACCTTCCTTTGAAGTTTCAGAAAATCCTTGATGTAAAGGAGAATTTAAAACTATTTATTGGCACTTCACCCCTAAAATAAAATGAATGACTATAGATTTGGAAGTCATAACTTACTAAAACAACCAATTTCTGGGAGTTATTAAGGAGCCACATTTGTTGCAGAATCTGACCATCTGGGGAACAAAATTCTAAACTGTAATGAATCTATAAAATTTATTTCTGGAAGGAAATACAGCTATAAACATGGCAGGGAACTGTCTTACCTAATCTCAAAGTCAAACTAACTAGCCATGTAAGTATTCCTCAAATTCTAAGAATTTCAACAAAAATGGGAAAGTGGAATAGCTAATGCAGGTCATAGAATCATGATGTCTTACATCTGGAAGGAAACTCAGAATGGATTTGGTCCAAACCTTTCATTTGGCAGATGAGAAAAATCAGGTCCAGTGAGGTTAAGTAACCTTACCAAGGTAACTCAGAAAGTGAAGGTCAGAACCCTAACTTTCAGTTAAGTGCTCTTCTCAATGTATACAAGCACTTTCCTCCTCCCTGTAATTAGACTTCAGCTATGCATTTTTTCTTTTGTATATCCTATCAGCAAATTATATTTTGCAGACATAGTGAAATAACTGCCAATATTGTGGTTATACAGTATTTGGTAATAAATCAAGGTGTTTGGATGCATTATGAACATTATTTGGATGTGGCAGCTGCCAATCGCTGTACTACATTTTCCATATGGTTCTTCAATGAGAAACAATGAAAATCTCCATATTGGGCTAATGTTTTAGCTTTTAAAAATATTTCATTAGTTTCTTTAGTATTTCTGTTGACTTCCTTAAGTTTACTAGGATTAAGTAAACCAAATAAGCCAATTAGGAAAAAGCAAATACACAACTTTCTGTATATAACTTGGATGGTTCCCTTCAAGCAAGCACAAAATAATTAGAGAACATCTATGAATTATTTGTCAGGCCAAGGCTGTGATATATATCCTGCTTATATTTGGGCCATAAATTCCTCCAAACCAATCTTTCCAAATGCTTTTTTAGTTATTTGTATATTAGTTGGACACAGGTGCATAGCATGTGATAGTGAAAAAAAGGTTCAAAGTTTGTTGGGTTTTTTTTTTCCCAAAAAACTCTGATGATATTTAAACTAAACTATTTTTGGATACATATATAAACTACCTTGCCCAGTGAGTTTTACCATGCCAAGTATTTCTTTACATTAATAAAACAACTGTTTAATAATTTAACTTACACATAATGTACATGTTTTCATTATATATTTGTGTATTTGTGTATATGCATGTGTGTGTGTGTATTTTTCCCTTTAGCCTCTTTGTTTTTCCTTGCTGCCTGCTTGCCTTCCTTCAAAGATTCAATCAGTAAGCATTTATCAAGCCCCTATTGTGTACCAGACACTGCTCTAATCCCTGGAGATAGAAAGCAAAGGTCAAAAAATACCTGCCCTCAAGGAATTTACATTCTACTGAGGAAACAAGAGGTACATAAATATATACAAAGTATTTGGATGGGAGGTAGAAAGTGGTTTCGTTGTATAGGAAATCTGGGCCAATGATATTGCCTCTACCAACACAAATCAACAACTTCTCTGTAACTTATAAATCTAGGAGAACTTCCTGGGGGCTTTGTTCTTCAGTCATTTTCAGTCCTGTACAACTCTTTGTAACCCCATTTGGGGTTTTCTTGCAAAGAAACTGGAGTGATTTGCTATTTCCTTCTCTAGCTTATTTTACAGATGAAGAAACTGAGGCAAACAGGGTTAAGTGACTTGCTCAGGGTCACATAGCTAGTAAGTATCTGAGGCTGGATTTGAACTCAGGAAAATGAGTCTTCCTGACTGCAGGCCTGGTGCTCTATCCACTGTGCCACCTAGCTGTCCTTTCCTAGGGGAACTGAGAACTTAAATGACTTGCCCAGGATCGAATAGCCAGAATATGGCAGAAGAAGGACTTTAATCTACATCTTCCAGAAGCCAGCTCTTCCTCCTCCATATTTCCTTTAATATACACAATATCCACAAAGCAAATACAGAGAAATGAAGGGGAGGGCAATAGCAGCTGGTAGGTATCACGAAAAGTTTCCATGCAAAAGGTGGCTCACCTTAAGTATTGATAAAGACTAGGAATTCTCAGTGGTGGAAATAAGTAGAAAGTATATTCAAAACATAGAGCATAGGCAGTGTGAAGACCTAGAGACTAGAGGTGTATGAGAAGTTCTAAGAAGGTCAGTTTGAGTGGACCAAAAAGTGTGTGAAAGGAAACAGTACATAAGAGGGATAGAAAGTAAGTTGGAGCCATGTCACGAAGAATATAAGAGTTACTACAGAGGTAGAAATGATTGAACAAAGACTGAGCAAATGATTTCAATTTAATTTCTGTGGTTTTTTTTTTTAATGGCAGCATACAAAATGAAAATTTAAAGTTGAACCCCTTTCTTCAGGAAAGTAATCATGAGTTAGATGTTAGAGGTATCTAAGTAGTTGTTAAGTTTGTGACCTATGCAGTTTTGCTCACTTTCATAAGAGCATTTATTAATCTAATTTAGAGGATCAATTTTTTTTTCATGTAATTTTACTTCTTTGCCTCTAAAATTGATGTTGGTTCATAAACTACAACTGAATCCATGGTGGTCTGCTTGCCTGTATTTAGTGTGAACACTGAAAGTTAGAATACCATGTTGATCATGTTTCTTCTTGCCTTTGGGCCCAAGACTTGGCAACTCTTCTATTTGCCTGACTAAGCAGAATCCATAAGGTGTTCTTCCATTTACATGTACCTTCTTTATGTTTTCTAGCCTTGTTTATGGCCAGTTTGTCAATCTGGATGTGTTTTAGTTCTTTCAAATGATTCTGCAGTCAGTCAGAGTTTCCTATTCACCATGAGTTTAGCTGATCAGAATGAGGGAAGGCAAGGCCTACCCCCAAATCTCTCTAAGGCACTTCCATTACACACCATCTAATCCTCCTCAAAGCAAACTACCCAGACTCTTCCATGTGGAAAATGAAATCAGCTGATGATAATGATGTATTCTGCCCAGGCTCAAAAGGACTGGTCTTATTGGCTAGTCCCTCCTTACACTAGCAACTCAATTAAAGGTTTTATCATTTTACTTTTTATGATATACCTAATGGGGGAGTAGAATGCATTGAATGGGACCTTGAGCCAAGAACATATTTCTTTTTCCTCACATTCAGTCAATCTCTAAATTTGGTTAAAGTGAATAATAATAATTCATATAAATAAATAAGATTAGTTTTCCCTGAAGTAACCCATGTCAAGAAATTATTTGTAAATATGTCACCTACAAAATAGGGCCATTTCTCTAAAATTTCATCAGGAAGATACCAATCTAAAAAACTAATGTAATATCAGCTGTAATATTGGACATAGTAAAATGAAGTGATATAGGAATGCCAGAAAGTTTTGCCAACTGATAAGGTGGTTGAAATAAGAGATTTGCCACTGTGTCTCTAGCAATCCCCAGTGGAACCAGTGGAAAAATATTGCCAATTTTAGACAGAAATATAAGGGCAATATATCAAAATAGTTCCACTAGATTAAAAGATGCCTTAAAAACATCCCTTTGCTCTAATCCTGTGTTCACTGATGAACCTCCTCCTTTATAATTTCATCTGAGTGGACCTTCTCATCAGGATGAAGTGTCCTATGCAAATGAATAATAGAGTTCTTAGACTAGATACAGCTCAGTGGAAATTGATAAATGAATATTCTGGCTCATAAATCAGTCTCTTGTGAGTCTGGTTAGTGGGATTCAATCCCCCAGAGCCTGTTTACTCCTAGGTGAACTAATAAAATTGAGATTCTGACCTTGCAAAGGGAATGTCATGTCCTAAGTCCTGTTTGATCTCACCATGGTGACGACATTCCATAGGACTGAACCTAAAACAGGATGCCAGCTATAACAATTGGAACCACTTGAATAAATAATTCTCAGTTTTTTGAGTACTTGATCTTTCTTGAATAGGCACCTCAGTGGAGGTTGTTGAAATAGCTTCTAACCATATGCTATAGCAAAAGCTGGACTTAGAATCAGGAGAGCACCGGATTTGAATCCCTCCATCATTTTCTAGATACCAAGACAAGTCATGTACCTTGTTCTGTAAAATTGGAATAATATGTGCACTCATCTTACAGACTTTTTGTTCAAATAAATTACAAATGTGTGTGTCCATGTTTATGATCGAAAGTTATACAATGTTTTATGGAGACTTTTAATTCTTTGCAAATGTCTCCAAAACTTCAAAAATGTTTTCTTAGATTCCTTAAACCAATAGTTAAGCAGTAGCAATATTTGTGATAATACTTCACATGAAGTTGGCTTTCAGTTCTTCTTTTCCTCCTTTTGATGGTTTCTTGTAACCTAAGGCTTTTTTGATATTGGAAAATAGTATTTCCAAATTCAATTCTTCATGCAAAGTTATATAAAATATGGTTGTCTGTGTTGTGTAATACAAAGACAAAGCTGGCATGTGTACAGCTTAGATAAATATCTGATCTGGGATCTACCTGACTCTATCTCCAAAGTAGACTGCAATTTTTACTTTTGTGAGACATAAGAGAAAGACTATTGCTAGTAGTCTAGAAGGGGAGAGACAGGCAAGATCTGAAACCATTATGCCTGAGTGTTCTCTCCTATACTCTTCTATCTTCAAGAGGGGTATAAACATTGGTATTATGTTCAACAACCAGCTCTTTCCCCATCCTCACCAAAAACAACAACAACTGTACACACAGCACATTTGAAAAACTATTTTATTCATTTTGAACTTAAACACAAAAAGACCAAAAATAAAATAAAATAAAATAAAACATTCCCATGTACATAGCACAACATGAAGAGGATTCAATATAAAAGCATTTTTTTAAATTTCCATTTCACACTGTTTACTTTTCTTTGAAAACTATGTAATAGATGCTACACATCATTTTCAAAGTTAATGTGCCTTTTTTGTGCTTCCTTCTAAGTTTTCTTTTGTTTACTGCTGTGTGGTTTTTTTCTCCCTTCTTCACTATTCTGCCCTAGAGATGGCATTAGAAACAAAATTAGAAACATTAGAAACAAAAATGTGTGCATACATACATATACATATATGCATACAAATATACATACATATATATGTATAATCATAGGTCCTTTGTAGTTGATTTGTGTATTTATAATACTCAAAATGATTTAGTCACTCAAAGTTGTTCTTAGAGCAATATTCCTGTTACTTTATACAACATTCTCTTGGTTCTGCTCATTTCACTCTTCATTCCAAGTCTTTCCATCTTTTTATAAAATCAATAAGCTCATCATTTCTTATAACATAGTAATATTGCATCACAATCATATACTACAACTTTATCCATTCACCACTATGATATCTCAAAGTTGTTTTAATTTGCATTTTTCTAATCAATAGTGATTCAGAGCATTTTTATGTGACTACATATAATTATGATTTCTTTATCAAAAAAACTGCCTATTCATGTCCTTAGACAATTTATTAATTGGAGAATGACTCAGACAAAGTTCTTTATATTTTTGAGATATGAGACCTTTATCTGAGAAACTATTTATGAAAATTTTCTCCCAATTTTAAAGTTTTTATGCCCTAATAATAGGTCAATTTTTGTAAAGGTACTATATACCACTGAGACAAAGATTTATTCATTTATACTCCTGTTCAATTCTCTCTCTCTCTCTCTCTTTTTCTCTCTCTCTGTATACATATATGCATATGTGTGTGCATACATATGTAGATAATATCTAGATTATCTAAGATTCTATTCTATGCATCTATTTATCTTTCTTATTTATTTTTGGTTAGATTTATCTAATTCTGAGAGGGGAAGGTTAAAATTGTAGTACTATTATTTCCACCTGTAATTCCTTTAACTTTTCCTTTAAAAATTTAATGCTGTAGCATTTAGTGCATATGTTTAGTATTGATATTACTTCATTTTCTATGGCACCTTTTATCATAGTGTAATTTCACTGTTTATCTCTTTTAATCAAATCTATTTTAGCTTTAACTTTGTCGGATTTCATGATTGCTACCCCTGCTTTTTAAAACTCAGCTGAAGCAGAAAAAATTCTACTCCAGCCCTTTATTTTTTAACTCTTTGTATATCTCTCATTTTCAAATGTGTTTCTTTTAAACAACACATTATCCACTCTTTTATCTATTTCCATTTTATGGGTGAGTTCATCTCATTCACATTGAAGGTTATGATTACCAGTTGTGTATTTCCCTCCATCCTATTTTTCCTCTCTATTATCCTTCTCACACTCTCTTTTTACCCTATCCCTCCTCACACATCTGATTTACTTCTAACCTCTCTAATCCACACCTTTTTTAAGAATCCCTCCTCAGAAGAAGAATCCCTCCTTTATCCTCTCTCCTTACCTTCTAATTTTTTAATCTACTCTACCCTCCAAGAATTTCTCCTTTATCCTCTTCTCCCACCCTCCTATTTCTTCACCTACATAGCCTTCTAAAAGTCCCTTCTTTCTTTTGCCTGTTCCTTCTCCTTTCAATTTCTTTGTAAACTTAGAAGACTTATAACCTTTTTAGATGTATATGCTGTTCCTTCTCTAACCCAGTTGCAATGAGAATAAGGTTCTAGCACTACCAGCCCTCCACTCCCACCTGCTTCCACTGTAACAGTTCTTCCATTCAAGCCTAATTTGCATGAGACAATTGTTCCATTTTACTTCTACCTACCCACTTTTAGAATCATCCCAACATACTCAACTTAACCCCATGCCTTCAATCTATATATGCTCTTTCAAGCTACTCAAGTAATGATAACATTCTTAAGAATACAGATAACATTTCCCATATAAGAAGTAAACAGTCTGACATTATTGAGTCCCTTATAATTGGTCTTTAATGTTTACCTTATATTTCTCCTAGACCTTATATGCAAATTTTCCATTGAGTTTTTTTTTGTCACAAATACTTGAAAGTCTTTCAATTCATTAAATATCTTTTAATTTTCTTTTTCATTCAGGATTATACTCAGCTTTGCTGGGTAAATTATTCTTGTTTGTAAACCCAGGTCCTTTGCTTGTTGAAATATAACATTCTAAGCTTTAGGTCTTTTAATGTAGAAGCTGCTAGATCTTGTGTTATCCTGATTGTAGCTCCCCACAGTATTTAAATTATTTTCTTCTTGTTAATTGTAATATTTTTCTCCTTAACCTGGGAGCTTCAAAACTTGGCTATGATTTTCTTACGAGATTTCATCTTGGGATCTTTTTCAGATGGTGATTGATGGATTTTTTTTTTTCCTATTTCTATTTTACCCTTTTGTTCTAGCACTTCAGGGCAATTTTCTGGGATGATTTCTTGTAATATCATTATCTAGACTCTTTTGGCTTGTGCAGGGATTTGGGGCCTTCCTGCTCATTTCTTCTGGGGCTTGGGGCTACTGTGGCCCTGCCCAGGCACTGGCAGCTTTGGACTACACCCCAGTCTCACCCCATCAAAATAGACATTTCCTGTCAACCTTCTAAATTGTCTTGGGCTGGAAAATTGTTTCTTCCTATCATTTTGATGGTTTTGCTGCTCTAGAGTTCATTTTGAGGCATTATTTTAAAGTTGTTTGGATGGGAATTTGGGAGAGCTCTGGTGAGTTCCTGTCTTTATTCCACTATCTTGGCTCCACCTCCCCTTAATCTGTATTCTTAAATTTTTTTCCATTACTTCCCTAACTGGACTAGGTATAAATGCTCACACTAAAACATCACATCTAGCAAGCTGGTTGATGTTTGCTTCAAATACATCCCAAGACAAAGGGACCAACTAGCTGCTATCATCCTATATCCTGTCTTCATTTTCTCTAGGTATCCCCCCTGACTGGTATGCTTATTTCTATCTACTGGCCTGGCTTCTTTTAAATCCCAGCTAAAATCTTATCCTCTACAAGTAGCCTTTTCCAACCCCTCTTAATCCTAATACCACCTCTCTCATAATTATTTCCTATTTATTCTGTATATACCTTGTTTGTACATATGTGTTTGCTTCTTCTCTCCTCCATTAGATTGTAAGCTATTTGAGGACAAGGTCTATCAATCTTTTGCCTCTTTGTATCCCTGGTGCTTAGCCTGACAAAGAGTAGGTGCTTAATAAATGTTTATTGCCTGACTGATTCACTAGCTTAGCTCCTTCCCACCAAAATCTGTTTACACAAAAGATTATCATGAATTGCTAGTAAACCTCTTTATCAAAGTAAGTAGCAAAAGGAAACTGGAAAGTTATGCTAATTAGAATCAATTAATGAATACACAATAGTAAATGAGCTCTTTGGCTCAAAGCTAGATAAGATCTGGCAAGGAGAGCTAGCTATTTTAGTAGTCTGGAATATGAGTCTGCTTGATTCAAAGCCTACTGCTTTATCCACTGCACCACCTTTTCCAATGGAGTAGAGGTGGAGTTTCAGTTAAATCTCAGAAAGTCAGAGCCCTGGAGGAAGGTATGTTTGAAATAGTTAAAAAAAAAAAAGTTGAAATTGAAATTCTGCATGTTTATGCAGAAATATTATATGTAACACTGTATATAAGAATTGAATTAACTTGAATTAAACTCCTACTATGATAAGAAGAGCCTATTTGGAAATTGGAAAAAAAGACTTAGGCTTGACTCTTAGATCTAATCCTTAATTACCTGTATAGACATAGGTCACTTAACTCCTCTAGGCCCAGGTTTCTTCATATGTAAAAACAACAACAACAAAAACTAAACTTGAGGGTGTTGTATTCTTTAAGTTTCCTTAACTTTTGACCCTGCTAATAAAAAGGATTAAAAAGATATATAATGAGCATATCCAGAAAAAAAGCTTTATTGACCTTTGCATTAGATGGAACTTCATTGTATTCGTTCATTCATTCATTCAAAAACATGTATTAGGAGTCTAAAATGCATCAAGTGCTGTGAAGGCAAAAGAAAGTCTCTAAAATTCTTGAAAACAAACTACTTTTAAGCAAGAATTTTTTTTTCTTCTCCTGTAGGCATAAATGCCCTATCAATCCAGTTTACCTCATGGCTTTGTTTTGCAAACTTTTTATTTCATGGATAGAATATAAGTAAAATTTTCTTCCATCCACTAGAGATGATCACAAATTGTAAAAACCAGAGGAGTATAGATTAAAGAGACTTTATTGCCATAGTTTAAAAAAAAATTGAAAGGTGTATCAAATGGAAGTTGTTAAAATGCTTGCAGTGTAGATTTAGGCCAAAAAAAAGCAAGTATGAAAGTTTCCTCCTTACTGTTATTTGACTTAGAAATCATATCTGTGACAAGTTCCAAACCATGCTGCTGGAGTAGGGGAGATCTATGGCTGGGGACAGAGGAAAGCCTCTTTTAAATTAATTTCTTGAGCTGCTACAGTCAGAATCTTCCCTCTTCTATTCCCTATCAATTTTGGAGCTGGGCCCAAAGTACCTACCTGTCCCACCAGCAGTGTCTGCTTTTCAAAGAGCCATTGGCAAAACCTCTCAGTTCCATGCAGGGAGCCAAAAGTCTTTGAAAATGATTCAGGCCCACTGCACAGTCAGAGCAATAAGCATTAGAGAAAAACATGCAGCTCATTTGTTTAAAACTTGACTCTGTTCATTGTGATTTAAACAGATGTGAGGTACGTTTTTGCTTCTTCCTTCTCTGGCTGATGGCAAAGTGGAATGAGTCTGCTTTCAAAGCAGTCCTCAGCCCCTGCCTGTTGCTGAGCCTAGGCAACAATGGGGCTTTGAAAGGGAAAAAAAAAAATAGGAAGAGAGTGAGAAAAAGGGGGGGGGGGGGGGGGAGAGAAAGAAAAGAAAACACTACACTAGTGGGAGAAACTGACAATTCAGTCCAGACTCAAACAGGGCTGCCAGTGCCCAGGAGCAGCAGAGGACATCTAAAGGTGGGGATGAGGTCTGGGTTCAGAACAGCCCAAAGAATTAATTTGAAAGAAATTTCCCTCCCACCACCTGCAAAAGCAGCTCCAGTCGAACACTTCACAGATCACATGGCACTTTGCCATGTAGATCATGCAGTGGTAAGAGGCTGGAGAGGAAGCAGGGTTTGAGATTGGGTAGATTCCAGGCTATTTCCGACTGCACAAACGAGCCCCACTTAAATTGTCCAGTGTATCAGCGATTTCAACAATCAGTCCACTTTAGTAAAGGCAATTTATTTCCTCTAAAAATAATCCTCTTTTGATTGAATGGGACACTAGAGGGGTGTGCTCATTAGACGTGATTCATTCAGTGTAACAAAGTCTCATTGAAACACTGGCAGTCATGCCCCCAAGATGTGCCTGTCCACACTCAGAGAGGCATTGGTCTTGCTAATGCATAGCTCTAATTCCATAAACAAATGGAGTACTGAGGTTCTGACTGAAAGCTCTGAAATAGCCTTTGAATTTTCAAGCTGATTTTCAGCAATGTGTTTTCTTGAATAATACACGATTTCAGAGGTTTTTAAATAGACCACTGAATTTTTTGACTTAATGACTGAATAGCTATTGAGAACCTAACCTAATGTTATGAGATATCTTCAAGTTTTTATTTTTTTAAATAGCATATAAAATCCTTAAAATAGTCAATGGGCACAATAACACTGATAAATTTAAAGGTACAATTCTATGTGATATTTTAAAACTGTCACCAAACCTGTATATATAATTATATCAATGATGTATATTAGAAACCTGCAAGCTGAGGATCTAGAAGAAATAAGATGGATGATTAGAAATGAGGCCATGGGAAGGTCACAACTTAGTAAGACTGAAATTATGTCCTACCTACTGTAATTATGCATATTAATGTATGCTATATATTAATATAATATATTTTTGAATTATACAAACCCAGTGAAAACACAGTGGTGTATGTTTCCAAGGTTCACAAAAGAAGAATATATAAAATCCTTTTGGAATGTCTATGTTAAATTTTTAAAGAGAAATTCTGTATTTGGATTGGCAGGCTCAGAGATTTTGATACTGTTAATTGTTTAAATAGAACAAAATTAAACTAGATTTTTAATGACTAGAAAGGAAATGTTGACATTTAGTCAATTACTAGATTTTTGTCTAACAGGAAATTAATTTTCACATTACTAATATTTTTATTATTCATAAAGATAATAACAAAAGTAACTAAGCAGGAAGTGAATAGGCATTCAAAGATGCACAAGGGGATTAATATTAATTAATTCCTATTAAATGATAGTGCACATGATTCCCAGTTCACAATAGCTTACATGGGCTTGGTGGTTCTTAACCTGTAGTGGTATTTTTTTTTTGATATTTTTAAAATATAGTGCACATTCCTATTAAATGATAGTGCACATGATTCCCAGCTCACAGTAGCTTACATGGGCTTGGTGGTTCTTAACCTGTAGTGGTATTTTTTTTGATATTTTTAAAAGTAGGGGTTTTTGGTCATTAAAAATATGCTGTTGAATAGCTAAACAAAAATAATGGCTGCTGTGCACAGGGGGAAAGTGGAGTGGGGATAAATGCTATTCCTTAACTTTTATCAAATCAAAATGCATAATACTATTGTTCTTTCTTTGAAGACCAGATTTTTTTCATAGATGATTTTGATAGGCTTTTAATTTTCTCTCCATTCTTTGGAGGAGTGAAGAAGACTTTCCTTGTCCACCAGTATTAAGGAGGTGTGCCAGTTTCAATAAAACTACTGTTTTATAACTGAGTTGTTTCCATAATTCTTTTGAGAGCCTGTTCACTCTAGCACTATTAAAATTAAGCTATATTCAGAATATACCCACCCCTTCCCAACTGCCTGCTTAATTTTATCTTCTTGTTAAGCTCTGGTTTTAAAATGGTTTTGGGAGTGAAAATGTGCTATTAAAAATGTCATCAAAATATTTTTCAGGGTTTCAATGATATTTTCAATGGTTTCTTGGAATTTTGCAAGTTATTGTCTAATGTTTGCTTGAGGAATTACTGCTAAATGGGTAATATAAATCTACAAAACAAATGACAACTGAAGGAGTTAATTCTTTCATTTATAACTTTAGAGCAGTTGCTTACATGTTTACATCAAATGAATATTCCCAACAACATTAATGATTTGGAAGAATTGCTGTCATGAAGTGGACAGTGGTAGTTAATTATTATTTGGGGAGATGGTCAATATCATAAAATAGAATAACAGTATATATTTTGGCTTTTATCTCAATGTTATCAGGACTCTTCAGGGAAGATAACAAGTGGCCACCACAACCAACAGATCCTCTACAACTCTGTATTACTACTTATCATGTTATCGTAGCTATATGTTGGAAAGTTTATTTTGTAATGCTGTTTATTGTTGTTTTTCGCTCGTTCAGTCATGTCCAATTCTTCATGACAGGTTTTCTTACAAAGACACTGGAGTGGTTTGCTATTTACTTCTCTAGTTCATTTTACAGATGACAACACTGAAGGAAAGAAGGTTAAGTGACTTGCCCAGGGTCACACAGCTAGTAAGTGTCTGAGGCCAGATTTGAACTCTGGAATATGAGTCTTCCTGACTCCAAGTCCAGTGTTCTATCCACTGTACCACCTAGCTGCCCTTTTTGTAATGCTAAGAGACAAGCAAATTAGATAACTCACATTTTATAGTCTCTAAATGTTTTAAAGATTCACATATTCTTAGGGTTGAGAGAAGAGCTCAGAGGTCATCTAGTCCAGAAACTGAACAAGAATGTACTCTACCACATACCCATGAAGTTGGCATCCAGCCTTTGATTGAAAAACTCTCATGAAGGGAAATCTACTATTCCCAAAGTAGCCATGAGTCTGATTACAGTATTGCCCATTCTCCCTCCTCCTTGAGTAACTACTTGGCTCATTCTCCCTACTACCACTCTCAAAGTTACTTCATGTCCACAGAAAGACTACTTCTCACCTCAGGATTCTAGGGGTAATTCTGTGGAGTTGGGGTATTTTCTAGTACTATCTCTCATGAGTCTTTAACAGGTGTACTCCCCATTGATTATCACCCAGATGTAATTAGCTTTTAGAAAGGGATATTTCCCAAGTAGGTATACCAGGAACAAGTACAAAAGCAATCCCCACAAAAGTCAAGAACACAGTCTCCCACAATTATACACAAGGTTCATAGGGAAAGTGAGTTTAAGCTTAACGAGCACATGTGACTGAAGCGTGAACTCTCAGCTCCTGGTCATTGAAAGGACTTTTCTTCTCTCACAAAATTCCCCTTCGGTATAATTGTGCCACTGCAGGGCAATAAGACTTGGTGCCCTTGTAGAGTCCTAAGGCTCACTTTCATCAGGATATCTGGTTTGCTGTAGGTGTGCCTCTCAGCTCCCACTCCAGTCAGCACTGAGGCTCCAGGGATGCTGCTACCGACACTATGGGAATTCAAATCTCGTGACCTTTCAAAGTTGGACAAGCTCTTTCTCTAGCCCATGAGAATGGGTAGGAAAGGAAACTTAATCCTCTACCTACTTAACGCTCATCAAAGGTACTTCTTTCGACCATCACTAAACTGACTTATTGTTAGACTCTCCTGCTAGAAAACATGTATTGGAAGGCTGGATCCCAAAGCAACTTGCTGTAATATAAACAAGCCCAGAAGGGCATCTGATTCTTTCAACCAATCCCAATATATTTCCTGTGTGTTGTAATCTGATTTCATCCGAAGGGTCAAGTATCTCATTCTTCCCAAATTGATTAAAGATTTATTTACATCTAATTTACAGCTTTGATTGATTGATTCAATAGAAATGCCTTGGCTTTCTGTAATTATAGGGGTGAAGGGAATAAAATATCCCTTCTTATGCTTGCATAAAAACTTAATTTTTCTTCTTAAAATTTTCACCCACTACTTTCAGTTTTACCCTTTGGGCTGTTAAACAAAACAAATATGAGCCCCCTTTCACTGAGGAATCATCTTATAAGTAGCTTAATTGACCGGACTACTATTAATCAACCAAACAATAAAAATTTATTAAGTGCTTAGTGAATGTCAGGCACTGTGCTAAGCACTGGGGATACAAAAAGAGGCTGGGCCTGGAGTCAGGAAGAACTGAGTTCAAATGTAGCCTCAGATACTAGCTAGCTGTGTGAGCAATTCACTTAGCCTCTGTTTGCCTCAGTTTTCTCATATGTAAAATGGGAATGATAATAACACCTACCTCCCAGGGTTATTGTAAAGGCAAAATGAGATAAAAATTGTAAAGGGCTTAGCATGGTGCCTGGAATGCAGTAAGTACTATATAAATGTTAGCTATCATTAGCTAATATTATTCAAAGACAGTCCTTGCCTTCAAGGAGCTTATAATAGTATAGACTAGATGTTTTCTGAATTCCTAATTTCTGAATTTTCTGAAGTGCCTAATTCCTACCTCCATGTAATTTGTATGATGTGTCTCCTATTCTTGGAATGAATTGCATCCTCACATTTGTCTTCTATATTCTTTTTCTTCATTCAAGATTCTTGCCGGATGCCAATTTCTCCATGCTGTAAAATTTCCTGATCCCAGTAACTGAAAGTATTCTCTCTTTTGCCCTATCATTCCCAACTTTCTATAAGACTTCTCTGTATATATATCGTATCCTTCCTTCTCCCGCCACCAACACAGTAGAATATGAGAAGAATGTTTTAGGTTTCATCTTTGTAGTCCTAGGACCTAGCACAGTACCCTGCACATCTTGGGACCTCAGATATTAGGCAAATTGAATTGCAGATCTTATCTCTGGGACTCAGAGTGGTTTGTGATTTGCCTGGAATTGCAGAGAGTGAGTAAATGTTAAAGTCAGAATAAACAAGCAACATCCTTGCCACTTCTTTTAAATTTAACCCATTACCATAGTTCTCAGTTAACTCATTTGTTTGTACTTGCAAAAAATTGATAGAAATATTCTGTCTAAAGTCTTGATTGACCAAAATAATTTTCCATAAAAGAGCAAATATTTAACTGCTCTCCTTCATGCTATCAATAATTATTGTCAGTCTCTAATGTAATGTTTAAGGTACAGGCTCAAACTACTTTGTGTATCACATGGCCACAATTCTAGTCAATTCAACAAAATTTTATTTAATTGCTTACTATGCTTTATAGCACTGTTCTAGGAACTAGAGGAAACATGGTCCCTTCCCTCATGGTGCTTACAGTTTAGCATGAAATGATTATTCAGAGCAAAATATCCTTGTCATTACTTCCCAACTTTAATTCAGCTAATGTGTTTCAGGAACATCTTAAGATGACAATTTATCAGTCAAGGTATGATAGAAACAAGAATCATAAAGAAAAGGCCACAACAAAGGAATATGACAAGCATGGAGATTGTACAAGAGCTCCATTTCTATAATTTTCTTTATACAAATTTAATTTAGCACTCTGTACAAATTACCACTTAAATGCTTCTCATTGAACCTAAAATGAACAAGTCTATAGAATCGTTGAATTATAGAATTTTGAGTCCAACTCCCACATTTTAAAAATGAAGAGCTTGGTCTTCATTAGACTGTAATAATAGATAATAGTTAACATTTACATGATTAGTGCTTTAAGGTTTACAAAGCACTTTATAAATATTATCTCATTTTGTCCTCTCAACAATCCTGGGGAGGGGGATATTTTACAGAAAGAGGAAATTGAGATAGGCAGCAGTTCAATGACTTGCCCAGCATCAAAAAACTAGTAATTATCTAAGGCTAATTTTGAACTTAGGTCCTCTGACAGAATGTTCAGCATTCTACTGACTGCACTAAGCATCAATTTGTAGATGCAGTTTTCACCCCTAGGAAGTGCTTAGTAAATGTTTGCTAACAGTTAGCTAGTGAAAAGGCCAAGACTAGAACCTGAGTTTCATAACTCCTATATCAATGCTCTTTCTGCTACACCATGCTGGATTCTAGTGTCACAGGTGTTTATAATACTGTAGTTTTGTGAATACCTTTGTTTTTCTCAGATGATGAAAATTAACCTCATCCTTAGGTTATTTTTTTTGGTCATCTTTTTAACTATAATTTAATTTAGCCATCCAGTTTAGTATAGAGAGATGGAGATTTGATCACTATAAAAAGGAAGTCAGGCTATTGTCATCATTGCTAATCAATCAAAAGATATTGAGCAATAGGTATTTAGTCAGTCCATGACATTGGACCAGGGACTGGGCATATGAAAAATGGCATAGTCCTTGCCGTCAAGGACCTTATGATCCAATTGAGGAGCTTGGTACTTAAGAGAGACAAAATAAATAAATAAATAAATACTTTAAAATATAATCACTGCTTTCAAGGAACTGCCAGTCCCAACTGGAGAGATGTCCTATATGCATATGAAGACGATAGCTTACATTGTACACAATGTAAACTAAATGTTAAATGATGCAGGATATCATGTCACCTGGCATTAGGATCTTAAAGATAATCTAATCCAACTATTCTCATTTTATCAAAGGGAATTGAGGCCCAGTGGCAAAGTAGTTAGCCCAAAGTCACAAGAGTAATAAGCTACAGAACAAAGACTTGAAAACAGGTCCTCTCACTTCAAATCTGTTGCTTTTTCCTTCTCTTTTCCTTGTATAATTACTGCCTAACATTGTGCCTGGTACATAATAGACACTTAATAAATGCTTGTTATTGACTGTAGTATACTGTTGTTGTTATTTTTAATTCTTTGGAACAAGGCTGTATAGTATCTGTAACATGGGAGTCTTTGGACATCTACACCAAATCATAATATCCCAATGGGCATTAAAAGGCAGACTTTGCTATTTAGCTTAAAATAACACAATTAATATTTATGAATCCCCTAGAAAATACACTGAACTCTAATAAGGGTGGTAGGTTACACATTGTCCAGCATTCTCTTTGTCTCTCTAGGAGCACTACTGGGTAGTTTTTGTGGCTAATTATTAAAATATACCTAGTTACCCTAGTTATCATAGCTATGACACACAAGGTCTTGTCATGTTAGAAAACTATACAGCGAAGCTTTTTATTGGATCCTTAGCATTTCATTTTTGGAGAAGTTTCTATGCTAAGATAACATTCTGCCTTATCTACCTACAACTTTGTCTTTAACGACTTAAAGCAGGGAAGATCTACCACAGGTTTGATTAATAGATTCTGTGAAATAAAGTTTGAAATGTTCATCTTGTTCAGAAGCTCAGGAAAGTCTTAAATACCATTAAATTAGAGGTATGTTTTGAAGATGAATACTTATTAATTCCCTTTTTCTTCACTCTCAATTCCATTTGATTATTTTGGTCAAATTATGAATGGTATTTAACAGCTATTTCACAGAATTTACTCTGTTAGTGGCAATTAAGCGAGATTACAACCTAAACAGAAGCAGTTCAAGATATTAAATTAGGTGCAAGTTCTTGCTTCAGTATCGACTAGATGAGAAAGTATCTAGCAGCACCACAAGGTTTCCAAAAACTGTTAAATATTCAAAGCTGGGCTGGTAGATTTAATATTTTGAAACTGACTACAGTTGCAACTCAGAAATATTTAGTACTAATGAAGAGTATCAGATCAGTTCAAGTTAATTGGCATTCATTCTTCCCTCTTCACTGATTCCTTCTATCATGCTTCACTCAACATTAAGTCTAAGCATGTACCACTAGGAATTAAAGTGGAGCTTGACTAACCCATCCACAGGAAAAATTGGCAGCTGAACACCAGTTATCCATTTTCACTTGTCAGCATCATCAAAGTATCCACTTTACGGGGTCAGAGATTCTTAGAGGGTCAGAGACTCTTAGAGGGTCATTGTCTTATTCCTGTTTGAAATGATGCCCCCTTACATTCAATTGGAAATTTATATTGAATACTGGTCAATTCAGGCAAAAAATAAGAAGAGCTATTTCAAATGCATCAACCAATGAAATTGTTCTTTGCTTCTCCTTTATCAAGGAACACTTGAGTACACTGGGAAAGGAAGAGTATTTCTAACATCAATCTCCTGCCAGTGTCTATATTTTTAATATTTTTGCTATATATTGCTCCTTCCCCCCTCCCCAGCTTGAAAGTATGCATAGGTAGATTTGGCATTCTCTATGAAGAGAAAATCAGTTCCAGTTGAATGATGCAAATAGTAACCAGAAATGTTTGTGATACTTAAAATCTTCCCATTACAAAAAATTTAGATCTGTCAGTTTGAATTAATGTACAAGCCTTTTTACTACAATACTTTCCTTCTGGTCTAGACTTTAATGTATTTTAAATTCCACTTACGATCCCTTTACTCTAGGTCTCCTTGAAATTTCAGCAACTGGGTTGGATTACGCTATTTCAAAACTTTCCCAGACTAGAGCTGTGAAGAGATGGTCAGTTCTGTGTTGATGGCCTTTAGTCTAACATTTCTCAGTTTTTGTTCCAGTGGTTTGTGTTTACTCATTTTATTTTGTCTTTACTCTGTTTATTTCTTTTGTTTACGCCCCAGTTGTTCTGATTGTGCAGTGCCCAATATGGTATCGCACTGACATTATGTTTTGGGCCTTCATTTCCAGTGATTTTGAAACTCAGAGTAGAGCAATAGTTTGAGTGAGGACCTTAGAAACTTATGGAAAGCACTTGGGATGAGTCGTTTGACTTATTTTGGTGACAGCAGTAATAAAGCTTCGGTCTTGCCATCTTTCCTAATTATGAAATGGTTCATCTTCCCCCCTCCCAAGATGTCATTCAGATCGCTTTTAGTGGACTTTGGAAGGTTGAAGTGTTCTTAGTTCTCTTTGAAATATGTGTTATTATGTAGGCCAGGGCATTTTCCTCTCATTATCACCTCATAAACCAGCTATGAGAAAGACATGACTTCTTAGCTTAATGCAGTTATAATGGAGTGAAAGTTTTGACGTCTGCTTTTGGACTTCTCTGAACAGAATTTTCCATTCCAGGCCAGAACACACCTTGGCCCATGTAGTTGTACATTTTTATTTTAAAGAAAGAGCTTTTAGAGGTTAGAGAGATGAGATCCATGAAGTGATTCACAAATAACTTGCTATTAGTCCTTCCACAAAAAGGAAGGAAAATCAGAAAAATGAAAAATTGGGGTGCTAAACATCATAAAAGCCTTTATAATATAGAGAATCTTAAGGATTTGAAGTAAGTTTCAGAGGACATGAGGGGAATGTCAGTAATGGGTATATTTAAGTGTCATGCATTAGCAGAGTATTCTGGAAACCAGAGAAGAAGTAACCCCAATTAACTGTACTAGATCTATGAACTTTTAGCTTTGGGGACCTATTGAAAGCTGAGATCATACATTGGTGAAGTAGAATCTTACCCTGTTTTACTCTGAATTGTACCACTGAAAAATTCCAGATTTCAATTACTGAGTCTGCTTCGAAATAGGGACTTTCTCCCTGGGAACCACAGAGTGCTCATCTGCCTTGATCAGAATCTGTTTGTATTGCACTACCAACTCAGTTAGAAGGGTTATATTTGTTAAAGGTACTCTTTACAATATTTTGAAAAAGAAGGGAAGCAACCCCCTAATCAAGGCATGATCCGTTACTTCATGCACTAACAATTTATACAGCCCAGATTTTATAACCATGCTTCTTGGCCATTGGTGGAAAAATCCTGTTTCCTTAATAACTACCACATTATAGGATACATATGTTATCTATGAGCTACAGAAGTCTTTCTTAGAAAACCACACAACCACACACTAATGTAGCATATAAACTATGATTTTTAGAGTAATTTCACAGAACAACATGTGCAATAATGAGTACACATACTTTCCCAATTTATGAATTTAAATTAATGCTTTGGCTGTGTAAACTTAAGAAATGATCCTCTCTTTATTTTTTTTTTGAATTTTGTACTTTAAATATATTGCAAGATGTACTTAAATGTATTTGGTAAAGGGAGGAAAAGCAGAATACAGCAGAAGTTGAATAATTGTGAGAATGTGTTTTTGTGTCTTCTTCTGTTACTATTTTGGAGAAAGCGTTCCAAGTAAACTTTATTTCTTCCTGAGATGGGGTCATTTTATCTTTGAAATTTCCTAATAGCCTGTAGTGTCTCTGAGTTAACAAATAACTCATCATCTTCATTTAAAGAAAATGTAAATTAAAAAAAACATGAAAAGAATCTTCTCACATTTCTTTAATAAGCATTGCACAAATTAAATTTAAAGCACTTCAGAGGAGTTTAAAGAGCCCCTGAAACTGTAGATATTTCCCTTTGGGGAGAAGAGTCATCACTCAGTATATCAATTCATTGAAATTTCTAAATCACTAGCAAGAAGGTCACAATTTTTTATATAAAACATTTTAAATAATTCGAAAAGAA
Organism: Vombatus ursinus; assembly: GCF_900497805.2. Taxonomy (NCBI): domain Eukaryota; kingdom Metazoa; phylum Chordata; class Mammalia; order Diprotodontia; family Vombatidae; genus Vombatus; species Vombatus ursinus. The sequence continues at coordinate 23,247,150 of NW_020954590.1, forward strand.
TAAGATTATACGTTGGTTGGAGTTTCTTGAGGGCAGAAGTCATAATCTTATCTAAACTTTATATCTCCTGCTATGTCTAACACAATGCTCTAAACACAGGGGGCTTATAAAACACACACACATACACACACACACACACACACACACACACACATTTAACTAGCCTGCACTCATTCATGAGGGCAAACATTCAGTGTATTCATTTGTGTCTGATGGGACAATGAGCTTGGGACTGGAAGCCAATATATTTGGTTGTACCTCGGATTCTGTATCTGACTGTCATTCATTAGTTAGTTCTCTGACAACTCATTCCCTGGGACTCAGTTTTCTTATCTGTAAAGAGGATGAGTTTATATTGGATGATTCCCCAAGATGACAGAGTAGATAGTGTGCTGGGACTAAAGTTAGGAAAGTCTGAGTTCAGAAGGTCTGGGTCTACCTCAGACCCTGCTAGATGTGTGACCCTGGCAGGGTTGTGCTGGTAAATGTTTAACAGGGCGTTGGTTCTCACAATCCAGTGCAAACTAGTTCTGGTACACACCCAGGACAAGTCACTTAACCTCTATTTCCTCTTCTGTAGAATGGGGATAATAGCAGGAGATATCTCCCAATGCTGCTATCAGAATTGAATGATACGTTTGTAAAGTGCTTTGCAAACCTTGAAGCACTATAAAAATGCTAATTATTTTTACTACATATCATCATCATCATCATCATTAAATTATTTTAGTCTTCTAAAGTTTCTTGCAGCTCTAAATCTACGATCCAAAGTTTCTGACCTGGGCAAAATCTATGGGAATAATTGACTACTGAGTTAGAAAGTATCTCTCTGGGACCTTGCATTTGTATTTCAGGGTAGTTTCCAGTAGGTTACAAGTGCTAGTTATCTCCAGCAAGCCCTTTACTAAATTCTTAAGATTCGGAAAAGCATGTGTATGTGTGTTGGGGGGTGGGGTGCTGAATCCTGGAGGGTAATGCCCCTGTGAATTAATTGATATACTAGAGAATTCTCTGGGTATCTGCCAAAGACAGATTATCTTTATGGTCCCTTCCACAAGTTTCCAGGGAGTTGGTAATGGCAGCTGGGTTGGGGTAATAACAGTAACAAAATAGCTAGCATTTATATAGTGCCTACTACATACCAGGTGTTTTACAATTATTACCTCATTTGATCCTCACAACAACTCTGGGAGATAGGTGCTTTTATTATCTATGTTTTATAGATGAGGAAACTCAGGCAAACTGAGGTTAAGTGACTTGGGCAGAAGTAGATTTTTTTTTCCTTTGAGGTTCTACAAAGATCACTCTCAGTGCGGTGTGGGATGCAGTGGATGACCTTGGCATCTTCAATGTCTGACCAAGCTCTAAGCATTCTATAGCTCCTACTTCAGCTACCTTCGTGACCATTGGAGCAAATTTTTCTCCTTTGACCATTCTGTTGGGGCATGTCTTCATATTCTTATTGCAGACAGCCCTCTGTCTCACTGACTGGTTTGAGGCCTGTTGATTACCTTCAATCTGGTTTAGCCAGTATGCAGAGATGATTTTACCAGGGTGTGGTCACTGAGCATGCAAAAGCTTTTTGGAGTCACAGGTGAGAGTTGGGTGATAGGTAGACAGCAAAGGTAGATGAGCAGCCCTGAAAAGGCATCATTAAGCCCTCACAGCAGAGGTACTAGTCTTCCTTGAACACTCCATATACTCTTCTGTGAGATATAAAGAAGAAAACATCCTCCTTACTTTAGCACTGCCCTGCCCAAGCCCCATCCTCAGCTCACCAGGGTAATGTCTAAGGTTATACCCAGAGAAACAATGAATGACCTTATCTAAATGAATCAAGCTTATCGACCACAACAAAAACAAAAACCACCATTGCAAGTCATCATGACTTCTGTCTTGCCACTAGATATCTATGTCTCAGGAGAAGAGTGACTTTGTACAACTGTCTCACTGAAATCCAATTCACAGGCAAGTCAAAACATCACCCATCATACATGGTGATGTCATTGGTCCTCTTTGGAAAAGAAAAGGTGGATAATAACAACATATCTTACTGAATATCTAAACAAAGACTCTGCCTCTTGGTTTATTGGTCCAGGGAAAGACCTGGGGTCATAGTTTAATGAGCCATTTATTCTATCTTCTTTTCATAGAAAAATTCCCAAGGGCAAAATCAAATGGATCCTCCTGCTACCTTTCCCACCTTTTCTCTCACTGGCTTAAAGTAAGCCAGTCTTTCATTTTATTGATTGTAATCACCCAGTTGGATTAGTGGGAGGGTGTGGTGAACCCCTGAGGCTGTCAAATCAGCTTCCCACTAAGGTGTAGGGAAAAGGGGACACTAGGGAGGGAAGTTAAAGAGAAAACACTAAGAAGTTTTGACTCCACCCCTTTCTGGATAGGAAGACCCAGGATAGAAAGAACACCCAGAGTCCAGTCTTATTGGGACACCTTGGGCTATATAAGAAACATATTCCTAGTGAGTTGTCTGAGGCACAAAGAGATTAAATGAGTGGTCCATGGTCATTCATACTTATTGCATAAATCAGAGGTAGGACTTGAATCCAGGTCTTCTCCTCTCCAAGGCCAGCCCTTTATCCACTAAATTCCCAAGTTCAGGAGAGTTCTGAATTCACTTTTCTCTACTTGCTAGTTGTATGACCCTGGGAAAGTTATTTTTTTTTCCTTCCAGACTTCAGGTTCCTCACCTGTAAAATTGGGATAATAATAATTGAGTGCTCTTCTGTGGATCAAATGAAAAGTGTGTGACACTTTACAAACCTTAAAGCACCATATAGATAGCAGCTGTACAATAGAATTAGATATATAGAGAAAATGACATGCCTGCCATACAAGTGCAGTCTGCCATGCTGCATACAAAGACACAAAGACATAGTGGGAGAAGCCACAGAGGTGGATGCATACGACTACAAAATTAGGCGCTGTGCAATGCTGCTGGCATGTGTTCTCATTATTTGATGACCTGTCTTCCAACTGCCCTCCCCTATCCACTGAAGGTGGTTCATTTAAGATGTAATAAGGGTTCTTTCTGATGCTGGATCTAAGTAGACAACTGAATGCAGGGGATACTATGCAGGTCCAACTTTGTGGATGAGTTTGTGTGCTTCAGTCTTAGGAGATGCCCTTTCTTGATTGACCCAAGATGTTGCATATTGTTTTTTGTTTTGTTCTTGCTTTTTTGTTGCTATTGTTGTGTAGTTGTTGTTGGTTTTTTTGGGGGGGTTTGTTTTTTTGGATGCAAAGGATCCTCCTGGGAATTATGGTTAAATTATTTAGGGTATTAGGGGCCAAATGAGGTAAACTCAGTTTTTTTGTGGCCTGCAAGACTTAGGGGTGCCCCCTGTTTTCATTCTTAAGGAAGAAGGTGATACTTTCAAAGATAGAAAGAAATGGAAATTATCTTTCATTGGAAATTTGTCATTCAGAAGGACATTGAGTGACCTCTACAATTTTGGTAATTTCTATTTTTTGCATAGTTGTTTTTTTTTCCTGGGTATAACTTCTGGTCTTTTATTCTGGCTTCTATTCTCTTTGGCTCTCTTGCTAGTTGCTTTAATCCAAATGCCTGTGGAGAGGGGGATGGGTGGGTGGGAAGCAAAGGACCTGTTTCCAGATCACTGGTGCTTTGGCAGAATTAGCTTCACCATCAATTAAACTTATCCTCATCTCCTCCACTTTCCCTCACAACACAATTCTACATCATGCCCTTGGCTTCTCTATTTTTCATGATAAATAATATTGACCTGATTCTAAGATAGCTATTTTTCAGCTATTACTTGAAGTTGAACTTATAAAGTTCTTCTAAATTTAGCATTTAGTCTATTTTTAAAACTAAATTTTAAATTATTTTTTAAATAAGACACAGTTTTCCAGGAAACAAAAATTACATCCATATAACTGAAATCTGTTTCTGTACTTCCACAGCTGACACCCTGTGATTTTTTGCTTTCATGGGCTAAGCTTATAGGTGTGACCTCTAGTGAGTATGGTATTTACTTCTCTGGCACTTTGCATCTTCAATTCAGGCAAGCAGATTTCCCTGGCTGTGGCGGTATTTACCTTGACTAGAAGTATCCACCACACTACTGAGTTTCTTTAATGAGTCTGGTTTCCAAGTTTCCATGGTAAGCTACTTTTATCAAAAAAAAAAAATTATTTGATTCATCAATTAATTAAATGGACCAAGATGGAAGATTAGGGACAGCCACCTAGCTAAACTCTCCCAACATTCTTCTCCAAACAACTTTAAAATCACTCCTCAAATCAAATTTTGGAGTGGCAGATCTAATAAAATGTCAAGGTAAGACATTTCTCTGACCTAAGAAAAGTTAAGGGGTCCACAGGAGAAATCTGTGAGGTTGATAATATCATTTTAGAGTCCATGTTCCACTAATATATCTTTCACCTTCACATTATGCTAGTAGTTGAATTTGAGTAATAATTTCTTTTTTATTTAATTGAACTGAGTGTTTCATGTAAATAAGTTGATCATGTTGATTTCAAATGAATCTCATACAATTATGTATACAACATATAGAATATGCCTCTTTGTAGAAAATTAATGTTTTATGATCATATTTTTATCTGTGAAATTAGCCAGCATTAGATTTTCTGTGTATATTGTTAACAGTAACAGGAACAAGAATAATAACAGAGGGCAGTTATTTTATTCACCTAGGCAATAGTATGCAAAACATTTAACATAAATGAACATTAGTAGGATAGCAACTTGTCCTGAGATCACTTTGGTCTGAATTCCTTTGAACTAAGATAAGAAAAAGATGATGATGATGATATGGTAATCACTGTTGTTATCACCAGCATCAGCGTAATCTCAAAGCTTAACTCATTATCCATGTGATGAGAAGAAATGTACAAGCAATGTAAGAGAATGTCATCGAAGTTGACATACAGTGGGAATCTTGTATCCTTGCCATCATTGCAGTAGCTTTGAAGGTCTGGCTGGATGCCTGAAACTCTGGTCAGTTGGTTTCTGGCAGTAACATTGATTGGATTAGAGCACCCCAACCTTTGTGATCAAATGATTTCTAGGAATCAAAGAAACAGATGGGGTGTCATAGATTTGCCACTTGGCTCTAAAGAAACCAAAGTTATGATCAGCATGACATGGAAGACAGGAGAGTGAGTGCCATTCCTTTTATGTTCCAAAATCACAAGAAAACAATGTACATTGGAACAAATCAGAAATAGTAATGTGCCACTTGCTAGAAAATCTTCAATGGAGATGGTGCTGATAATAAATTGGGAAAACTGTGAGTGTATGAGTGCATATTCACTTAATACAAACCTCAGAAATTATGCATAATAAAGAAATATAACAAAAACAGCACCAAAGTCTCAAATGATTTTGAAAACGAAATGGGTCTACTTAGTGCAGAATTCCAAAAATCTCATTTTGAGATTGACAGTACAAATTCAACTAGCAGACTTTATACCAAAAAGAGTAATTCAAAAACTTGCTGGTATTTTCTATAACTAAGGGTATACAAGGAACCAGCTCTTACAGAGCCAGCTCTTACATCAGTTGTTAAATTTTCAGTGTGAGCATTTACACCTCAGAAATCTACAGTCACTACAAACATAGGCTTACCCATTATTTTGTTGCTTACTTAGATTTAAAAAAATATTAATAATGCAGACTAAACTTAAAAGTGTGTTTCTCTCCTCGAATATCCTGCCTGAAAACACACACACACACACACACACACACACACACTTTTAAGTTTAATCTGCTTTATTAATCCTCTTACCCCCAAATAGCCTGATTGAGAAGCAGCTAGGTGGCACAGTGGATAAAGCACTGGACTTAGAATCAGAAAAATTCATCTTCCTGAGTTCAAATCTGGCCTCAGATAGTAATTAGCTGTGTGACACTGGTCAAGTCACTTAACCCCTTTTGCCTCAGTTCCTCATCTGTAAAATGAGCTGGAGAAGGAAATGACAAAACACTCCAGTATCATTGCCGGGAAAGCCTCAACATGAAATCACAAAGAGTCAGACATGGGGAAATGACCGAACAACAAGAAGCTTGGTTGATGTTCAACATTTACCCACACATCACAGTATCGCTGTGTAAATATTGCTTGAGCTTAGCAAAAGTATAATTGAAGGCTCTGGAAATGAAGTTATCATCTGACTGTATGTCTGGTGACTGACTATAGGCTGATATTAATAATGATGATGATGATGATTATGATGATGATGATGATGATGAAGATGTTGATGATGATGTTAACTGGCACTTGTTATAGCACTTTAAGGTTTGCAAAATGTTCCACCTTCATTATCTTATCTAAGCTTCACAACACTTCTCTTCATAGCCATCACAAGTGAACTCAGTTCCCACAATCTCTAAAATGGACACACATTTTAAGACTTGCCCACAGTAGTACATGTGGCAATTGTTGCCATGATATGGACCATAAGGGGAAAGTTGAGGAATACTCCTAAAGAATACTCCTAAAAACAGACATCAAACACCACCATAGCAGATGTGACTTGAGAGAACTATTGAAAATCTGTAGGAAAGTATTTGACAATTATGTCAGTATCTTAGGTAGTATGTGGAAGAGAATGCTTGAATGCATCATTGTTCATGTCAAGGTAACATGAAGTAAGGAATTCAAAAAACAAAAACATTTCAGAAATTCTAGCTTCCTTCAATCAGTAACTGAAAGTCAAAATTCAAAGGTTAACAAAATACAAGATATGAATATAACACAAAAAAAATCAAAATCAATCAAAAACTGTCACAGAGACTTGAAAAGCATGAAAACAGGGACAAGACAGGATTCTTAAAGAAGGAGGACATAAAAATTTCTGGTTGCCAATGGGATTTTACAAAGTCCAACACATCAAAAATCCAAGTTAAAATTTTAAAAAAGAAACAGAAAGTTTGTACACCATTAATATGATGAACAACAGAAAGATATGTCAAGATCCAATTATGATTTTGCTTTACTTTAAATCTATCATTAAGTCTCCTAAAAAGATTTAAATATGGCTTCCAAATTAGAAAGGAAGTAGAATGAAAACATCTTATTAACCACTTAGTTTATATGAATGGCATCAAACTATATATCACTGGAATCTTTCTTCACTGATATCAAAATGTCATTTAGACACAATGAATGCAGAATTCTTAGGGTCTGCCACAGAAAAATAGAGCTTGAAAATCATTAAGCTTGAATCTAGAAGTCAAATTAAATCTTTGGATCAGGAGTGCTTAACTTTTGTTTGTTTGTTTGTTTGTTTGTTTCAAAGATTCCTTTGGCAGGCCAGTGAAGGCTTATGGAACCCTTCTTGAAATAATGATTTGGAATGAATTTCAAAAATACATAGCATTAGAAAGGAAGCCAATTATATAAAAATACATTTATCAAAATCATAAAAAAAATTAGATTCAAGTTAAGAACCTCTGTTCAGGATAATACTTAAAAATAACTTGTTTTCCAGGCAAGGCATATGAAGCATGAAGATACCAAGAAGAATGTTGTGGTTGACTATGTTAAGACACTTAGAGGAAATCTGAAAAGTTTAAATGGAAAGAACACATTTAAACAAATTAAAATTTATGCAATACCAATCTTAATGTACACTTTTGAAATTGTAACAAATGGATTGTAATAGGTTTGGAAAGTACTCAAGCAAAAAGCCAGGAAATATTAACAGAAAATAAGGACAATCACCAATCACTGAAAATAAATACCCCACTTTATTTTGTATTTATTAATTCAGCATTGTATCTAACCACTGGAATCAATACTTAGGGATCAGATTTGGATTTGGTTCTATAGGTCTTAGTGGTAGAGTTTGTAGGAGTTTAACTTCTCTATTCTCCTGGGCTACAGTCTGGCTTCAAATCTGTCTCATACCACAAGAGAGGAGGGGGAAAAGGGAGGATGAATTGACCTGGTCATAAGATATTTTGCCTAGCACCAGACCATTCTGGTGTATGGAGGTACCTGACACAAGACTTTTCAGAGGATGTTATGCATATCTGTGTTTTCTCTATTGCCATGGGTCCTAAAGATCCCCTCTTGTGCATCAGGCCAAATAGAAGTCTGCCCTTTACCTCTGGTATAGACCAATTACAATCTTAGTTTAGTTTTTATCACAGAACTATTTTTGGCACATCATATGCTGTTCTGGCTACCAGAGATATCCTTGGCTATTGAGGGGCTATAGATCTCATTTATTGGCAATTACTAGCCTTGATAATTAATTGATAGTGCTCAGAATTTTGTGCTGGAATGAGATGTCTGTAGAAAAATGAGAAAAAAAGGAAGAATGAGATTGATAGATATCCTTAGAGCTCATGACAAACAAGAAAAAAAAAACATTTTTCTAAAAACACTTTTGAAATAATAGACATCGTTTCATGGACCCATAATAAAAACAGCAGTCAATCTGTTGAATATAACTCAAAGTGCCTACATCTGAATAAAGTTTTTAAAACAATTAAGATTAGAGAGTGGAATCAAAAGATTATCTATGTTGACAGCTAAATGAACTCAGAGGCCATATGTTACAGTGGAAATTTGAGTATATGATTTGAACTCCAAGATCCTGGGTTAGAATCCTGACTCTGCTAGTTACCACCTGTGTCTTCTTGGGTAAATTACTTAAACTTGATGGCCCTCAATCCTCATCTATAAAATGAAAAGACTGGAGTAGATGACCTCTCTGGTCACTTCTAGCACTAAATCTACAATCCTGTTTTCTGTGAATTTAGCCAACAAAGAAATAATAAACAAATACCTGAATCATAATGGTTTGTTTGTGAAAAAGGAGGGATTTATGATAGCAATTCAAGACAAAATCCTTGCCACCAGAAACAATAGAAAGGCTTTGCTTAGGGACCTTGGGCTTAGTTATAAATGTAAATTATTTAAGGAAGTAGAGGAGACTGTAAGACATGACTGCAAATCGTAAAATATTTGCCATCTACTGAATACTTTGTAAGACCTGACCTGGTGGTCATCACCATCAAAAACTGGTTATCAAAAACTACATCAAAAACTGATCATCTTTCAGGCACTGACAGATTACAAATCTCCATACTACAAATACAGATATCAAAAAATTATATTGGAATTAGACCATATTTGCTGACCACATTGTTCCCTATGTTAGCCATCAATGTGCTAGTTTCCCCACAGCCCCTCAAACATACGCAATGTTCTGTTTTTTGTCATCTTTGCCAATCTTTGAATTGTTAGAAATTAAAAAATAGTCAGTACTTAATAAATGTTTGCTGATTGATTGACTATGAGAAGATTCAGATTGATCCTGTATCATTTTCTTATTGATTAATTAATTGATTTTGTCCAGTAACTGCTTTTGCCCTGTAACTACTAAAGTCATGGTTCTTTGTCTCTGAACTTAGTTCAGAATTCAGCTAGTCTGTAATGGATTAAGTTTAATAATCTAGTTTTCTTGCCTTAAATAATTTTACTAACCTTGGAAAATGTGTGTAAAAAAGAGTTGGAGTCAGGCCTGATATCTTTACTCCACCAAGCTACCCTTCAAGGATGTCTGGTTTGCTGTCCAAAAGTCTGGGCTACTATCTCACACTTGGACTGGAACAATGACACTTCTTAGTCTCATGAGAGAAGAAGGGGGGGAGGGTCATTGCTAGCCCCCATTACAAAATTTCCAACCAATCATGTTGCCCCCAATCCCATGATGTCATCTACCTTGTTCTGTTCTTTGTTATGTATTTCCCAAAACCTGTATATGAGGAACTGTCTTCTTGTTCCAGGTTTTTGGCATAAATGGAGGCAAGCTGCTAACCCATTTATTGACAAGTAGCATGCCCCTACTAATAAGTGTTATCTTGTGTGGAGATCAGCTTCAGTTTACCCTTTTGGTAAAATCTCAAGTGTGGCAACTGACTAAACATTAATTTTTCCCATACTGAGAACTTTTTTTCAAATTGAAGCTTTCTCATGCCTTCAATGAGTCAAGCCTGTAAAATGCTTCAACTTCAATCTAAGTTTACAAAGATTAAAAATAATAATAATGACGTAATAACCTTTGGAGCCACATTGCAGAGGGTTTTTTGGTTACTGTTGTTTCTGTCTCATTTAAACCTTGATTAGTGTCAAACTTCAGCTGTCTTGATCACTGAGTTTATGTAACAATCTGAGCATGGCCTTTTTAACCTCTCCCATCTTAAGTCTTGCAACTTGTTCTAAAATGACATGTCCAGGGGCAGCAAGGTGGCACAGTGGATATAGCACTAGTCCTGAAGTCAGGAAGACCTGAGTTCAAATTCAGCCTCAGACCGATCACTTGACATTTACTAGCTGTGTGACCCTAGGCAAGTCACTTAAACCCAACTGCCTAAAAAATTAATAAAAATAAATTAAAATGGCGTGTCCATTATCCAAAATATCCTACAATCTAGCCTCCCTAAATCCTTAGCTGAAGTTATTCCTTAAAAAAAGTCACTTTAATGTGAGACAATAATTCATATTCCATAGCAGAATAAATATTTATATACAATATATCTGCCACATTCCTCTGATTCCAGCTGGTTGTGAGATTTAAACACTAAAAAACAACTATAGGTTCTACTTATGTGGTTATAAGTTGTCTAATTAAAGCACTCTTACAGTTTTAAGAAAGAGGATGTAGTTCAAAATAAGTACCTTTTAGAATAAGTGTATTTGTAAGCCTAGCTCGCCCACCCCCCCCACAGCCCCAGTATAGCAGTTTTGATAAAACCCGACCATATTCAATTAGCAAAAATATAATTAACTATTTAGATTGTTACTATTGTTTTTAGCCCATATGTGTTCAACAGCTAACAAATCCTTTGAGGAAGGAAGGTGGTTATACATCTAGACATAAAGAGCATTATTTAAGTTAATTTCTATAGTGACCAGGAGTTTTTCCAGTCCCTACTTCCTAGATCAGGTAGTTTAGTTGTTATGATATTAAGGTTAAATTCTAATCCTCTTTAAAACTCTCACATGCCTCTTCAGTCCACAGAGATCTGTTTGAAACTGTGCTCTAAAGAGATAAGGTGAGGTCAATAGGGGTCCATAACGATTAGAATATAACTATTGAGAATGTTCCCTCTGAAACAATGACTACCAGCTGAAATTGAACCCTAATTTCTTTTTTCATTCAACAGAACAGTACTTTTTATACTAATACATTTATTGCATTGATTTACAGTAAATTACGTACACTCTGTAGATAAACATATTCCCTCATATGCCTTTTTTTTCCGGGAAAATAATGTCTTAAATTCACATTTATATCTGTGATATTAGTCAGCAAACCCAAGAGATGCAAAGTTAAAATAATAGGCCACTTCTAACTTTACCATTTAGAAATTCACTTATTGTTCATAACTTTTATAATTGAAGTCTTATTATATTATCCAGCCACACAGCGTGACTTCCTGTTATTTGTCTAATGTTTTTTAAAGAACAGTAATTTAATAACTGTGGTGATATTCATCCTCAGCTTTTAGCAAGCGTACTATTTTGTGTGGCCTGTTTATAAAACACAGTTGTATCAAGTATATTTTTTATGTTTGCTGTCAAGTGACATTGCAAATGAGGAAAGGCAAAGGATGATATTGAGGTGCTATAGTGTTGCCTTTTTTTTTTTTAAAGAATCTCCATTTTTTCTCATAGCAGTAGGGTTTTATTTCTTAAAAAAAAAAAGACAAAGAAAAAAAAAAACCCTTTTCATTTTTATGTGTTCCCATGACTGGTGACTTTATTCCTTTCTCAGAGGATAGGCTGAGTTATTTATTTCAGTTATAGGGAAACATTATCAAGTTTTCCTTTATATCTTTATCATATGAAGTTTCTAACACTACTACTTTGCCTCTCCACCCATTCCCACCCCCCACCCCACTACACACATAATCTCACACAAACACAGATACATATTCAAAGTAAAACTGTGGTTATGGTTATTATAACTCAATATTCCCTGGAAAAGAGTACAATTTTTGAACTCCTACTTTTAATTTATACTCGAAAACTGATATTATTTCTAGATGCTTATTTCACTAACCTACTAGGGAATGATTTAGGAGAAAAGATACAGCATTTATAAAAGACTTTTTTTTTCCCCTTAATTATATCCACCCAGAAGTTGAATCTTATTACTTGTGGCTGATGAGTAGATGTGAGAAATATGAGCATACCAAAAGAAGGTTTCCTTTGATTGTTTGTTTGTTTATGTTTAAAGGAACCTTTATTAATCTGTGAAAGAAAAAGGCTGGGCTGAGTTGGAATTTTGTTTAAATATCATAATTAAATCTTAAGCAAGCCTCACTGGTAAGCAGCTTTATTTAAATTTGGGTCTTTTGTCCCCAAGTTCCTAATCTTTTATATTTTACACTTCCTCTGCCTTGTATAATCATGGAAATTAAGAATATGTCTTTGAATTATAAACTTAAGTTTCTTTGTTTAGATTTCAAATGTGATATGGAGCTTTTGGTTAGGACAAATGAAGTTCCCATGCCAGCAGGGCCAATTCCAGACTGTAGGAATGGCTCATAGCTGAGAACTTAAAACAGAGTATTTCTATTAGATCATATTTTGGAAAACATTTTGGTTATTTGTTCAAATCCATAGTGGAGTCCAAAATATTGATGGGTATTTTGGACAGAAACTCTTCTTTGAGCTCCCAAACATACAGTCAATGTAGTTATTTTAATTTTTTTTTTAAGAAAAAACTCATTCAAAATGGTTATCTTTCCTAAGTTAAAAAAAAAATGACAATTTTTTTTGGAAAATGTCCCACAATTTATGACTCAGAGGAATTGAATTAGGGCATTTCCCTGTCATAACTTTTTACTCTGAAATTCTACTGTAATTCCAGTTGGCCAGAGCGTTAATTGAATGCCTTTCAGGAAAGGATTCAATACACATCTTTCATCCTGAATTAGCCAGTCTATTTTTTAAAGTTGAACTTTTAAATCTATTCTTTCTCTGTATTGTGTAAACAAAGTTGTATGTGTGTGTCTGTGTGTATTTAGCCTAAGGATGTTTAGCCTAGAGAAGAAAAAACTTGGACACTGGGGAAAGGGTACAACATCAACATCATAGTCAAGCATTTGAAAGGTTTCCATGTGGGTGAGGGATAAGGCATTGGTTGTACTCTTCCTGACCCAAGGGGAAGAACTAGAAGCAATGGATGGAAGTTTCAGATAGGCAGATTTCAGTGTAATGTTAAAAACAGTAGAAACACAACTTCCTAACAGTTGGATCTCTGTCATCTGTTAAATTAATGGGTTAGCCATCACTAGAAATCCTCAAATGGAGGCTCTATGGGGTTGTTGTATAAGGGGGACAAGATGATCTCCAATGTCCCTTCTTGTTTTGTGATCCTGTTCTCTGTGTGTAAGTATGACACATATAATTTAATGAATCCTAAAAAATACCTATTATCATCTCCTTGCTGCATTATATTAAAATCTTTTTTTTTAAATTGAAACCTATATGAAATGTCCTTACTTATCATTATTCTTTTATATTAACATAATTCTCTCTCTTTTTTGAGGGAATCAGGGTTGAGTGACTTGCCCAGGGTCACACAGCTAGTAAGTGTCTAAGGCTGGATTTGAACTCTGGTCCTCCTGACTCCAGGCCCAGCGCTTTATCCACTTCGCCATCTAGCTGCCCCTAACGTAACTCTGTAGAGCAGACATTTTTAACTTTTTTGGTGTCATGGACACATTTGGCAGTCTGGTGAAGCCTATGGACCCTTTTTTAAAATAATATCTTTAAATGTATCAAAATGTTATTTAAAAAAAAGTTTATGTGTCCCAGTTTGGAAACACTCTGATCTAGAGGGCTATATCATATCCAAAAATGAAATAATGTAATTTTTTTTATAAAATTGAAAATAAAAAAGAATGTTCTGTTTTATTTCCAACTTTACTCTCTCTTTTAATGAACACTTGTTCTGTGATCACCTTTGAAGTGATGTACCATTAGCTGGAGTTGTGGTCTGTGCTGGCCTTCACTTGCTGGTAGTGACCAAGAACAGAACCCAAATCAATCTCTGTCAGGTTTGTAATTGAGCACTTCCCTAATTTATGAGACAGTTTTCCCATTAACAATGAAATCTAGAGAATTAAATAAAAGCAGACCTTCTCAAGTGCTGCTATATAGGTGAATAAGCTATACACATTGATAAATGCACGCCCCTTTTCCATTTCTGACAATGAAAAATTCTGTGTCAGCGTTTCAGGTCACATTCTGACAACAATTAGGAGCAGTGAAATAAATAGTTGGCAATCCTTCTCCGTTATGACATAGTATGTAAAGCCATTTTTACCAAGAAAGATCTTATCTTGTGAATACGAATTTTATTACTGAATTGGACATCCAACCTGCTTGGGCAGAGTTTAAACTGGGGTAGAGCCCTTTTGAAGATGTGAAAAGTTTGGTTAAGCCCTTTGCATCTCATTTGTAATGCTTTATTCCTTAGCACTCCCAAGCTTCAACTAAGAACCAAAACAAAAAAAAAAAGTCTTTTGAAAAAGAAAAGTTAAGGTTTTGGCCTAAGTTTTATAATAATGCCTAGAAAGAACAAAATCAGAAATGTTCTTAAACTTTCTGAAATGTCCTACAAATATTTGGGTGAGCCTTGGGTCCTAGGTTCAGATGTTTGACTTCTTCAAACCTTGACCCAACTGGACCTTAACTTCCACTATCAATTATTTTGCCTTTCTTTGTGTCTCCAGAGGTTAGCAGAGTGCTTGGCACGTAGTAGGTGCTGAATAAACTGCTTACTGACTGAATGACAGCATCAACAGAATTAATTTTTATATTATATATATGTATATATGTGTGTATGTATACATTTGTACTAGTTATGATGCAATTACAAAGCAGACATTTTATTTCTTAGTGGATTCCTAAACGATGAAATAATTTCAAGTCAATTCAATGTCCAATCAATTTAATTAAAAAAAAAATTCTGCTCATCCAGTAGTTTAACCTAATTGATCATTTCTCATTTTAGTCTTGAAATAGTCTATTTGGCAACCCATATAGACAGTGCTTCAACCACTTTCTAATTTCCAGGTTTTGTAGAAGGGGCCTCTGAAAAATATTAGTAAGAATCCCTATCATCTATGTGCAGCAAGAGGACACCATTAGAATATTAGAGATTTTAACGTCATGATAATCTGTAGAAATTGACTCTGCATTCAGTCCACTATTGGTTATTGTTGTTGTTTGTGCTCAAAGAGGACCAAAATGATATCACTGTGTTGGGGTCAAGGTACGGTGTGTCCTACTGTGGCTGGTCAGACCGATATGAGTGTGGAAGGCTTTACCACAGGTTAGGCACAAATAGTACATATGAACATTTGGAATGGGGACTGCCTCTAGATTTTTGTATCTCATGTTTCTTTTGAACTACTGCAATTCTGCTTTTTGCCTTCTTTGATGTGAGTATGCCATGATGGGTGGTCCCATGCCAGTACCTCATATGTCTCACAATCAATTTCAAAGTTCTTTAGAGATCCATTACGTGTGTGTGTGTGTGTGTGTGTGTGTTGCATATAAAGACGTTGTTGCACAGTGGTTAGAGAGCTAGGGTTGAGGTCACAAGAACTGATATCATCTCTGGCACTAGTGGTGTGATATTGTGCAAATTACTCCCTCAACTGTGCAAAGCTCCCTAGTAAGACTCATCTACTAAGTCTTAGAGGGGCTGCAGTTGACAAAGGCATTTCTACTGAAAAATTGCAGATGCATTTGTATGTGAATTGTCTGTATGCATATGGCATATATGTTTATACAAAAAACTTAAAAAGAACAATACTTCAGGTTTAGAACTGAGGACTATAGCCTGGAATATAGGTAAGAATCAGAAAAGAAGCATGAAAAAGCTTTCTGAGGAGTTAAGCAGATGCAACAAACCTGATGCCCTAAAGCTCATACACTTCACTGATAGAAAGGTTCTTCAGGCCCCAAAGAGAGATATTTACTCTTATTTTGCACATAGTTCTACTAAGCTAAATTATCTAATTTTCAAATTCATAGTACAGTCAAAACAACAAATTAGTAAGAGAGAAAGACGACAGAAAGTCACACCAAGAGAGCAAAAAAAAACCAAAAAAACAAAAACCACAGTTTAAAACCAGACAGCACAAGAGGAGGCAGAACTGCCATAAAAACAACAGTAACAGCAAACCAAAAGAATTTTAAAAAGCAAAGCAACATGGTACTATGTAGCATAAGATCAGTTTTACAAACCTTAATAGGTCACTACTCAGGACAATACAATAATTAGTCTTCATAGAAATGACTCCAAGTCAATATTGAATAATGGAAAGAACAGTAGACTTGGAGGCAAAAGCACTGGGTTCGAATTCTAACCTTGCCACTCTTTAGGTATGAGTTCTTAAGCAAATGATTTAACTGTACTGGAACTTAGTTTTCCTACCTGCAAGTTGAAAAAATTGGGCAAGATGAGCTCCAAGATTCCTTCAAACTTTAACATTCTGAGTGTTATCGAAATCTGGTGAGATAGTAGCCATCTGGAAAAGTCAAAATGTGCTCAATTAACATCCTCTATTTAAGAAGACAATACAGTATATTTTAGAAAGTTTTCCACCCAAAGAGGTTAACTAAAAGAATCTTGTTGCTCAGAAGGTTATATACCCTCAACTACGTGGAATTATACATGTAGTTAGATCAGTTATCCTAGTCCAAAACAACCCATTTCCTGAATGGATCAAATTTGTAAATATTTACTGTCTGCACGCTTCTGCATGGATATGTGTAAATATATATGCATGTATAATAAATGTAACATGCATCTATTGGGTACTGCACAAAGCTGGCATTTCCACAGCTAATTTGAAGACTTTGCTACATTAATACAAAAATAATCCTATCCTCAGTTATTTCTAAGGCTATTTGGGAAATGAGGGAAATGGTGGCATTGACATACAACATATGGAGTTTGGGTCAGAGTTTAGAAAAAAATATAGAGAAATTATAGAATCTCATCTTCTGGACAAAAGGTAATGGGGATAGGGGCAGGTGGAGGATAGATAACCTCTTTAAGTCACCTCCAGCTCCAATTCTGTGAATTAGCATATAAGTGAAAAAGTCCATTCATCAATTGTTACTACTCGAAAATTCATTTTCATCTAACTACATTGAGTTGGAAATTTATATCCAGATCAGCTAACTCTCTATTGTTCATATGATTTGGGGGTAAGGGTGAGGTAGATAATTCAAATCATCAAATAATCTGAAATAATTTACTTAAACCCATTCACCAAGTCTTTTCCACCATTTTGCCAGAGTTGCTAAAATGAACAAACTTGTCTCACCCTTTCCTTACAGAAATTACTATTACAATTGGCAATTTTGTTGTTTGTCATGAAGTTTTTTGAAAAACAAAAAAAGGCTAAGAGAGATTAGAATGGAAAATATGTAGTCTTAGAGGTGATGCCTCTTTATCAGGAACTAACACTCCCATCAGGTCTATTTTTTTTTCTTTTTTACTGGCAAAATATACTGGACCTAATCTTTTGGGTCCAGTAATCTTGGCACTTTTCACAGTTCTGTGAAGACATAATAATAAATGATGTTTATAAAATGTTTGAAGGAATAGAAACTACCTCTATTGATGCCACAACTAAGCTGCCTATCAACTGAGTTGCTATGTCAAAGATACTATTATAATCAAAACTGCTACCATTTGTTCTTTCCTAAATATCATATAATAAAGAAACATCATTTGTGGTGTCTTCTAGGGACAGAGAACATTTGAATCTGTGCCAATACAACTCAAAGTTGTTTTTTTTTTCTTCCCTGATATAAATTAAAACAGCTAAGGTATAGACTCCTGAAAAATGGGGTTTTTAATGGAAATGGAAACTGACCCTTAACTGTAGCGGCACTACCGGATGCCGCTATAATAAGCTTCCCTAGATGCCATGGTGTAAATGTATTAGCTGTACTAAGAGACCCACTCCTGGTATAATTATGTTAGGAACCAATAAGACAGCTCAGAAATCAATATGCTAAGACAGATAGAGTAAAGGACCATGGCCAGCAAACTGGGAATATATTAGTCTGGCAAGTCCCTAGCTGAGCCACGAAGAAGGGGATATCTTTGCTGTTGTAAGGAAGCCATTAATTGTAAATTTTCCTGAACAAGGAACTTGAAGGCAAAGCTTAGGTTGTGTTGTTCATACCACTCAGTGAAGACTGCAACCATTATTGATCAACAGTTAAGCTTTTTATTCTTATTTCAAAATCCAACTGCGTAAAAATCTAAATGCGCAAAGGGATTTTTTTTTCAGCATTTCCCACAGTGCAGCTGAAACTTTTTCCTGAGCTTCTAATTTGGTTTAGTAATCTTGGAACTTCAAGGCTGATAAAGTCGTCTTGAGACAATGTTTCACCCATACAGACAAGTTTCTTAGAGTGACAGTAATTATTTAATCAATAAATATGTACGTGTGTGATATGATTGGGGGAGGACAGAGGCTAGGAGGTGCTGCTTTTCATTGCATTTTGCTGAAATGGTCAAGTAATTTAACTCAGACTATTAAATATTATCAAGTTTACTAATCAATTAAATCCATGACAAGAGAGAAGGGCACTACTACTGCTAATTTTAACTATTTCTGATGGAGTTTTTCTCCCAGACTTAGCCCAAAAAGAATCATTTGCTTAATAAACAGAAACAGTGTAATTTCGTGGTGGTTATGGTTAAAAAAAGAAAAGAAAAGAAAAGAAAAGAAAAAAGAAAAGAAAAGAATAGAATAGAAAAGAAAAGAAAAGAAAAGAAAAGAAATGAGAAGAAACAAAGGCCAACCTTTTGTAGTTACAGCGTAGCACATCTGCTCATGTCCAATCAAGCTTTCAAAAACATAGTAGTAAACAAAAGCAGCCATCAAGCGAGGACAAAGTCAGAGACATAAGTGGTTTGAATGAGTGTGCAATTTCTGCCCATATGACCATCCTGACACAATTGCTCTAATTTTCCTTCCAGAAATGACTGATAAAAGATTTAGGTAATTGCTATGGAGACAGACTTCCTTCCATCACTGGGTATCTTGAATAATACAGCCTCAGGGTCATAAGATGGAGTGTCAGTTTCTGCAGAGTACTAAATTAATACTTGTCCCTGCTTTAGCTATACTTCCTGTACATCTAATGAAGTGAATGTAATTTATTTTGACAATGTATTGAAAATCACTTGATCAAATGACTATTCTGTAATGAACACAAAATACTATCTAGCCTTGAAAACTATACCTCCACAATGACATAAATACACACCAATTTTTCAAAGCACATATTCTTTTTTTTCCAAAAAGTATTGCATTTAGTCTGCATAAAGATGAAATAAAGTGTTTCTAAAAGCACAATAATTCATGTGCATTTAAAAATATAGCCTGGTCTGACGCCTTGGTTTGACCTGTGTCCATTCAGCTAGTGACCTTAGCCCCTGTAATCAAGCTTAATTTATCTAGGTGATCTCTGTATTTCCAAGTATTGAGTAGCACTCAGAAATAAATTCAGAGAGCCACCAATACGCTAATGACTAGGAAGAAGTTCTAAAAGCACTACAGCTCAGCCTCAACAAAAATGAAAGCTTAATACAATGAGCAGTCCATTTAGAGGGAAATCCTCAACACCTATACATAAACTTCCTGCCATCAGACAGAATGGAGTTTGAATTGTCTCTAGAATGTTATGACATTTCCAATACTTAATAAAATCGTTCTGTGCAAATGATAACTGCTTGCATCATTATTATAAATTGTTAAGACGTCTAAAGGTTGATCAGAGATCCACAAATTGTCTGATTCTTGAATGACTCATTTTCCCCATTAAGGACTTGTAGGATGTTAGAATCTTCTTTTTTTTCTCCTTACGGAAAAATCACCCTTAGGCTTCTGAAAATTTTTCCCAAAATTCTGATGCTGTATGAATATCTAGGATACCTTGAGTAATTATTTCATTTTCCTTCTTAAAGAAGATGGTGTCAAGTCATAGATACACAAATTGCCTGATGTTAGAAATACACACGAGGACTTCTACACGTTTTTGACAAATAAAAAAATCTGGCATCAACTGGGCAAGGCTGCCAAGGTTAGGCACACATCTGTATGGTGGCACTGTGAAATGCATGATGCAGTGTTTAAATACAGTCAGGCAGAAGCCAGTGGATAATGCTCAGTAATGGGTTAATCAATACTTATTATGGTTTTATTGGTTCACTAAAGAGAGAACAGAACCTAGTGAGCACAGAGTCGAGAAATCACTGCATCTGATCTAGATAACATCTACTCTCCCTAAGGGATTTCCCTATTCAAGAATCCAATTTACCATGCCTGATTGACAAGGATAGGATCCTAGGGAATCACATAACTCTTTTTAGGACCCAATAAAATCTTAATGGATTTGTCTGACTGGTCAGGAGACTTCAGGTTTTACTAACCTGAGGAGGTTTGTTGCAATTAGCCTTTATTCCACTTGCCATTGTGGGGGGAGGTGGACAGGCAAGAAGGAATCCTTTCCTTCTATAAATGCTGGAGCATGCTGGGATGCCACGACTGGGTAGAGTTACTGTGCAGGGAGAGATGGCCATGATAAGTTGTAAACACTGGAGAACTTTAGGGGAACCAAGGTTGAAATGAGGATTCAAATGAAAAAGTTAGGCAGCTTCAGCTAAGTTTAACTTTTTTTGTTTTTTTTTTTTTTTTGGATTTCTTACCAGATAGGCTCTGTGATTGAGTTATTCTTTTATCAGATATCAGCAATTAGTCTATCTACTTAAAAATAAGAGGAAAATAACAAAACTGAACACTGTCATTACAATAACCAAGTCTGGGCCCTAAGAGAAAATAAAATATACCTCCATGCCTTCTTTACAAAGGTAGGAACTACGGGCATAGGACATTGCATTTATTGTCATACTCAGTTCATATGTTGGTTAATTTTGCTGAATTGTTTCTATTTTCCTTTTTTTATTCTTGTTACAAGGGCAAGATCACTGTGGAAGAAACAGGACAGAGATACATGAAAAAACAAACGTGATATAAAAATAAAAATACATCAAAATTTTAAAGTATCTTAGAACTGTACTTTCATATCTAAGATGTATAATATGAAGAACAATCAACAAATTAATGTATAAATAAATAATTTTCTCTTTATCTTTTAAAAAACTACTATGAGTCAATCTTATTTTCTTGAGGAAGCCTTTCCCAACCCCCCTTAATTCTAGTGTCTTCTCTCTCTTAGTTTTGTTGTTGTTCAATAGTTTTCAGTCATGTCTAACTCTTCGTGAACGCATTTGGGGTTTTCTTGCCAAAGATCCTGGAATGGTTTGCCATTTCCTTCTCCAGCTCGTTTTATAAATGAAGAAACTGAGCTAACCAGGGTTAAGTGACTTGCTCAGAGTCACACAGCTGGTAAATGTCTGAGACTGTATTTGAACTCAGGAAGATGAGTTTTCCTGACTCCAGGCCTGGACCTCTATCCATTGCACCACCTAGATGCTCCAATCTCTTAATTATTTCCTAGTTATCCTGTGTATTGCTTATTTGCACAAAATTGTTTGCTTGTTGTCTCCCCCATTAGAATGTAAGCTTTTTGAGGGCAGGGATTGTCCTTTGCGTCTTTTTGTATCTCTTTAACATAGTGTTTGACACATAGTAGATACTTTATAAATGTTTCTTGACTGGTATCAAACTCAAAAGAAACAGGGACTGTTAATTCATACCTAAGCATGCCTATAGACCTCATATCGATGTTTTGTTGTATTTTTATTTATTTTGTTAAGTATTTTCCAATTACATTTTAATCTAGTTTGGCGGGCATTCAGGAGTGTTGTTGGCTGCGTGAGGCCCCATGTTTGACATACAGATAATTTTGTGATTTCATATTGTTTTTGTGATTGTGACATTCTAGTTTGATAGCTCCTGTTAATTTTCTAGGTGGTATAATGGATAGAGTGCTGGGCCTGGTGTCAGGAAGACCTGAGTTCAAATCTGCCCTCAGATACATACTATCTCAGTGACCCTGGACAAGTCACTTAACTGCTGTTTTCCTCAGTTTCTTCAACTATAAAATGGGTATAACAGCACTTACCTCTCTGGGTTGTTGTGAGGATCAAATGAAATATTTGTAAAGCACTTGGCATATAACACATACTGGCTAAATACTTATTCCCTTCCCCTTCTTCCTGTTTTTACAATAGTCTAACATAAGCTGTCTAGTTTTATTCTAACAATAAACCTACGAAGTGGGCAGAATTGATATCATACTCTATGTCATACAGATGAGAAAACTGTGGCTCAGAGGCTGAAATGCCTACACCAAAGTCACACAGCTACTAAGTTGTGGATCCAGATCTTCTGACTCCTCATCTAGTGTTCTTTCCACTAAACCATTTTGGCTCTCTTGCAAAGTTTTAGAAAAATCTTACTATTTTGCATAGTAAGTCTGAAGAGCACTGGGGGCCTAGATACTCTTCTGACCATAGAGAGCAAGATTGTAGATTTAGAATTGGAAGATACTTTAGAAGGCAATTCATCCAAGTCCCTCAGAAAGGTGTGTGATTTATACAATGTCTGCAAAGATATTAAGTTGCAAAATCAGAATAACAATAACAATAACAATAATATTTATATAGCACTTTAAGATTTGCAAAGAGCTTTACAAATATTATCTCATTTTATCCTCACAAACAACCCTAGTGGATAGGTGCTATTATTATCCTCATTTTGCTGATGAAGAAACTGAGGCCTAGAGAAAGGTTAAGTGACTTGCCCAGGACCACACAGCTAGTAAGTGTCTGGAGCTGTTATCTGAATTCAGCTTTTCCTGACTCTAGGTACAGTGGTCTATCCACTGCACCACCTGGGATGTGAACCCATGTCTTCTAACTCCAAATCCAGCACTCCTGTTGTTGTACCATGCTTTAAATAATGTAAATCTTACTTAGAAACAAATACTTCTCTGCTATTACAATCGCTGGAGCAAGCCCATTAAATTCAGAATAGCATCTCTGTTTCCAAGAAGCAATACTGACTCTTTGTATACTTTCAGGTAGAATGAATGGGTCCATAAACAGGAAATGTTTATGAAAAAGAGATCAGACTTTGTTTTCCCCTTGCCTCTCTCACACCACACCCTCCTCAAAAACAAACAAACAAACAAACAAAGGGAGAAATAAGTGTTCCTTATGGAGATCATTCTGTAGGATAAAGCTTTCATCAACTTCAAATCCTTGGACTCAGACATAGTGGTTATTAAAGGCCCTATAACACCTTTCAGTGTCTAAAAACTCTTGATGACATCATAGAAACAGCACTAGCTTTTGAAAACTGGGTCAGTTGTAAGGGGACTCTCAATATCCTCTTAACCTAAGAGTCATATTATGAAAGACGAATGAAACTCGTGTTTGTGGCATGTCAGGGTTTAGTAAATCTGTATAGGATTTGAGTTCATCCAGGCAGTACCATCACTCAAGTTTGCAATATAACGGCCAAGTCGGCATATTCCTGTGAAAACTGAATTGGAATAATGTTGTTTTAATTTCTTTGCTCTGTCTTAGCAGGTTTAAAAAATGTTTCCATGGACTGGTGTTCTCAGCAACTAAAGACAGAATTTCAATATTTTTAGTGGATAGTCCTAGAGACATAGCAGAATGTAACTGAAACAGAAGTAAAGAGTCCAAGAGGACCTAGATTCTTTTTCTAGCTCAGGCACTCTCTAGGCTTTGGCATTTCCTAGCCAAGTGACTAGGGACAAATGACAGCGTCTCAACTATAGATGAATTTAAAGTGGTTATAATCAAACTTGCACTATGTATAATTCACACATGTTGTTGTGAAGAAAAGACCTTATAAATTCTAAAGCATAAAGTTAAGCTAGTATTTTAACCTCTGATTTTGTTTTAACTAATTTCAGCCAACATTGATTAACCTATGCGCAAAGCACTATGGCGATGCAAGTGCAGAGAGAGTCCGATACAAAGATAGGGCCTTGCTTTCATAGGGTTTATAGTCGAATAGACAAAAATGACATGTAAACAAATAACAAACATAAATAATACATAAGTACAAAAAAGAAGCATCAAGCATATTGATGGAGGAGCCAGAAATCAGGCACGCCAGTTCTACTCAGGATTGTATTCATTTCCACTGTCAGAAAGAAAATGTGAACTCCATCTTGAGAGGAGAATTTAAGCACTTTGAGGGCAGGGACTATTTCATTTTGTCTTCATTTCCCTAGGACCTAGCACTCATCCCAGGAGGTATTTAATAAATGTTTGTTGATCAAATGATTTACTGACAGTGAAATGATGGTTCTAGAATTTCAAAGTTCTGTTCTGATTCTGGCTCTTGAAATGACTCTAAGACCTTGAGTAGACTTTTTCTGGAACTTCATTCCCTTGTTTACATAAATAATATTGTCCTTCTTAGCTGTGCTTAAGAAAAATTACTATATTTAGGTTACATTGCTGCTCACTTAGATGTTTGAAAAGAGGGAATATTGGATAACATAAGCCACAATGAGAAATATCTCATTCAGCCATTTCTAGAACATAATTTCTCTCTTTTTTTTATATGCTATCGATGTACAAAGGCCTCCATGTATTTAAGGGTTCATACTTGCCCCTATACTATTAAAATGGGCTACCTGCAATGACATAAAGAATTTAGAGGTAAAATTCAAACATACATCACATAAATTCAGATAGAAATTAATAATAACATGCACTCTGGCTGTATCCTGTATGAAAGGTTGGTATTTTCAAGCCCTGTGAGACAGAAAGAAAGGGAAAAAAAGACTTCATTCTAAACTGTCCATTTCCATGCTTTTGTCAACTTGTGCATTAGCCTTCAATGCAGTTTTTTTTTTCCTGTATGACTGAGCAGACTTCATTTTTGATAGCCAGAGATTATGACTATAAGACTATGTAGGTTTTATACTTTTAATTCCTATAATTAATATTTGAAAGTTAGTCTAAACAAACATAACTGCATCCCAAAAGGAAGGTGGTCACTTCACTCTATTTACATTTCCAGTGTCCATTTGTAGGGGACTTCGATGGACTACCTTCTACACAGCCAAAA
This sequence comes from Vombatus ursinus, assembly GCF_900497805.2. Taxonomy (NCBI): domain Eukaryota; kingdom Metazoa; phylum Chordata; class Mammalia; order Diprotodontia; family Vombatidae; genus Vombatus; species Vombatus ursinus. Next base: position 23,272,303 of record NW_020954590.1, read on the forward strand.
TAATTGACCTTTCCTATGTTGATCAGGCAAAAGAAGGGTTAAATGCTTGGGGCTGGAGAGCACTATGCACAGTTTTGTGGCAAACACTTAACAGAGTATGCTCTACTAACAGAAACTAAACCAGGGCACGACACATTATACATTATAAAGCAGCCTGCTGTTTTACTATATTGACAATTCATTTCTCTTTCTTTGGTTTCTTTAATGGCTGCCAGTACAAAGAGACTATGGCCATTTCAAAGCTATCCTGTGTATTTTATGGCCTTTTCCTTAAAGATCTCTCACTACTTTGCCATGGCTATAAATGAGAGCTTTTATAAAGAAAAGTTGATGGGGGGTGCCTTCCCCCTTAAACTTGACTGGCTGTCCATCCTAGCTCTAATGCTTTTGATTGTTCAGGGAAAAGACATTAAGCAGAAAATTCCTATCGATGTTACAGAAAGAAAGTTCATTTCTGGGCCTTTTTTCTTCTTTCATGCCGAAGCACACAGGTGCTTCAGATGCAGCTAATTACAGCAGTAATTAAAGTGATTACCTTACCTGTTTATTCAAGGGCACAAGGACTTCTAATGGGAACAAATCTAGACATAAAGCCTCTCTGTCAATTAACCACGGAGGTTTGAAGAGATAATGAAGGAGGACGAGGGGGTTGGGTTACAGTTCTGTACAATAACAAAAATAGTAATTCAGCACCTCTTACCTTTCCTGGAAGCGGGCCAACAGTTCAGGAGAAGAAAGACAAGAAGATTACCTGGGTAACATGATCTGAAGAGTACCGTGGAATAATGGAGTTCTCCCTCAACCTGGTCTATGAGAGTGCTGGCTGCCAACAAAAGATGGGACTGCTGCAAATACAGGTCCATCAACCTAGGGGCAACAGAACTTTTCAGCTGCTTGTAGTGGAGTCTGTCAATGGGCCACAGGCCAGAGAAGGACAGTTGAAATGTGACTCGGCTGCAGGCAAGTGTTCCACTCCTTTCCTCTCTTTGCAAAATGGCATGACATGATGAGCTCACTTGAGCAGAGATGTAATTTACTTCTAGTAATACACTAAAAATATCCTTTTGTTGTTTTATTTTTTTAGACAATGTGCCTCCATTACAGCATGAAAAGAAATACAACAAAACCAGGGGGATGGAATTGATTTACTGGACATCTGAACTTATCATATCATTAAGGTATCCCTAAAAGGTTGAGGAAAATTATGTAAATACAGGCTTAAGAAATCCCAATTGGATTGCCTATTGATCTCAATATTAAAGCTTCTATATTCATTATTTGCAATAGTGGGCATGGGCTGCATTAAATCACCATTCTACTGACCATATGAAATGGACATCATTCAGAGAGAGTAGTCATTTACACATTCTTATCCTTTCCTTTTTCTGGTTGTCTCACTTAATCATGGAGTGGGAGAAAACAGCCAGTCATATTTTTAGAGATCCTGATACCATTTTTAATTGAGTAGGAAGGTTATATATTTTGTTTTATAGTTTTATTATTGCCATATGTTGTTTTATGTCTTGTGTCTTAATACCCTCCTTTGTGGTCATTAGTACAAGTACAAACATTGGCCTTAAAACAATCTACCCATAATATTTTAACAAAGCTCCATGAAAAATCCATAAACTATATATGTATATTTCAAGTCTGGGTAGGGAAAATGCTAGCTCCTTTTGAGAGACTATTTTAAAAATCACCTTGTGTTTAGTTCTTAGATAACGATTTTTAAAGCAGCACCTTTATTTGCCATAACATAAAGCAATTAAAGTTAACAAAAGCATAAGGAAGCGTGTGTTATCATATTTTCTGTTCTGAAAGAAAATACTTCTGAAAGAAAATACAGTAGTATTTGTATTGATGATACATTTTTCCTTAGTCTTCTTATTTGAGCCACTTCAGATTTATCACATAGTGCCTCCAGAAACATTTGAGTAAACTATATCTTATCCATATGAATGCCCAAATTGTTTATTTTAATTGTCCCTTTTGGAAGTAATTCTTGCTAGTTTGTGCATGTTTTAGAGTCAGTAAACTTTACTGAAATGAAGCAAAGCTCCATCTTCAAATTCTATTGAGTTCTTAGTTAAACTAAGTGACATAGTTTGGCCTAATGATGTTACTCACAGCTATATTTCAGGTACAGTCTCCATTTTGAATGAAGGGATTGTAGGGCTTTCAGAAATTTTTGCAGGTCATCTAATATATACCCTTACCTGCAGTCATTACAGCTATATTTTTTAATTTTAAAAATTTATGAAACCCATCATATTCTAGCGCATTTCTCAATGTGCTTCCTTTGTGTTATGATTTTCTGAGTAAAAGTTGATGCATTTTTAAACAAATGACAATTATTAAATGACCAGGAATTGTGTCTTTCATTCTTCCTTCAATATTTCAAGGACTCATGATTTAGTTTGTGCTGAGTGAGGCTCTCTTCAAAGATTCAGATTGCTGACCCTCCATGTCTCAGGGGGTGGTCTTTGTAAGTTGCTGTGGCAAGAAAAAAAAACAGGCATCTGCTGGCTGACTTTCTGGTGATGAGCCTTTTCAAATTTAGTTTGATTGGTCATCCAACAACAGACATACAGCTGCATCACTGAACACTTACCTGAAATATTTTCAGTTTGGTAGGACCAGGTAGAGTTGATGTTTATTTCTTTGTTTTTCACTCATTTGTTTTGGGTTTAGTTTTTGGTAGGGGTGCCTCTGAATTTCTGATTTCACAAGTGAAGACAATTCCTGTGAGGAAAGTCTAACCATGCACATATAGAGCTGTACAGCAATATAGTCTGACAGCAGCCTTGGGCACTGACAGGTGATGACTTGCTCAAAGTCATATAGACAGAAGTGGGACTTGAATCCAGTTCTTTGTCCCTCCAAGGCCCACTTCCTATCTGTTATCCCATGCTGCTTTTCTTTTCCTTTTGTTAGTTATTTTAAATTCCCAAGCTTTATTATAGATCAGTCAAATATACTTAGAAGTCAATATTTACCCTGTCCCTATCCAATTTGGCTTTCAGGAAGCAGAGATCAATAGAAAACATCCTAACTTCCAGCTCTAACACTAATTTGCTATGTGACGCTGGGAAAGTACTTCACTTCTCCTCTCAGAGTTTCAGTGGCAGGTTGTTTCTGGTCCTGAGAGTAAATGCCTTGCAAAGAGGAGCTAAATTGGAAAAAAAAATAATTCCAACCCATTCAATAAACATTAAGTGAAACACAATGTGAAAATCACTGAACTAGACAATACTTGCTTTCAAGCAGGTTTTAGTAGGGCAGACAAGGTAAGACAAAAAATATAATCCAAAAAAATGAGAAGTGCCATCTGAAAGACAGAAACAAGGCTTTGGAGATTTAAAAGAGAGTATTATATCCAGTTGAGAATGAAGAAAGACTCCTTGAAGAAGATAGGATTTTGATAGAGATTGTAGGCATAGAGCTGGATGGGACCATTTTTTTTCGTTTAGTTGTTCAGTCATGTCTGACTTATCATGACACTGTGAACCATCCTGTCCATGGGATTTCTAGAGTGGTTTGCTATCTCCTTCTTCAGTGGATTAAGGCAAACAGAGGTTAAATGAGTTGTCCAGGGTCACACAGCTACTAAATGTCTGAGGCCAGATTTGAACTCAGGTCTTCCTGACTTCAGGCCCAGTACTCTACCCACTGAGTCATCTAGTTGCTTCCTGGATGGATCCATCTAGATTACCTAATCCAATCATCTCATTTTAATAGCAAAATGAACCTGTGAAGTTCAGGGAAATTAGATGACTATTGAAAGAGCATCTAAGTAATATGGAGTAGAGCAAGGATTGGAACCCAGGTCCTTTGACTCCAAATACATTGAACTTTGCCTCTATATTGGAGGTTGTTCTTTTCAGGTGGAAGGAAAGGATGTGTAGACAGAAAGTGATGGAGTATTTTTGAGAAATGACACATAAGAGAGTACTGGAAGATAAATCTGGAAATATGGGGGGCATAAAAGGCAAACTTTCATTGATAAGGCTTTTGAAGACATTGTGGAAGCATTCTCTCTACACCAGGGCACAAAGTTCAGTAATTTAGTGTATATCCACTTTCCTTTGGCTCCCTTGCCAAGAGAGTGAGCATGGCACAGAGGAAAATAAAATTACTTTCAGCTTAGAGTGAGAATACCTATTTTCAAATCCTGGTTCTGTTATTTACTCTTTGTGTGACCTTAGTAAAGTCACCTCTCTGGTCGCAGTATCCTCATCTGTTAAGACTAGACAGTCTCCAAGAAAATGTGGACCTCGTTCTATTCTGCATCTGCTGCTCTGCCTGGTTTCAACTCCATGGAACAAGATACCCCCAATCTCCTCATCCCACCCATTTTTGCCTCTTTGTGTATTGTCTCACCACATTAGATTGTAAGCTCCTTGAGGACAGGGATTGTCTTTCTTTTTTCTTAATTGTATCCCCAGTGCTTAGCACAGTGCCTATATGCTTAATAAGTGTTTATTGGATTGGATCTAAGGTTTCTTCCAGCTCTAACTCTGAAAAATATAATGCTAAATGACTTTGTAAGTCATGGGAACACCATGACTCCAGAGGAATTGAGATAACAGGTATCAAAAGGGCAATGGAGAAATGAATGGTGTGGGTAATTAGTCTACAGTATACAGTTACCTCCAACATTTCAGGGGGTTAGGCATGTGAGATGCCTGTGAATGTGAAAACTGAGAATAACTCTGGGCCCTACCCCAAAACTTTATTTTTAATAATTCTGATCACATCTATTTAATACAAAAAACAAGTAAAACAACACATTGCACCCATAAAAAAAGCTGCAAACTATGCAGAGTCTTGGCAAATTTCTTTCTCCTATGAGAAGCACATGATACAAAGATTACTGTGGAAGACAAGTCATGTGACTGAGTCTGGATGGTAGAGACAAAGAGGAGTCGTTCCCAAAGAGAGTGCATAGGCCACAGTTCTTTAGTGCACTGAAACTTTTAACAAAATTTAATTGTTTATAATAAATTTATGTATGTATACTTATGGTAGTAAATGATAAAATTGATTAATAATATACAGTATTTATGAATTTATGGCTTAACTCTTTTTTTACTTTTCTTTACATACATCTGTCTTTTGCAATTTTCCACGGTATGCCACAAATCTCCAAAAATTGCCATTTAATTATCAATGGCCAAGCCTCAAATAACCAAAACTCTTGAATGTTGAGGGATGACTGTATTATCAACAGTGACTTATACTGCATTGTATTGTGTGAATAAGCTCATCAATGACATGTAGAACAAAGAAAGGAGATTGTGAGAGATGGGGAAAACAAGAGCCACACTATGACACATGAAATGTGGGCTCCAATTCACATATATCTGGAAAGTTTTCCTTTTTATGTATGTATTTTATTTTTTCCTCAATTACAGGTCCAAACAATTTTTTAACATTTTTAAAGTTTTTAGTTCCAAATTCTATCCCTTCCTCTCCTCCCCCTCTCTAAAATGTAAGCAATCAGAAATAGGTTATACAAGTGCAATTATGTAAAATATTTCCATATTAGTCATTTTGTATAAGAAGACTCAAAAGAAAAAGAATGAAAGAAAGTAAAAAACAGAATGCTTCAGTCTATATTCAATCAACATCAGTCTTTCTCTGGAGGCAGATAATATGTTTCATCATTAGTCTTTTGGGATTGTCTTGGATCATTGTATTGCTAACAATAGCACTGACTAAGTAATTCACAGTTCTTCATCTAACACTATTGCTGTTTGTGTGTACAAAGTCCTCCTGGTTCTGCTCACTCCACTATACATCAGTTCATGTAAGTGTTTCCAGGTTTTTCTGAAATCATCTTGCTTGTCATTTATTATAGCACAATAATATTCTATTACAATCATATACCACAGCTTATTTAGCCATTCCCCAACTGATGGGCAACCCCACAATTTCCAATTCTTAACCATCACAAAAGAGCTGCTATAAATATTTTTATATAAGTAAGTCCTATAAGATTTTCTAAGAGCTCTCAATGCTCATGTGAGAAATATTAAAAGAACTGATGAAGAACTGATGCATTAGGGAGATTCTGTATGGAAGATCTAATAAAACAGAGGTACAAGAATTATACAGGATGCAATGATATAGCTGGGTTAGGAGCTTTACAAGGGAAGGAGTACCTACATCATTCATTCATTCAGCTAACTTTTATCTGGCATTTTCTATACATCAGAAACTACAACTAAGTGATGATAATAAAATGCAAAAGCTATACTTGGCAGTATGACAATTATGAATTGACTTTTCATTATCTTTCAGATCCTTGGAAAAGATACATATTAATTGACCCCTCTATCACTAAGAAGGGAAACAATATGTCTCTTAAAGGGGCAGCTAGGTGGCACATTGGATAGAGTGCTGGGTCTGAAGTCAGGAAGACTCATCTTCCTGAGTTCAAAACTGGCCTCAGAGCCGTACTTACTAGGTGTGTGGCAGCAGCTCAAGTCATTTAGCTCTGTTTGCCTCGGTTTTCTCATCTATAAAATGGCGAACCACTCCAGTATCTTTGCCAAGAAAATTCCAAATGGGATCATGAGGAGTTGGACATGACTAAATGACTGAACAACAAAAATGTCTCTTAAAAGGTCCATGCATCATGTGACTGTTAACAAGGCTGGGCCTCCCTGAGTCAAAAATGGACTTTTTCTTTTCTTGTAAAGGGATTATACCCATAAAATGACCCTCATTTCTCACATAGAACTTGTTTTGCGGAACATATAGTTTGGCCCCTACTTATCAGGAAATGATAACAAACAGGCTATAAAGACTTTAGAAAATTTGTTTAAAAAAGGTAATTTCACATGACATGACTACAGCTGCCAGGAGAGCTGTTCACAATAATCCTATCCCTGCTCCCCCTTCCTCTTCTCCCTTTAATATGAATTTAGGAAGGCTCTCCTGGAGGAAAAGGTAGCCTCAAATGGGCTCAGGAAAAGTAATATAATTCTGTCCTATTTTAGAGAAATATTTGTATGTCTGTGTTTTTAATTTTGGCTTTTTAAGAATTATGTCCTAAAATTATAGTAGTTTTTTTATGGATTTGCATGTTTGTATTGAGCTGAAAATTTCCCAGAAAGATCATATGCCTGTATGTTCATGTTAAATATCTCTCTAACTTTCTTGAACAAAATTGTCCATTTATTTAGTTAAGTTCAGTCAGCTTAGCAGCCTATTTTCCAGTGCTAAAGATCCCAAAGGATGTTGGCTGGGAAATGGGAGGGTTCAATTGTACCCTCAACCCTTCCTGGAGCAGTGCTTTTTATAAGGGGTTGGGGAGAGGGGAACAGATGAATAGTATATGTGACTACAACATAAAAATCTTTCCAAATAAGGAAAATATAATACAATATAAGTCGGCAGATAATTCACCTTATAAATTTTATACTTAGGCAATAAAAATTTGGCACCAGGATTATGCTCCAGACCAGAAAGGCCACAGCATTTGAACACCTTAGGTAAAGTTTGCAAATTGTGCTCTCTGAAATTGAAATTCTTGAACTCAATATGTTATTCTCCATTGGAACTTCTTTGCCTTCACTTCAATATATGTGATTTGAATTAATCATAAACTAGATGACGATGTATAGAATATTTTGAAAGTTAAATAATATCACTTATAAAATAAAAGAAATATACCCCTTGTGTTATCTTATATCCCAAATTCTTTCCTACCAACTATAGACCACTTTCCTAAGTAGCACAGATGAGGTGAACATGTTAAACAAAATCAAGAAAACAGTAAATTATACCCAAAAGTACTAATGGGGGGAAAAGAGAGTTGACTAAATTTTTCATCTAAATAGTTTCAACTTTCAGTTTACATTGATGACTATAAAATCTACCTTCCAAATTTGATCATGAAAAGTATGGGATAGTGTATACCCCATGAACAAGGGGTCAAAAAGACCTGGGTTAAAATCCCTCTCCAGATACTTGCTAGTCATATGATCTTAGGAAAGTCACTTAACCACTATAGGCCCTAGTTTCTTATCTCTAAAATGAGAAGCAAGATGTCACAGTGTTTAAAGTACTGAATGAGGTCAGGAAGACCTCTGTTCAAACACTGCCTCTGATATTTAGTAGCTATATGGCTGCCTTAACCTCCATGAGTCTCAGTTTTTCCATCTGTAATATGAGGATTATATTTGAAGGCCTGTAAGACTTTTCTACTCCAGATCGGTAATCATATGACCTCTCCTCATTTTTCATCCATAGCACCAAATGACCAAACACCATCTTCATTTTAGCATTCTTCCATTGTGTCTTTAACTATGATAAATCTAAACTAAATATATTATCTTACCCGCATTCCCCCAAAAGTTGATATCTTTCTTTCTGAACCATTTCTGTCAATGCCACCACCATTGTTCTCTCCTGACTAAGCATCTGGAGGACTAGGATAGTGTGTTATATTACTTTTTCTCTGTCCAGAATGCCTAACGTAACACTAGGCACATAATTACTCCAAAAAAAATCTTGTCAAATTATAGTGAAGTAATAACAATTGCCATTATTAAACTTTTGAACAAAATGAATGGTTGCTTCCTTGTTTAGAAGATGAAGAGAAGTGGAATATACTTAGTTTGCAGCATTTGCACACAAAAGCATGTATGTGTGGTGAGCTACTATATGGAATGATTGAAGCAATTAGATTCAGTATTCTGGCTGTAGAGGGAACACCGAAAAAATCCATCACACTGTTACTCAATTTCAACAAAGTGAACTACAGTAAAATCCATGTATTAGGGGGGAAATTGAGAGTAACAATGAAAATAAAAAAGCTTATAGGAAATATGAAGATTGCCAATGAGAAGCCTATAAAAAAAATTGTGCCATTGATCAAAAGGACAAAGCATTGGAGAAACAACTCTGCATGACTGGCTGACCTGAAAAAGTGCTGGGGTAGAGGGTGGGGGTGGGGGTGGGGGGGAAGCATCAGAATATGAGTCAAAAGGAATGACTTTACATACTCTGGCACTTTTCATTCATGAGGCCTTGATCAAAGTAAGTCAGTTAAAGTCTCTGAGACCCAGTTTCCTTATCTATAAAATGAGAGTTAAAATAAATTCAATACCTATCTCACAGGATTATTAGGTGAATAAAATAATAAAATGTTTCTGCAAGCACTTTGTATAGTCCAAAAAGCCATGTGAAATATATCATCATCATCATCATCATTATAATCTTAATTCGTTTTTGGTCACATCTGTGATTTCATTAATATAGGGAATTCTTATTAAAAAAAAACAAACAACTCCCAGGCCAAATTAGGTCAATACATAATCTATAATTAGAAGGTTGCCTAAGACTCAGAGAGGTTATCTGACTCACCCAGGGTAACATAGCCAGTATGTCAGAAGTGGGACTTGGACCCAGGTCTTCTTGACTGAAACGTACTGTTTTATCCACTGTGCCACACTAATTAATATAGGAAATGAGAAATGGTATTAGAGGCTACAATAGTTAGGAGGAATATTTCCTGAGGGAAAAGAACAAAGTATAGCAGATCTGGTGCCAACAAAAATATTAGTAGGATTGCCTTCCGAAGGATTAAAAAAATCCAAACACCTGGAATAAAAGCTTATAAAATATAACAGCAGAAAGAAGACACTAAAGTGTTTAGTTAGAATCACTTGACCATAGTGAGAAGGGCATATTAATAGATGAAAAGATGAAAGCATTCAAAGATGTTAGGTAAATCTCCAATTAAAAATATCTTTTTTTAAAAGAAAGATTCATAAGATTAATTGATAATCTTATGCAAATTTTGTAATTTGTAAATTGTAAAATTTGTAAATGCAAAAAGTGCTTTAGACCAAATTAAAACAACAACAACAACAAAAGAATAGCACATATTAAATGGAATATCTTTATTTTTTAAAAGGAATTCAAGGGTGAAATTATAGAAATAAATATTAAGATGCTAGGCAACCTTCCTTTAAGAATGGTTACCACATTAGAAAAAAGATTGATAATAAAATTCCCATTTATAAGAAGATTCCTAAAAGTGGCCCCTATGATCTGGTTAATTTGGCTTCTGTACCTTACAAGCTTAAAGAAACAATTTCAAAAGTATAGGGTTATCTATTAAACAAACAAGTGCATCCTATCAGGAGAATGACAACCTTGATTCTGCAAGTGGAAATCAGACTCAGATGAAGTTTCTGAGAAGGTAAGAAAGCATGTGAGAAAGAGAAATGTAGTAGACCTAATTTACTTCCTAAGTACTAATTAGACTTCCCCATGAATTAAAAATAGCATACTTACTAATTTTCCAAGATTATAAACCTACAGAGATAGAACCTGACTCAATGGGGACTGATAATCACAGCAGACATCTTGGGTCATCTATAAGTTTGGGATTGGAGCTACAAGTTCATGGGCATGAAGCTGGGCTTGTACTGTCCAAAAGTTCAGGTTAAGAACTGAAGAGTGAGATTGACAATATCATGTTCAGAGTTTTAAAACTGGTCACGGGTCATATAAGTGTGCCAAAAATATCTTTCTACTCACTAGTGTAATGTATGACTCTTTAGGAAATAACAGGAGGGAAAGTTATGCATGTGGCCAGATCACACTCAGTGATGGAGTTTTCAAATGGGTGTTTTGTAACAGCAACAGGGCAACTAGGTGGAGAGGAGGATAGTGTTAGATTTGTTGTTCAAAAAACCCTACCTTAAACATTTACTAGCTGTTGTGTGACCCTGGGCAAGATACTTATTTTTATAGCTAACATTCACATGGATCTTTTAAGGTTAGCAAAACACTTCATAAATGTTATCTCATTTCATTATTTCATTTCATCCTAAGACAACACTGGGACAATAATGCTGGGAGGTAGATGCAATTATTATCTCCATTTTGCAGAAGAGGGAACTGAGGCAGACATATTAAGTGACTTGCCCAGGGTCACACAACTAGTACCTGAGACAGGATTTGAACTCAGGTCATTCAGACTTGTGGTCTAGTACTCTATCTACTCTGCCACCTAGTTGCCTCAATGATATAGCTAAGTGCTATATACATCCTATATACTGCTCTACTCTAAAGTATATTTCTCAACTGTATTATGCACCTTTGCTAAAAGTGCTACTGCTGTATATATATATGTATTATATTTCTACATCTGAACTAGGTCTGGTAATTATGTGACCTTGATATATTATTCTATGTAACAAATATATATTTTGTGAGGCTTACATAATTGATCTATAGTATGTGATTATTATATGAGCTATTGTTTATATGGTATGCTTTCTTTTTATGCACATTCTTATTCTGATCTTGGTACATGAAATTCTTATGTGGAAGATATATACTAAGCACATATGTGGGGAATATGCATTCAAAATTATTACCTGTAACTGTTATGTACAAATTATTTAATGCTTCTGGGGTATCTCATGAAAGAATGCATTTTTTTTTAATTTGGAAAAAGATTGGAAGGAAGTGACAAGTTTATCCCAAGAAGACTTTCATCTTTCTATAATATTTTGGGAGCAAATATACTCACTTATCGGGAGAGAGGATTCTCATTATCTTTACTTAAGATGTCATGAAGAGATACCAGCATACAGTATGGAGACATTTCTGAGGTAAAAAGAGTCCTAGGAAAGAGGAGGAAATAAGGGAACTAAATGGCTGCTGGATTAGGAATTATCCCTGGGCTGCACCACATCACAACCCCCTAGAGTCTGTAGATATTCAGGTTTCCTTTCCTCCCCCACCACCCCTTGCTGGTGCCAAATTCTGGGCATTAATGTGGTAGCATTACTTTGGACATTAAGACTGTTTATCATATCTGCTAGTGCCAGCCTTTGGATTCAGTGTAATGCCCTGCCTGCCCTGGGATACTTGGCACTTTCTGCCTGAAACAGCATCTTCATATTCCTAAAGACTTAGTATTCCTATGGTTAGCAGCAGTGATTTTGAGACATTAAGGTTGCAGCATTCCCTAAATTGAACAGTGTGAAGTAGTGGACAGAGGGTTAGTCTTGGAATAGAGATTTGGATTCAAGTCTTGTCCCTTATACCTAGTAGAATTTTAATCCTGTGCAAGTCATGTAACTTTTCAGTGCCCCTAAGTCACTTTGTAAGACTCTTAGTTGTAGAGCAGTTACTGATGTGCATTGATCTAGAGAAATTCCTCAAAAAGATTCTCCCCAAACAAATGAAATCACAGGTCTAGATACTCCTGTCATTTGTTTTTGTTTGTTCCTTTATTTTAAGAAGCTGGTCAAGATGAACAGTATATAGTAGTAAATGACCATAGTAATCTAGTGTTTGATGAACCCAAAGAGCCAAGCTTTGGGACAAGAACTCACTATTTAATAAAAAAAAATTGCTGGGAAAATTGGAAAGCAGTTTGGCAGAAACTAGGCATAGTCTAACATCTTGCACCATACATCAAAATAAGGGTAAGTGATTTATACATAAAGGGTAGTATCATAAGCAAATTACAGGAGTAAGGGAAAGTTTACCTGTTACATCTATGGATAAGGGAAATGTTTATGACCAAAAAAGAGATTAAGAGGATGATGAGAAGTAAAATGGATAATTTTGATTACATGAAATTAAAAAGTTTTTACACAAATAAAACCAATGTAGCCAAAATGAGAAGGAAAACAGAAAATTAGGAAAAATATTTTACAGCAAGTTTTTCTGATAAAGACCTCATTTCTCAAATATATGGAAAACTGAGTCAAATTAATGAAAAAATAAGAGCCATTTCCCAATCAATATCAAAGGAAATAAATAAGCAAATCAAAACTATAAACCGACATAAGAAAAAATGCTCCAAATCATTATTGATGAGAGAAATGCAAATTAAAACAACTCTAAGGTACCACTTCATATTTATCATATTGACTAACATAAGAGAAAAGGAAAATGACAAATGTTGGAAGGAATATGGAAAAATTGGGACACTAATGCACTGTTGGTAAAGTTGTGAACCAGTCAACCATTCTGGAGAACAATTTGGAAAATGATCTATATGTACCCAAATATTTATAGCAGTTCTTTTTGTGGTGGCAAAGAATTGGAAATTGTGGGGATGCCTATCAATTGGAGAATGGCTGAACAAGTTATGGTATATGACTATGATGCAATACTACTGTGTTATGAGAAATGATGGTGGATGTCAGAAAAATTTAGAAAGACATATGAACTGATACAAAGAGAAGCGAACAGAGCCAGAACATTGTACACAGTAACAACAGTATTGCTATGATGATGACTGTGAAAGACTAAGCTGCTCTAATCAATACAATGATCCAAGTTAATTCCAAAGGACTCATGTTGACAAATGCTATCCAACTCCAGAGAGAGAACTGATAAACTCTGAGTGCAGATCAAAATATACTTTTAAAAAAATTTCTTTAGTTTTCATGTTAATTGTGTTGGGTAGTGGGTGGGTGACATGGCCAAAATGGAAATGATTTTCATCATTTCACATGTATAATTGATATTATATCACTTGTTTTCTCAATGGCCAGAAGAGGGTATAGAAGGGAGAAAATCTGGAACTCAAAATGTAAAAAGGAAGTTCATCAATGGGGAGAAAAAAAAGGGGAGGGGAGAGAGAGAGAGAGAAATGGGGACTCACAGCCTTAATTTGAGTAGATGTGGAGCAATATCCAATTTAGATATTTGTATGTATTGAAGAGAATTCCTATTTAACATCAATATTGACCTTTCCAAGAAAAATGAAATAAGAAAGCAAAATAATTTTAATTCCTAGCCTATATATAGAGCTTTAAGGTTAGCAAAATGCATTATAAATATCATATTTTTTCCTCAAAATACCTCTGGACATAGATGCTATTATCATTTCTATTTTACAGATGAAAAACTAAGACAAACAGAGGTTAAGTGACTTTCCTAGGGTTACACAGTTCATGTAAGTCTGAGACTAGACATAAACTAAGGTCTTCCTAACTCCAAGTCCAGTGCTTTATCCATTGCAATACTTTTTTTTGCCTGAAATTTTAACTTTGCCTAGTCAGACAAATGAAGAAGCTGGCTGAGTTATTTTGCTGTGCACCCAAATGAAGTAAGAATCATTTCATTGTAAATTTGGTCATGTCATCATGGAGTGTCCATAATGAGCATAAACAAGCTTATCACTATTTAAAACTGCATCATCTTGCATTTATGGCTGAGAATGAAAAGGCCCACAAATCCTACCAATAGTTTGATAAGATCTTTCAAACATGCCTTGATTTCTTTTGACTTCTATGAGAAGGTAGGCACAGGGTAGGATGGTAAAAATAATGATACAAAATGTGGTTCATGTTTAAAATATAAAATAGACTTGTGGTCTACTTAGAAGCCTCACACTTACGTATGTCATATTTTCTTCCCAGAGAGACCTAGAAGGTGCTAAGTATGACATCTCTGAACATCAAAAAAGGAAGAAGGATAGAAGGAGGAAAGATAGAGAAAGGAAAGAAAAAGGAAGGAAGGAAGGAAGGAAGGAAGGAAGAAAGGAAGGAAGGAAGGAAGAAAAGAAGATTGACATATCTTGACAGGAAATAAATTCTTATTGATATAGTAGTCATATCAGAATCACCATCAGTTTTGCAACCACTGCATTTGGTCTCAAACAACTCAGTCCCTGACTATAGAAATGTCATTTGAGAAGACAAAACTAAACAAAATATACACAAAGGAAATCTATGCCAAAGGTGACACTCTTAAAAACTCTGAGGAATCATTTTTCAAAACATGAGTATAATAGATTTAAAGCAAGAACAGAGTCAGAATTTTATAGTTGGAAGGAAACTTAGTAGTCATCTACAGAAATCATACTGGAAAAGGAAACCCCATAATCACATACTTGATAAAGTACTTGACAAATATGCCATTTAATTTTTATTCAAAGACTGCTAAAGAAAGGAAACCCTCTACTTCCCAATGCACCTCTTTCCACTTTTGAAAAGTTTTAATCAGGGTTGTTCTGGTAAATATTTAACAACCAGATCTCTAGGAAGAAATGTAAACACAGCACATTTTTAAGTTTAATCTGCATCATTAGCATTTTCCTCATCATTTTCTTCAGTCCAAATAATCAACAAAACAATAAATTAAACCCTGATTTGTAGTGTTTGACCATTTCTAAGGTGTAAATATTCCAGCTGGAAATTTAACAATAGGCTCTCATGAGTTTGTAGGAGCTGATTTCAACGTACCTCTAAGCTCTAACTTTAAGTAAATTTTTCTTGATATTGTCTAATTTTTCATCTTTGTAACTACCACTCATTTCTCTTGGTTCTTTCCTCTGGGGCCAAACAGAAAAAAGTCTAATACTTCTGCCATATGACATTCCTTCCTATTTTCGAACACAGCAATAATGAACTAATACTACCACCACTTCTCTGCTGAACATTCCTGGGAGATTTTATGCTTCTTCCTCATTGCCAACTTATAGTCAGTATTATTCAGATTCTAAGAAATGAAACTATTTAAGTTAACATAACACATCCAGGAAACTGGATCTATCCAGAAACACAGGCTACCTCAGAGTGGCTAAAGTCATTAATATCTACACAGTTGTATATTGAAACAGACATAAGAAACTGAAGTCTTTTACAAATGCACCAATTTAGGGCAAGCAGACACCAAGCAGTTTTGAATACCAATCAGGAAAAGACCAGATAAGGATACACAAGAGATTTGTAGAATTTCTTTGGTGTCCAGGTCTGCATTTATTGACTTGTCAATCATGCTAACTACTCCTCTCTGCCTAACTTCTTCTTCTTCCTTCTATGGGCAAGGGACCAACTAACCAGCTTGTATTTATATGCTTATCAAATTTGCAGATGACACAGATTTTGGAGGGGGTACTGATATGTTGGTCCATAGAGCAAATATTCAAAAAGTTTTCAAAAGATTAGAAGTAAGTGTGAGCTGTACATCTCAGCTATCTGCCTTCTGGCCACTATCTTTGCCCTAAAGTTGTCCCAGTGCCCTGTACCAGCTAGGCCTCAAACTTTGTCCCAAGACCTTCCCAGGGCCTTTATGACCTACTCCCTATAACCATCTTTGCCCTCTTCCTACTCACCCTCACCTTCCAATGTCCTTAAGACATAAATCAAATCCCATCATCTTCGGGAGTCATTTCCTGGTTCCCTTTATTGCTAGTAACTTCTCTTTGAGATGTCTTCCATTTAGACTGTGCATGTGTATCCAGACTGCACATATATATGTATATGTATGTATATACACATACATACACATGTGCATATATATATATGGATACATACCTGTGTGTGTGTATAATGTATAATTTTTGAATGTTGTCTCCCATATCAGAATTTCAGTTGCTTGAGAGCTAGACATGTTTGTTTGTTTTTTTTACCTTTTTTGTGTGTCCTTAGATCTTAGCACAGTGCCTGGTGGGTAGTAAGTACTTAATGAAGACTTATTGACAGACGGCTTGGTTTTGGTATTTGACCCAGGGACTTCCCAGTGCTCTGAACCAATAAGGCCCCAGACTTCATTCCCAGGGCCTTCCTCAGCTCTCTACATCAGTTCTGATACTGGGACCTCTGCCTTTACCCCTAGGATCCTCTCCCTCACTCTAGAAGTCATACCCACAAGACCCCCATTTCTTCAACTTCCCAATGCCACCTGACCACACTCCTCTGGGGCCGTCCCTTGCCCTCCAGCTACCTCTTGGGGTCTCCTATAGCCTAGGGGATACAATGTCATAACCTATTATGATATTCCCTCAAAGAAAGGATCAAAGAAAGCCCAAGTCATCTCTTTACTACCACTGTTGATCTCTGATGCTAGATTCATTCCTCAATACGCATTCACCTTCTCATCCCCTCCACATCTGAGTGATTCCAAACCCCTGGCTATTTATGTTCAAATTTTGTTCACCATCCCCAACTCATCACTCCTTCACTTTCATCTCCATCAACCCAACCCCTTCCTCCCTAGTATCCCACCCCAGATCTATGTGCCTTTTCAAATGTGTTCTTTAGAATGTCTACTCTGTAATTAGCAAACACTTTCATCTTAAACTTTTACTTTCTCACTGATATTCGTATACTTACTGAGACTTGGATCCCTCCAGATGACACTGATATGCCTCCACCTTCACAATACTGTTTTATTATTACTCATAACCCCTGACTTACTGATCATGGTAGGGGAGTCAGAATGCCCTTCCCTCCCCATTGACACTTCCAGAGTCTCCCTTTCTCATCGTCACTCAGTAGCACTTCCTCCTTTGATGTTCATTATATCTAAATTTTCACCCAATCCAGATCCTACTGGCTCTTATGTGTTGATCCTCAGGATGTTATCTTTCCTTCCTTAATGAGTTTAATGTCTACTTCGTGATATCTCTCTACCACAACTCTTGCCCTAATAGTACAGGATTTCAACATATATATTGATGCTCCCTCACCTACTCTAATTTCTCAATTCCTTAGACTACTCAATTATCGACTATTCTTCCACTTGTATCTCTATTCCTACCTTAGTTACACACATAAATAATCATAATGTTGATCTTGCCATCACCCTTAAATGTTTCACTTCCATGTTCATGACCTCCAAAATTTCTACCTGATAATAGTCTTTTTATCATTCCATCTTTTCCTATGCTTTATGATCTCTAATTTTGTTCTTTGTCCTCACTTTGACCTCCAATCACTGGACCCCTTAGTTCTTCCCCAAGTCATTACTCCTACATTGGCTACTAGGTACAACTCTAAACTATCCTTAACACTCAAATCCCTTGTCCCTTATCCTCTTTATAATTATGCCTTGCCAAATTCCAAACTTGGATCACTCCTATCGTCGGCTTCCTTCACTTCTATTCATGAGCTACTTAGCTCAGCTAAAGAAAATCATGGAAACCATTCTGACTGAGCCCACTAAAAATTAGGTTGTATAATTCCAATTAGTCTCTCGCTGTAACAACATAATCTTTTTGCAGTTTCTCTCTCAAGGAGAAAAATTAGAACAGATAGTGAATAATCACTCCAAAGAAGCTGATTCTTTGAAAGATAATGGCAGTTTCAGCATTTAGAAATATAAAAGGGGTAGGAAATTTTCTTAAAGACAAAGAAAATACCATAATTTTATAATAACACTTGAATTCTATACAAACCAAGTGGACTGACACTGAAGACAGTATGTGACAACATAACCTAAGGATCATAGCTCTGCTGGGAAAGCATTTTTTAAAGCTAATGACTAAATTGAAAGAATGTCATACAAATAAGAACACCATCCAGAACTTTTGAATATAGACAACAAAGAAATTATTAAATCCATAGATTAAAATCACAGAAAAATCAAATGCTTGAAACTCCAAGGGGTGTAGAGCTTAAATTTCACAATTTTAAAAACAAACAACAGATACTACAAGCAGCCAGGAAAGAAGACTTCAGCTATGAAAGAATGTCATTTTGGATTGTTTAGTTTTATTTAGAAATCCCAGGGGAAAATGGACTAGTATATTTCAAAAAGAAAAGGAGCTTAAGTTTAAACCGAAAATAACATCCTGCTAAGCCAATCCTAATCATCAATTAAAAAAAAAGTCTTTCAAGAAAATAGGCATTTGAAGCATTCTTGCTACAAAGAATAAGAGGTGAAAAGAACATTTGACTGTCATATAATCCAAACAAGAGTAACATAAGAAAGATAAATAAGTATAATTATCCAGAAAAGATTAAACCATTAAGTTAATTCTTTCATGCATAAAAATTATTGTTTAAAAAAAGAAATTGTACTGAGGAATAAAGAAATGAGCAAAATACTATCAATAAGAGACAAAAATTATCTAAGGGCTAAAAATTGAAAGAATCTTAAAGTAGCAGAAGAAATGAAGAAACTATATAAAATTAAATCCCTCACTTCTCTCTAAACAAGTCAATGTATTTTGTGGGAGGAATAGACTACTGGGAAGTAACCTGAGCAGGAAGAGGGGAAGGAAGAGGCCAAGATGATCTGGAGATCCACACACCCAGCCTGTCAAAGAACAGAGAAGAAATAGTAATTTTCTTAACCTTTCACAAGAGTTGAAAACTGAGAGTAGGACGAAAGTGATGGAGAGGAGAAACCAAGACAGCACTATTAGGTGAGTATATCCCTCAGAGGAAAAATTAAAATATACCATTAAAGAACATTCTTATGGTGGTGGTAGTGGTGGTGGTATGTGTGTGTGTGTGTGTGTGTGTGTGTGAGAGAGAGAGAGAGAGAGAGATTTTCTATAAAGACAGGAAGTTTAAAATGGATATTTTTTTTAAAGAGGAATGAGTACAATTGCTTCTTATTCCAAGAAAGGGATGCATAGGTTCCACAGGACAGTAGTGTAGAAATTAAAAGTAGAGATAATATAATCTAACTTAAGCTACGGTAAGAGTTCATGGTAAGGGAAGGGGCTACGGTTGGGTCTCATGTTTTGATATGTAGAATGGCTCCCAATGTATTATGTGGTTTCCTTATTGAGTTAATATTTTTAAGTGTGAAAAAAGATGTCATCAAAACAAACAAATAAATACACAAATGTAAGAGAGGATGAGGTAAGAAACAGAATAGCTTAGAAATGAAATAGAGGAAGAAACTCAAATGTAGGTGATACTTCCTGGTGGAGCTATCCTTTTGTTTTAAAAATATTGTTTATTTCATCAAATATTTACAAATTATATTTTAAAAAATTTAACATTCATTTAAAAAATTTTTTGAGTTTCAAATTCTCTCCCTCTCTTTTGCTCCTCTGCCACCCCTTGAGAAGGCAAGCACTATGATATTGATTATACATCAAGGTCTCCTTTTCAGAGGAATTTTTAATAAAGAGAGAACAATAAAAAATAATTCATGGTAAACTAGAAGGGGATAGAAACTTGAAAAAAAGACAAAATGAATGAAAACTTCTAAGAAAAAAATAACAAAAAATATTATTTAACCTAAGAAATTGGAGGGGACAAGAGTACAGGGACAACTTGAAATGCATGCTTGTCTGGTTAGGAAAAATGAAATATCAAGAGTAAGGAAAATAACAGTAGTTAATTTAATTAAGATACTTAATTAATTAAAGTAATTTGAAATGTCACAGGAGAGGACAGTACAAGAGGGGAACTTGCAGAAATAAACTTATAACAAAATACCATAAGGAAAAGTCTTTGTAGGAATACCAGACTGATTTAAAAGAAGTGAATAAAAATCAAAACACACACACAGAGTATAGGAAAGCATGAAGCTAAGCATCATAATTTAAGATGTGAATGGACTATATTCATAACTTCTTAAAAAACTGAATGAATGGATAAGAAAATAAAATACAACAAATTGCTTCATACAAGAAATACACATATAAAATACAAATGAGAGGATGGAAGAAAATTTATTATGCATAAGGTGAGTATATAAAAGCAGGAATATTAATCATACTATTAGACAAGGTAAAAAGAAAAATTCACTGTGGTAGGAAAGATAAATTAAAATTTAAAAAATCTAAACAGAGAAACAGTAACAATAGTAAATTTATTTATTAGGGATATGTATGTGGGTTGTCTAAACATGTGACTCAAAAATAAATAAAAAAAACCAACCAAACAAACAAACAAACAAATATGTGACTCACAGGTCACACAGATAGATTTGACCTGAGGCCTAGCCTTCTTTTGTAAAAAGAGTAGAAGGGACAGGTTATTCCTGCTGTTTGTTTTTCTTTCTAAATTTTTGTTACTGCGAAGGCTTACTGGGTTGGGTAGGACAGAAAGAAATTAATGTTTTGTAAACCAAAAAAAAAATGGGGGAGGAATCAATTAAAAAAAGACATTTGTTTGAAGTTATCCTAATTTTTTCTTAATGAAGCAAATGAAAAAATCTACATTTAGAATAAAAAAAATAATCTTCATGGATTCATGCCTGGTGAGTTATGGTTAGATAGCAATTTGTATGAAAAAAGGTCTAGACATTTTACTAGACTCATTATGAGTCAACAATGTAACATAACATCTACAAAAGTTAAAGTGATCTTGGACTGTATTTAGAGACAAAGTATTCAAAATAAAAAAAAAAGATAGTAGCACTATGTTCTGCCTGCTTAGAGCACATTTAGAGTACCATGTTCGATATTGGAAATCACATTTTAGGGTAAATATTGACAATCAGGAATGCCTCAAGAGCAGAGGTCAGCAAACTACAAGCTACTGCCTGTTTTTGTACAGCCTGTAAAAGTCAAGAATGGATTTTAGATTTTTAAATAAAGTTTTTTTTTCATTTAAAAATGTAAAAATTGTAAAAATGTAAAATGTAAAAAACATTGCTAGCTTTGTCAAACAAAAACAAGTGGTGGGCTAGATTTGACCCTCCTGCCATAACTTCCTGACCCCTTTAGATGTGCTTTAGAGCAGCACATCAGTGTGGTGAAGGACCTCAAGACCATATCCCAAAAGAATCAGTTGAAGTAGCTTGGGAAGTTTTGTTTGGAAAAGAGGAGATGGTGGGAACATGATAGTTGTCTTCAAATATTTGAAAGGTTGTCATGTAGAAGAAGGATTAGGTTCATTCTGTTTGTCATGGGCAAGTCACCTAACCTCTCAGTGCTCTAGAAAGCTCTCTAGGATTCTAAGTTTCGGAGAAGGTGCCAACTTGCATGGGTAGAGTGAATTTCTTCATCTAGTAGTTCTCTTTACAAAAGAAATCAAGATCCAGTCCCTATCTCAGAAATCAGAACTAGAAGCATTGAGGGGAATTGGCAGAGAACTATTTTGTCTTGATAATGATGAAGAATTTCCTAACTTCATTATTGGAATAGACCACCTCAGTCGAAAATAGACTCCCCACCAACCCCAGAGGTTTTCAAGTGAAGGCTGAGCAATCACTCACTGAGGATGTCAACAGAGGGGATTCATATTGAGGCATGAAATGGACTAGATGGCATCTGAGGTCCCTTTAGGGATCCTGAATTCTTCAATGATCATCAAGTCAACTGTTCATAGATTTCTTTAATGCACGTGATATAAACATATGTCATGAAATCAACATGTGATATCCGAACATCCTTAACAAGAAGGCGTTCCTCCACCAAATTTCCTGTGTTAAATTCTCAGAATTATTCAAATCCTTTTGAAAGTAATACCTCATCAACAGTGAACCACAAATGCCTAGCAGCCTGAAAAAGCTCAACAAATTCCAAGTTTTACACATGTATCAGGCAACCTAGCAAAAGGGTATAACTTGAGCTGGCTGACAACAAGGTCTGCAGTGCTTTTGTGTGAGAAAAGAACAAAAATCCTTAGGCTTTAATTATGCTTTTCTGTTCAAGAAACATTCCACCTATTGTATCCTGCCAGACAAGGTATAAACATAGTAAGGAGATTATTTTTCCTCTTATCCACCCACAGTCATTGAGCTTTATGTAGGGAAATGTTCAGCAGTAGGCAAGGCCTATATTCCAGAGCTTTCAAATTGACCTCTGTAGGGCACAGCAAGAACCATCAATTTCTAACTATGAAAAATAGATTTCAGCAGTATTTGTCACCCTTAAAATGATCTTGGTTTTCTTTAGTTTTCCCTCTCCTGGAATTCTACATGTGCAACATTGAAAGTCAACACACAATAGATTCTTCTTCCAGAAAAGACCAACAGTTACAAACATAACATTTTGGAAGCTCTTTTTGGAGAAATGAATATTAAGAGGTGCCTATCAATTGAGGAATAGCTGAAAAAATATTATATATATATATGCAATTGAATACTATTGTAAAAAAATGATGAAAAGGACACTTTCAATGAAACTAGGAAGACTTGTTTGACCTGATGCAGAGTGAAGGGAGCAAAACAATGAGGATAATTATATATATATATAATGTGTATATATATATATATACATATATATACGTAAAACACTGTAATAACAACTCTAACAACACTGTAAAATAAACCATCCTTGAGACTTGAGTTTTGATCAAAGAAATGATCAACCATGATTCCAGAGGACTAATAATGAAGCATGTTATCCACCTCCTGAGAGGTGATGGACTCATGATGTAAAATGAGATACATTAATATATCATCACATCATATAGCATATCATTTCATAATACATTGTATATTATATGCATTACATATATATATATACATATATATATATGCACATATATAGCCAATGCAAGAATTTATTTTGCTTTACTATGTATGTTTACTATTAGTATTTTTTTAAGTAAGTGTGTGCATGTATGTGCCTGTCTGTATGTGTCTGTGTGTGTGTGTGTGTGTGTGTGTGTGTGTGTGTGTGTGTGTGTGTATTTCTTGGAGGCATTGAAGATAGAGCACTGGACTTGGAGTCAGGAAGACCTGAGTTCAAATCTGGCCTTAGATTCTTGCTACCTGTGTGACGGTGGGCAAGCTCCTTAACTTCTGTTTGCCTTCTCCACGGGGGAAGGGAAATGGCAAATCACTCCAGTATCTTTGCCAAGAAAATCTCACAGATAGTATTGGCATACTATGATCCACGGGTCATGACGAGTCAGACATGACTGAACAACTGAACAAGAAGTGTTTTTCTAGTAGTAGAGTTTGGGACTAGGAAGAGGAAAAAATAAATTTTTGTTCATTAAAAAAACATTTAATTTAATTTTTTTAAAAGATTTCTCCTACTTTCAAAAGGATTCATTTTCAACTGCATACTTAAATCCTTTTGAGTAAGAATATCATGTATAAAAGTTCAGGTTTGGAGTCCTCTAGTGAATTACAGTAGAAATGGCAACTTCTTAATAGTAAAACTGGATTTGTTCACTGGAACATTTGATCTGAATATTTATTTTTGGCTTAGCTTTGTCTATTATTCCTGGTCAAAGTAGTTCATTAATATCTGATAATGATAACTTCAATCTTAGTCCCTGGCAAAATGTAAATGATAAATAAGATGATAATTGGAAGACAAAATCTTCACTAGGTGATAAGGTAAGAGTTAGCATTTTCCTGTCTGATTAGGTTAACATCCTTTTCTCTCATCTCTACATATATTCTTGTGTTCAATTGGCAATGCAAACAAAAGAAATATACTTTCAATTTGGCAACAAATATACTGTAACATACATTAGAACTTACCTTATAAAGCTTTAAGGAATTGGAACACCAATAAGGTACTTTGATGCCTTGTGACTCTCAAGATAAAGAGGGAGAAGGTGAGGGGAATGGGCAATACCTGATTCAGGAAGAAGAAATGAAATCAAAGACTTGTAGACTGCATAAAAGCCTCATGCCTTTATCTTATAAATAATCTCTTACAAAGAATTGAAACAGGCAGCTAGGTGGTGCAGTAGATGAAGCTGTAGATCTGAATTTAGGGAAACTAAGTTCAAATCCAGTCTTTGACACTAACTAGCTATGTCACCCTGTGTAAGTCACTTAATCCTCTATCCTGTGTAGGTCACTTAATCCTCTGTCTCAGTATCTTTATCTGTAAGATGGCGATAAAAATAGGGTTGTTGTGAGGTATATTGACTGCATTATTATAAATGAGATAATATTTGTAAAGTACTTTGCAAAACCTTAAAGTGCCATATTAAGGCAGCTAGGTGGTGCATTGGATAGTGTTGGGCCTGGAGTCAGGAAGACTCATCTTTCTGAGCTCAAATCTGGCCTCAGATGCTTACTAGCTATGTGACCCTGAGCAAGTCAGTTAACCCTGTTTTGCCTCAGTTCTTAATTTGAAAAATCAGTTGTAGAAGGAAATGGAAAACCCAGTATTTTTGTCAAGAAAACCCTAAATGGGGTCACAAAGAGTTGGACACAAGCGAAAGAAGAATGAATAGAAAAACTTTCAATGACAGGAGAAAGCATGGATGGCCTCCAGCACTTCAGGTGGACCTTCTCTGGCAATTTTTTGAAAGGGTATGGCCAACACACAAAATAGGAAGGCACGGGAAGATTGCTATCTTCATCATTGAGATGAACATCTAAACTGATGAGATAATAGATCTATTGATTATTTTGAAGATTTTATTATCTAAAAGGTTTTTGTTTGTTTTTGTTTTATTTTGTTTTTAGATCTATGAAATACTAGTGGTGGTAGATGTCTCTTACAAGAGTTTATTTTATAGGTCAAAATAATTCTTGGCTTCTAAGAGTTTGAATTTCATGCTGGTGACTGAAACACCTTGTACCAAACTTCACAAAAAGAAAATAATGTTACCGACACATATCCTATGTTTCTTTGAAAACTAGTGTTGGAATACAATCTTTATCAGGCATTTGTCCTGCCAACATTTTTCCCAAGGCCATATACCCATCACAGCAAGTTCTTTCCTTAAAAAAAGCTGATGTGGAAAAGTCTCGTGGGTTCTATGTGAAGCAGATTAAAAGAATTCAGCATGTCTAACTTTTTGTTTCATCTGACACTGTCTACTTTGGACAAACTATACAAGTGAACCATTTCTAAACTTCTCTCTAACTATACTTCCTGTTGCTACTGCTTGGCAGGACTCCAATTACAAGGTTATGTCAAGGCTGAGGTCCAAGGTATGCTAGTTTCTATTGCTAGGCTCCAATTGGTTCTTATCCAAAAGACACGGAATGTGACTACGCAGAGATTTCTGCATGATCTCACCAATTGCTGCTGTGAATTAATATCAAATCAAGTAACTTTCAGTTTGACCTATTTATAGTGTTGAAATAATTTCAGGCATAGGAGTAGGATAATTATTATCCCCACATACTTTGTATTTTATCCTTTGAACTAGTGAGGATGAAATAACTGTGCCTGATTGTTCAGGGGGTTTGAAATTATTGATCATTCTTAAAATCAAAGAACTTCAGTTATTGTAATTATTGTATTAAAAAAAATCTTTAAGATCTATCCACATAGGGGAAGGAAACAGATAGGGAGAGTAATGCTATAGCCTGAAATGAGAAGGTGACAAAGTTGTCTAATCTCTATCATCCATTCATTTCTGTTAGCTTAACTAAGCAATAGTTATCTAGGGTTAGGATCACCTGGGAGTGTAAGTTCAGAACCATATGTTGTCTGAGAAGGTAAGACATGTAGCAAAATGGTGTGATCTCAAAGGGAGTTAGCATGTGCTTAAGCCCAGTAGCCCATTCCCTGCATTGCATAGATAGAAGAGATGACCTAAATAGGAGTTAAGTTAAAAATATGTTATGACCAAATCTACTTCAGAGGAGCAGCCAGAAGAGAGAGAAAAATGGCCAGGGCATGAAAGGGAACAGTTTCCAAAGGATCTACAAAAATGTGGACGCTAGCCAAAAAAATGCAGAAGAGGAGAAAGGTGAAATGGTTAAGAAGTGCCTCTCTAGGTATCTAGGATTCAAGAAAATTTTAGTTGGGTGAGGAAGCTTGTGGAAGGAATGGACTCAGGGTGAGGAAGGGAGGGCACTGGCCCCATCCTGAAAGATAGTTTGTTGTTGTTGTTATTATTGTTGTTGTTGTTGTTGTCATTTAGTTGTTTTCAGTTGTATATAACTCTTTGTGACCTTTTTTGGGTTTTCTTAGCAATGATACTACAGTGGTTTGCCATTTCCTTCTCTAACTAATTTTACAAATGAAGAAACTGAGGTAAACAGGGTTAAGTGACCTGCCCAGGGTCACACAGCTAGTAAGCATCTGAAGCCAGATTTGAACCTAGGTCTTCCTGACTCCTGGCCTAGCACTCTAATCGCTATGCCACCTAGGTAGTTGGGGATCCAAATAGGTTTCAATCTTATCTTGTTGAGAGCACTCTGGAGGGGATAGAATGTATTTTCTGAGGCTGTAGCCTGGTGTCAGGATGCAATGTTCCATGAATCACTGATCTCAGTTGTTTGCAGGTAGAAGATCTCCACTTAATCGTAAACTCATGTAGGAGTCCACCCTTTCTATAATTGAGGCCTGGAAAAGTAGATTATGGCCCGAGAAAGGTAGTCCTGGACAAACAAATCCATAACAAGACAACTGGAATTAAATTAATATTGAGGTACTAAAAAAATGGCAGGAAGGAATCCAAGCAGAGTAAGTTAAATGTCCTTTAGTGATGTTGAAGGACAGAACTAAATGATAAGAATCTCTGGTTATCCTTTGACATCTTTTGATGTTAAAGCCCTGAGCCTGCATCCCCACTATATATAATGAAAGGGCTTTGACTTTTGAGAACCTTAAGAAGCTAAAGAAATACTGACAGCTGTCAACCTGAAATGAACCAAAGCTTCAACTTGCTGGTGAAAAGAGTGGGGTTTGGAGCACAGGAGGCCCAAAGTACCTCAACTAAAATATAGTATTTATATAGTGCTTTAAAGTTTGCAAAGAGCTTTGTATGTTTTTTCTTATATGAGCCTCATAATAACCATGAGGTAGACTTTATTATTACCTCCATTTTACAGATGAGGAAAATGAGTTATAGAAAGGTTAGGTGACTTGTTTGGGGTCACGCATCTAGTGAATGTGTGAGACTCAACTTGAATTCCAATCTTCTTGACCCTAGGCTCAGCACTTTATCTACCATACCACTTGACTATTAGCAGTGTACCTTGATGCCTCCATGGTTTATATTATAATAATATTTTTAATCTTTCAAAATGCTTTCAAATCTATTTTCAAATGAAAAAGGATGAAGGAGGGAGAAAACTGCTTACACATAGCCATATATTTCATACTATAGATAGAAGTTTCAACATCAGAGATTAGTTGTTGAGATACCCAGAAACTCACAAAAGTCAAAATGTGTTAAAAGAGGCAGTAGAAAAACTCATTGCCTCAAACATCTCTATATAAATCCACAAGTTTAGTCAACAAACAAACTTAACCAGGGGTCCATATGTACTGGAACTTTGTATCATCATGTGCATGAGTAAAATAAAGCTCTGGATGAGTAGATATTATGAAAACAAAAAAATAGCATTGTATATTAAAAAATATGCTCATGTGAAGGAATCCAAGAATCAGAAAGGAGAAGCATTGTTGTGGGCATTTGAGTGAAGATCAACAGAGGGACAAAAGCAATTTTTGTCATCAAGATATACTACAGACCATTTATATAGGAAGACAAAATAGATGCAGAATTTAGGAAAATTATCAGAAATCTCAAACTGTGGCAATAATGTTATAGTGATGAGGAACTTCAAGAATCCAAATGTCTGCCAAAAATGCTCTGTCTGCCAAAAATAGACTCATCTTAATGATAATTTAATCCTTTAAGAGGTAGAAGAACCAAGAAGGAATTCTGTTCTGGGTATAATTTTCACTATCAGGGTACTGATTGGAGTGGAATTAATGATAACCTTGGAAGGAATGACTTTCCTTCTAGGAGGGGAATGCCAGGCATATGTTTACAATCTCCCTAAAATGGATTTCAAAGGGTTCAGAGGAAAGATAAGAAGCATCCTTATAGATTAAAATTCTACAAGTGAAGTTAACCATGGAAAGATAGTATATTCTCAGGTATGAAATTCTAAAGATAGAAAAGGAAATTTTTTTTTATTTTTTCAGGATTAGTATTCTCCTTACTCATAATATAATCAAGAAGAGGAACAATAGGTACACAAAGGAGAGATGTGGTCACTTGCAGCCCATACAGTGCACTATTTGTATTTGTTGAATGCCCAAGACAAGATCATCAAAAAGTTCATCAGGGGGCAACTGGGTGGCGCAGTGGATAGAGCACCGGCCCTGGATTCAGGAAGACCTGAGTTCAAATCTGGCCTCAGACATATAGCACTTACTAGCTGTGTGACCCTGGGCAAGCCACTTAACCCCATTGCCTAACCCCCCCCCAAAAAAAAGTTTGTTAAAAAAAATGACAAAAAGTTTATCTGCTGCAACACAATGGGAGCCAGAGCCAACAGACCAATGTCTTTCCCTTCTTTGTGCTGCCCATCTGTATTTAAAACCATGTTACTGTGTAATCTGTACAATGCACAGCAAGGTGATGAGAAAATTGTACCTCTGAGATGCACCAAGATTAGCCATGCCCAAACCACTACAAACCTGCACGTGCTGCCCACAGATCCCCTCCAAAAATCACACAAGAGCTACTCACCCATCAAGATCCCTGCACCCCCCAGAGGAAATAAAATTTCATGTGTACCTTAAAAAAGTTATATAAAGAATATAGAAGCAAGAGCATGTAACATAGAACAAATACAGAAGTCCAACACAGTCCAGTTAAGAAAAATGACTGACTATGCTTAAGCTCACAATGAGCTAAGGATGACGAGAATGGGTAGAAATACTAAAAAATGAGTTGTGCTTGTCATTCTTTTTTTTTTAAATCTCTATTGGAGAGAAAAGAAAAGTAAAATCAAAGGGAAAGGATAACTACTCATGGTGGATGGGATGATGATGGTAACTGACAACTGGGGAAAGGTGGAACTGATGGATCATATTTTGTTTCTGTTTTCTCTCCCAAGCATCATGACTGTTCAACTAGAAATCAATGCTCCTGTGTCTTTTGGACTAGAAAGGGCAAGATGAAACTAGTTATTAGGGGTATGATATCCATGATAGTAAGGAGATAGTAAGGATATTTAGCTCTCTTTCATAAATTCAACTGATCAACTATGCCTTTATTTTGATATCTTTTAAGGGTGTACAGCCAGACTGGTCTCTTTATTATCCCTAATAAATGACACTCCATCTCCCACCTTTTTGCTGTAGCATTTGCTGCACCCTTCTGCC
Source organism: Vombatus ursinus (assembly GCF_900497805.2). Lineage (NCBI taxonomy): Eukaryota > Metazoa > Chordata > Mammalia > Diprotodontia > Vombatidae > Vombatus > Vombatus ursinus. The sequence continues at coordinate 23,301,989 of NW_020954590.1, forward strand.
ATCCTTCCCTACCGCCCTCCCACCCCCACCCCCACCCCCAGCAGCTGTGTGTCACAGTGAATAGATTCTAGAACTTGGAGTCAGGATAACCTGAGTTTCAACCTGCCTCAGATACTTACTAGCTATGTGGCCCTGGGCAAGTTGCTTAACCTCTCTTTGATTCCTTATCTGTAAAACAAAGTTAATCATAGCATCTGCTTCATAAAATTTTTTGGGAAGCTCAAATTAGATAATCTATGTAAAGCTCTTTGAGAACCTTAAAGTGCTATATAAATGTGATCATGTTAACAGTGGCTACTTTAGCACCCACTGCCTGAAGGCCAAGTGTGTTACATTTCACCCTTCTCACAGGGTTCTCCAATACCCTTAAGGAGAGGGTGAAGGTCTTTCATTTCTGCAATTGACTCAGTTATATTCTCCAGTCTTGGGGATCCAGGCAACCCAGTTTCATCTAACTGCTTAACATAAGATTAGTTTTGCAAAGAAATACTTACTTTACAGTCATAGCAATAACAAACATGGTAGGAGGAACAGAATACACAGCATGGGTCCCACAAAGTTTCAAGTCCACAGAACTCTCTGCTCCCTGCCCCCTTTTCCCCTGGCTTCCATCCTGGGACCCTGGATTTATGGGATTTCCCAGCTGGTCTGGTTGCAACCTCCAGCCTAGAATTCTGGGCTCCTAGCCCATTTCTTGAAGTTACCTGGACTAAAGTGGTTCAGGGCAAGGCTAGGAAACCCTCAGGCCCTTTCTTCCCTCCTGCTTACTGCTCAGTGGCTCTGCTTTCAGTGCATAAGAATTTTACCTCTGGACAGCACCAGAAAGCTCTCTAGCTCAACTGTGCCTCAGCCGTATCTGTTATATTTAAAGACATAGGCAGTGCCAGCTATACAGCTAGTTGGAAGAGGCTTCTCTCATCCATGTGGTAGAACAACAAAGGATATCTTCTCTCAGAAGCAGATTCCTGTTGTCTTCCAAGAGTGTCTCCTTCTTGGGTGGTCTAGGCTTGTACCAAACTCCTGCTAACTTATCATAGGTATTGTGGTGATGGTGGTGGTGGTGGTTATTTTACCTAGAATAAATTCTTTTATCTTCTCCATCATTCAGAATCCCTGGTTTGCTTCACGATTCAGCTCAAGCCCTGTACTATGCATATGTGGCCTTTCCTACCTCTCACCTCCAAGCTGCTGGTGTCTTCCCCTCCCCAATTATAATTTATCTATCTTGTATATGCCTGGAGATACATATTTGTTTTTCCCAATGGAATATAAGCTCCTTACTGGCAGGAACTATTTCAATATTGTCTTTGAATCCTCAGGGATTTGCCTAGTACCCAGCATGTCAGAGATGCTTAATGAATGCTTGTTAATTGATTGATTCCCTCTCAGTGGAGGTATTTAAGTAAGGGTTGAGTATGTTGTAGTGGGATTCTTTTTCAGGAATGGAGTGACCTGGGACTCAGTGGGAACTCACTGAGGTTTGTTCTAGATAGGAGCTTCTGTCATTTCATTTTTTTTTTTTTACATTTCTTCACAGGGTAGAATTTTTTTTTTAACGATAAAGGTTTTTACATGTTAAATGTATATGTACCATTACATGTAAAATTCATTCCCCAGTGTTAAGCCAACATGATTTGTCCAAACTTTACCCAGCAGTTTCTTATCTAAAGACACTAAAAATTCATTGTTCCCCCTTCTGTGTCTGACTCTTCTTTTTTATTCTCCATCATGTCCATCTGGTCAGATTGTTGGGCACATTCATAGGCTCTAGGTTTTCTATGATCACATAACAGTTTATCCTTAAACTGCCAGATTTTGAGAAGAATATTGATAAATCAGGGAGCATCTGGGTGATGGGGATCTGGAAACCATCTTATGTGAGCAATAGTTAAAGAAACTAAAGATGCTTAGCCTTGAAGGGTTGTCAGGCCATATAGAAAAGAGAATCAATTTGTTCTGTGCTACTAACTTTCTTGATGCTTGTGGTCCTTTCCTGTGATTTGCTTGTTCTTCCCAGAATATCCATTTTAAGGAAAATTGCCAGAACAGCTACATCTTCATCCCTATCCAGAATCTACTATTAACTCTTTAGACTTTTTCTCCCAATCATTTCACCCCTCCATGAATACCTTTCCCCTCCACCTACACTTTTCACTTTTTTGTAAATATGCTGTCCTTCCTCATTCAAATGTAAGCTCCTTGAGGGCAGAGGATGTATTTCTGCTTGTATTTATATTTCCAGTTCTAATACAGTTTCTGGCATATATTAAGCACTTAATAAATGCTTGTCAACTTGATGTGGTGGTCTGGAAAAGGACCAATATTGTCCCAATTTTCATAAAAGGAAGAAAGAGTGAAATCTTAGAATTCTAGTATGCTAAATCTGACTTTGATGTCTTACAAAATTCTACACAGTTTTGTTGAAGGGATTTTAGTGAATATATGGAAAAGGAAAGCATGATCAGTAAGAGACAGCATTGATTCATCAAGATCAGGCCATGTCAAACTAACCTTATTTCCCTTTTTTAAGGAAAATAGTTGTGGTAGATGCTATAGTACATTTTAGCAAAGCATTTCCAAAATTGCTCATATTTGTGGAAAACATGGAGAGACATTTGCCAGATAATAGAACAGCTAGGATGTTTCAGAATTGGTTGAATCACTGAACCCAAAAGATATTCATTAATGAGAGGAGGTCCATGATGGAGTACACCAATAATTTTCACTTAGCTCTGAATTAGTTAACATCTTTATTAATTACTTAGATAAAGACATAAATGACATATAATCCAAATTATAGATGACACAAATCAAAGAGAAAAATAATAGCAAGTGCATGGGATGGCAGAGTTATGATCTAAAAATTATTTTGATTATTGACAGGTTAGCACATTAATCCAAATTATATAAAATGGCATTTAATAGGAACCAATGTAAAATTTTATACTTGGGTTCAAGAATTCAAGGTTACAAATTCAACTTGGAAAAGGTATGACTAGATAGTAGTTTATCTGAACAGTATTTGGGGGTTTCACACATTGTAAACTCAACCTGGTTCTACACTGTGACATACCAACCAGCAGAAGCTAATGTGTTTAGAGAAGCAGTAGTACCCTGGTTAGACAACATATGGATTATTGAGTTTAATTCAGTTCAAGAAACCATATTTTAGGAAGAATATTAATAAATTTGAGAGTATCTAAGGGAGGCTAGTCCAAAAGTTGAGGGACCACTGGATTATGCCATATGAGAACTGATTTAAGTTCTCATAAAACTGGTTGTTTTTGTTGCTTTGTTTTGCTTTTAGCCTGGAGAAGACTCATGGGAAAAAGGACAATTTCTTTAGGTGTTTAAAGATTTGCTTTGCTTGGCCCCAGAAGAAAAGGCTAGCAGTAGTGTATGGAAGTTGGAACGAGGAACATGTAGATTTAGTGTTAGGAAAAAACAATTACAGCTATTACAAAGTGCAGTGGGCTGTCTCTAGAGGGAGAGGGTCCTCCTTAAATGTTTTCAACCAAAGGCTAGGTGATCACTCCTCAGCTATATGGTAGAGGGGATTCTTATTCAGGTATAGGTTGGAGTAGGGGTAAGTAGCATCTTGAGGTCCTTCCATTTCTGTGATTCTACAAATGAAGTACCAAGGCTAAGAGCGGAAAGTGAGATGAAAATGATTGTCAAGATACTTTGACTGTGTGAACATGCAAAAGTCCTACACTTTGAGTAGAAGAACAAAGTTTCATATAAACTGAAAAGGAACATTTTGAACCTAAATAATCAAGACACTGGTATTTTCCTCTGCTTTTGTCTTCAAAATATTTTGTCTTTGCTCTTGAGTTCGTATCCTTAACACTTAGCCCAGTGCTTGGCATATAATAAATACTTACTAAATGCCTTTTCATCCACCCATTCATCCATTTTTTGAGGTATGCTTTTCAAGATCAAGCCTGATGCAGCTTTCAAAGAAATTACTCTATTTGCATACACTATTGCAATTGTCTGCCAAATTGGTCTTTTTTCTTCTCTTCTCCAATCCATCACTCTTCACATGATTGCAAAAAGGTCTTCATAGTGTGGAGATCCCATGCTCAAAAACCTTAGAGGTTTTATACCCATTGCCTATAATACAAAATTCAAAGATTTTTGTGTGGTGTTTAAGGCACTTCAAAACAGGTTCATATTTATCTTTCCAGACTTATTTCACAATACTCCCCTTCATATCCTCCCTATTACAACCAAATTGGACTATTAGCTGGCCTCCAATCTTGTCCTGCATACTCCTTCCCCCATAAAAGGAGTTCATCCCCTATTACTATAATATACTGAGATCCCATTTCCACTTATTAAAAATGTTGTCTTCCTTTAAGTCCAAACTTAAATGTTACCACCATTACTAAGCTTTATCTGATTCTCTCAGCTATAAGTGACCTCCTCTTCAAAATTTCCTAAGGAGTTGGTATACATTTCTCCCTTTCTATCCTAAGCTTCTGTTGGTATCATATTTGTACACAAGTTCTTTCTAGTTGAATATAATGATAGTAACTTAAGGTCATTTTTTATATGCACTTCAAGGTTTGCAAACATTTCCCTGACAACAACTCTGTGGTTAGTAGTTATTGTAAGTTTTATTATCCTCATTTTACAAACAAGAAAATTTAAGCTTAAAGAGGTTCCAAAGTTCTCAAAAAATTTTGAAATTGACAAATCCCACCTTCTACAGGAAGCCTTCTCTAATCCCTCTTAATTCTTTCTGCTAATTATTTCCTATTTATCCTGCATATAGTTTGCTTTCTTTGTATCTGTTTGTTGTCTCCCTCATTAGAGTTTATGCTCCTTGAAGGTATGGACTGTCTTTTGCTTCTTTTTTATCCTAAGCACTTAGCACAGTGCCCAGAAAAATGTTTAACAAATGTTTATTGATTGATTGATTGAAAACCACGTGAAATAATGGTTTGAATTGCTAATGACAAAAAATCAAAGTGGTTCTCTTGAGTTTTGCCTCATTTCTAGTTTATCCAAGTACTTTTCACACTTAAATTTAAAGACTTTGCTTGATTGATTGTGATTGGTTCTCACCTGATAATTATTTGCTTTATCAACTTCTGTCAAAGTTGTACTTCTGTATATTTCTCTAAATGTTAGATTGCCTCTAAATGTTAAGTGTATGGATGACTTCGTTTCTTGAATGAAATGATAGTTTGTATAAAAGCTACAGTAGTTTCAACAACTCTTTTCCTTGGTTAACATGTTTCCCTCATTTGTGCAGAAGCTAAAATATTATCTTTCCTTATTGGCTTCATGTTTCCTATAGCTTTTAGTTGTATGATTGCTATTTTGCAGAGCATCACACACTGATCTAAGGCTTCACAGGGTTCTGAGAGATATTTTGCACTTCATCTGATTAAGGCCTCTTAAAATTTCCTCCTGATGAGGTAGGAGGAAACAAACTCTCACAGGGCAGCATGAAGCTTCACCTGTTAATATTCAAAACATGAAAATCTGGGCTTCAATTCTAATTTGCTACTGATGCAATATTAAAGTAAAATATGTGTGAAATATTAATGCTATATTGGTTTTGAATTTATTTTATTTTTATTCCAGAATCAAGCCCATGTGGTCTTAGGACATGTTTCATTTCCAAGGGCATCCTTGGAGATCAGATAGATGCTCAGTTTCGAAGTCAAAACAGGACTGTGGTAGAGACAGCTTGGGAAGAGATTTCATTCAGGGGCATTAAGAAATTTATGCTAAAAGTAAAAGTTCCACTTTATGTGTTGACCAAATGATTCAATATAATTGTTAATTTGATAAGAAGTGATTTATTTGCTTAAGTGAATATGAAGTCTAATTCATTCTTCAAAATCAAGAAAAACTCTGCTTTTAGCTCCATGTTGTCCCTTTCTTTTTCAATATGCAGATTATCCTATGTCATTAAAAGTACTTATATGATTTGAAAGCTAATTATCTATTAAAGAATCACTGTTACATCTCTGGTTCTCTGTGCAATGCCTTTAGGATTTGACAGTTTATGGCTAAAGTGCCATAAACTGCCACTGGTTAAAATTAGGAAAACTAGACTTTTTTTTTTTTAGCCCTATTCTGCTCTAAGGCCCTTCAAGAATCTGTGCTATGAATTTTATATTTCCTTGAGGAAAAGGAACATTCTAGCATGGCTTCTATGTCATTGGACTGCCTTAAATTATATAGTCCTGCTTTACAGAGAACCCTAAACATTAGAGAGCAAAAGAATTCTAAAAGAAGTAATACAATCCAGTTCTGGCCTGTCACTAAGTCCCATGGCCCTTTGGATGGAAAATCCCTTAAAGTTTCTGAGATGGAATTTTCCTACTTGTAAAGTGAATGGTTGCTCTAAGGTAATTTGGGACTTGTTAGTTCTAGGAGCCCATGACTCTGCTTTTCTGAAAAGGGGGTGAAGGTAGACCCTCAATTTTTGCTGTTCTGAGAGGATGTGTTAGTCTCACAGAATATTTTCCTATGCCCTAATACATGGAGACTTTTAACCTCTCTTTATGTGCAAGGGAATGCAATTCACCATAATCTGTGCTGTAATAGATATTATGTTGCTAAGCTTAGATATGGTGAAGTTTAGGCATCATTCAAATTATAGGCTGTCCAGCTTTGGAAAGGTAGTGGGATGAGTGATTTAAAGTTGTAAAAGGACCTTTGAGGTGATTAAGTACAGCCCCATCATTTTATAAATGAGGAAACTGAGTTCCAAAGAGACACTGAGAAGATGCAAAACTTTTCTTCCCTATGAAAACAATTCTGTTAGTTCACCTAATTTTATCAATGCCATACTATGCCAGCTTCTTTTGCTCTTTTTGTGTTCCTTAGTTGAGAATCCAAATATCCTATTCTAATGAGTTTCAGATTTTGAGTAAACAAAAACATGTTGGTTCAAACCCCAACTTTGCTACTTATTAGCTGACTAACTTTTTGGAGTCTCAGTTTCCCCACGTGCAAAATGAGGGAAGTATACTGGATGATCTCTAGAATCCTTTCCACTTCTAAATGTATGATCCTATAACCTTTTTGTAGTCTAGAGCAGATCCTGGGTGTTTCTCTTGACAAAGCTGGCTATTCCTGAAAGTTAGGAATATTCGTCTCAGAATGGCTCATCTATGCTCACCTCTGGTAATTAAAAGAGGTAGAAAATAAATCAATAACAATAATAATAAAGGACAGAGACAGAGAGAGACAGAGACAGAGAAAGACAGAGACAGACAATGAAAGAGAGAGACAGAGAGAACAGAAAAACAGAGAATGGAAAGGATGCAGAATTTCTCTCTCTAATTAAGCTTTTTACGATGATGTGTCCATTCCAGTCATGTGAAACATTTATCTATATCTCCATTTCTGGAAAGATGTCAGGACTTTTGGAGAACATCAAACACACAGTCACCACTCTACATTAGTACTCATTGTACCTTGCCTGGATGGTTGCGATAGCTTTTTAAAAAACTGTGTGCATTTTTTTTTCAACAGCAGAAATATGCCATCCCAACTTCCTCTACTTGAGAACTAATGAAAAACAAACGTTGTTACAAATATGTATAGTCAGTCAAAACAAATTTTCACATTTACCATGTATAAAAGAATAATTTGTTTCATTCTTCATTTGGAGGCCTTTTATCAGGTGATGGGTAGTACGTTTCATCATTGATCCTCCACAATTTTGGTTGGTCATTACGCTGAAAAGTTCTTAATCCTTTCAAAGTTGCTTGTTTGTAGAGTATTGTAGACATTGTACAAATTGTTCTCCTAGTTCTATTTATTTCACTCAGCATCAGATTCCCATCTTTTGCCCCTTTAAAAGAAGTTGCAAACTTTTTTTAAATATCCTTAGAATTTGTTTTCCTTAGGACTGATGTCTTCCTTAATCTACCCTCACTCTAATTCTTCCTCCCTCCTCCCGTTTCCTTTCTATTTCCCTATTGAATGAAATGTATTTTTGTACTCAACTGCGTTCGTTTGTATTCTTCCTTCTTTTAACCAATTCTGTTATGAGTGAGTGTCAGCTGCCACCCCTGACCCGCTTCATTTTATTTTTATGTATAAATGTTTATATGTGTATCCTAATTATGTGTGATAATTCTCCCTAAATTTCTTTTCTTCCCCCACTCCATCTTTAGTGCATTCCTTTTCCTCTTTTCTTTCTATTCTTCCATTAAGATCATCAAGATGTAAGAGAACTACTCACAGGTCTTATAGAATTGGACTACTTCTATGGACCATGATGATGATAGGGTTCAAAGAAGAGCCCTGTGTGTATATCATTTCCCTATATTAGAATGTAAGCAGTTTATCCTTGTTTAGTCATTTGCCAATGTTTAATCATGTTTACCATGTTTCATTCCCTTTTGAACTTTGAAGTTTCTGTTCAATTCTGGGCTTTTAATCAGCAATGCTTGGAAGACTCAATTTCATTAAAGGTCCACTTCCGCCTGTGGCATTATACTGTTTTGCTGGGTAATTTCTTTTTGGGTGTAAGTACTTATCCTTTGCCTTCTAGAATATTCCAAATTCTCTCCTCTTTTTTAGTGGTAGATGATAAATCATGGATGATCCTAAATGTGTTTTCTTGATATTTGAATTATTTCTTTCTAGCAGCTTGAAGCATTTTTTTTTCTTTGACCTGAAAGCTCTAAAATTTGGCTATGATGTTCCTCAGGTTTTTAATTCTGGTGTTTCCTTTAGAAGACAACTGGTGGATTCTTATTATTTTACCTTCTGGGTCTAAGAGATCTAGTTAGTCTTCTTTTAAGATTTCTTAAACTATCATATCTTGGCTCTGTTTAAGTCATAAATTATGGCATTCAGATACTCCATGATTCTTAATTTTTTTCTCTTCAATCTTTTTATCCAGGTCATTTTCTTTTGCTATGAGATATCTTGCATTTCTTCTATTTTTTTTCAGCCTTTTGACTTTGTTTTAGTATTTCTTATTTTTTATTTTCATGAAGCCATTGGCTTCTATTTGGTTCATTCTAATTTGCATGGACTTTATTGCTTGGGTGAGGTTTTTTACCTCTTGTACCAAGCTGTGAATTACCTTTCCAATTCTTTCTTCCATAGCTTTCTTTTCCAATTTTTTCTCAAGTACTTTCATTGCATTTTAAAATATGTTTAACTCTTTAAAAAATTTCTTGCTTTATATATTCCAGGAATTCTAGGAGTAGTTTGTACCTGTCATATTTTTCTCTGGGACATTTTTGTAGATGTTTTGGAGTTATTCATTTCTGTGTTTTTATTTTGAACATCCTTGCCACCATAATAGCTTGTTTTGGTGGAGTTATTTTTTCTTTTCTTCCTATTCTTCCAGCTGACTTCCTGACTTGATATTAGAGCTGGTCTCTGCTGCACTTCTGGAAGAGGAGATCTGTTGCTGCTTTTTTGAGTACTGCATGTTAAGTTATTCCTGGATCTCAGGGACAGGCGATGGACTTGCAAGCTTTCAGTTCTTCCAGGGTGATCCAACCCAGGGCTTAGCCTGATAGCCCCACTCCAACCCCTTGGGTTTGAACTCTGCAAATTTCAATTAGAGTAATAGTAGATTCCTTCTAGGCTCAGTCTTTATCAGCTAGCTACATAGTTTTGCTGATTCTGAGTGACAAATTTCAGGTTCCCTTTTGGTTTGAGATTCCTTCCCAAATTATTTTTCAACAGGCTGGGCTAGATTCTGTAAATGAGATCTTCTTCTTCTTCTGGGGCCTAAGCCAAATTCCTGTTGCCCATGGTGGTTTCTGAATTTGCTCTTTTCATGATATCTAGGGATGCCACCCCCTACCCTTTATGAAGGTCCTTTCTTAGTCCATCATGGATCTGTGATCCAGAATTGGGTAGTGAGTTACAAAGCTGCTAGTTGGCACCTGTCCCCATTGCAGTACTTGATTTGGGTCTGGGTATGCCCCAGTATAGATATGAAATCTCTTCTTGTCTTGATGTACAGCTGCCCCCTGGACTCGAAATTGTTCCCTCATATGTTTCTGCACTATCCTAATAGTGGAGACAGTGTTAGCACAACTCTCTATCTATTGCTATTCTGACCTGGTCTGGACAAATGAATCACTATGACTTTTTTTCTAGATTTCCCCATCAGGATTTGGTCTGGTACATTTTCTGCATCTATTTAGAAGAGCTGTGAACAGAAGGTCAGTTGTTTTGCTTCTTGCTACTCTGCCATTTTTTCCTATATCTTCTACAATAGCCTTTTAATTGGGCTTCATGCCTTCACTCAAGCAAATCCCTACCCCAAGCAAATCTTTTAACACATTTCTTCCCACCACACACTATACAATCTAGTCATGCTACTTGCTGCTACTCATGAAGTACATACCATCTCTAATCTCTGTGCTTTTGCATTGGCTTTCTGCAGTGCCAAGAAGGTTCTTCCAATCTCTAACTTTAAGATTCCCTTCTTTAAGACTAAACTTAAGATATGCTTGGAGGATGGGTGTGGTGGCAGAGCCAAGATGGCAGAGAAAAGGCAGGGGCTTGCCTGAGCTCTACCCCAAACCCCTCCAAACAACTTTAAATAATACCTCAAAACAAATTGTGGAGTGGCAGAACCCATGAAAGAATAGGGTGAAACAATTTTCCAGCCCAAAACAACTTAAAAAATTGGCAGGAAAAGCCTGTTACACCAGGATGAAAGTGGAGCACAGTGCAGCACAGGCCATGACACGACAAACCAGCAGTAAGCTTTGGGTGTTACTGAATCAGTGGCAGCAGTACCAGACCTCTCAACCTACAGAGGGTAAAGGGGTTGATTAATTGGTTAAAAGGAGATTGTAGTGGTCCCTTTGCTGGCACTAGAGGCAGGACTCTATTGTATTGCCCATATTTGGATCTGGGTTGCAGTCCTGGGTCTCAGTTCCAGGGAAGAAAGAAGCACTAGTACACCAGAGCTTGCAACCACAGAAGAGCTAGGACCCAGGTCACAGTTCCAGGGCAGAAAAGAGTGCCTGTGGTCACTCACAGACCAGAAGGCAGGCCAGGAGAGTAGTAAGCATATCTCTCCCTAGATCATTATCTCTGAAAACAACTGCATAAAACACCTGAAGCTTGGGACAGAATGATCTACACTCTGGAAGCAGAGCCATACATTAAAAGTCAAGAAATAGGTTGGAAAAATGAGCACACAACAGAAAAAGATCTTGGCTATAGAAAGTTATTATGGTGACAAGGAAAATCAAAACACAAACTCAGAAAAAGAAAACAAAGTCAAAATTCCTAAATCTAAATCCTCAAAGAAAAATATGAATTGGCCTCAGGCCGTGGAAGAGCTCAAAAATGATTTTAAAAATCAAGAGAGGTAGAGAAAAAATTGAAAAGGAAAATTAAAGTGATGCAAGAAAATAGTGAAAAAAGAGTCAATTGTTTGGTTAAGGAGGCAAAAAACAAGTACTGAAGAAAATAACACCTTAAAAAATAGAATAGACCAAATGGTAAAAGAGGTACAAAAGTCCAATGATGAGAAAAATGCCTTGAAAAGCAGAATTGGCCAAAAAGAAAAAGATATACAAAAATACACCAAAGGGAAGAACTACTTAAAAAACAGAACTGGCCAAATGGAAGAAGAGGTACAAAATCTCACTGAAGAAAATAATTCCTTGGGGGCAGCTAGGTGGCACAGTGGATAGAGCACCGGCCCTGAAGTCAGGAGGAGCTGAGTTCAAATCCGGCCTCAGACCAAACACCTGACACTTACTGGCTGTGTGACCTTGGGCAAGTCACTTAACCCCAACTGCCTAAAAAAAATTTTTTTTTGAAGTTAAAAAAAATAATTCCTTAAAAATTAGAATTGGATAAGTGGAAGCCAATGACTTTATGAGACGTCAAGAAATAATATAACAAAAACAAAAGAATGGAAAAAATAGAAGAAAATGTGAAATATCTCATTAGAGAAAGTACTAACCTGAAAAAAAATAGATTAAGGAGAGACAATTTAAGAATTACTGCACTACCTGAAAGTCTTGATCAAAAAAGGTAACATCCTTCAAGAAATTATCAAGGAAAACTGCCCTGATATTCTAGAACCAGAGGGTAAAATAGAAATTGAAAGAATTCATGCATCACCTGTTGAAAGAGATCCCAAAATGAATACTCCCAGGAATATTAGAGTCAAATTCAGAGCTCCCAGGTCAAGGAGAAAATATGGAAGCAGCCACAAAGAAACGATTCAAATATCATGGAGACACAGTCAGGACAACACCAGATTTAGTTGTTTCTACACTAATTGATCAGATGGGCTTGGAATATGATATTGCAGAGGGCAAAAGAACTAGAATTACAACCAAGAATCACCTACCCAGAAAAATTGAATGTAATCCTTCAGGAGGAACAATGGATATTCAATTAAATAGAAGACTTCAAGCTTTCCTGATGAAAAGACCAGAGCCAAATAGAAAATTTGACTTTCAAATGCAAGACTCAAGAGAAGCATAAAAAGGTAAACAGGAAAGATAAATCATAAAAGATTCAATAAGGTAAAAGTGCTTACATTCCCACACGGGAAAATCATACTTGTAACTCTTAAAAACTTTCTCATTATTAGGGCAGTTAGAAGGAGTATATACAGACAGAGGACATGGTTATGAAATGAATATGATGGGATAATTATTTTTTTTAATTAAGGAGTGAGAAAGAGAAATACCCTGAAGATTGGGGAAGGGAGAGGTAGAATGTGGTAAATTATCTGACATAAAAGAGATGCAAAAGAACTTTTATAGAGGAAGAAAAGATGAGGGAGGTGAGGAGAAGCACTCAAACCTTACTCTCATTAGAACTGGCTGAATGTAGGACTGACATACACATTCAGTTGGATATAGAAATCCATCTTTCAATGCTGGAAAGTAGGAAGGGAAAAGGATAAGAGGAGAGGGGGAGCTGATAGAAGGGAGGGAAGATTAGGGGAGGTAAAAGTCAGAAGCAAAACACTTGAGAATGAACAAGGTGAAAAGAGAAAGAGAAGGATACATGGGGGAAAATAGAGTGGAGAAAAATGCATAGTAATCATAACTATGAAAAAATATATACCAAGTTTCTCTGATAAAGACTTCATTTCTCAAATATATAAAGAATTGAGTCAAATTTATAGACATAAGAGCCATTCCTCAATAGATAAATGGTCAAAAGAAATGAATAAGCGGTTTTTAGATGAAGCAATCTAAGCTATTTATAGTTATATAAAAATGCTCTAAATCACTATTGATTAGATAAATGTAAATTAAAACAACTCTATCAGATTGGCTAATATGACAGAAATGGAAAATGACAAATTTTATGGATGTGGGCAAATTAAGACAATAATGCACCGTTGCTGAAGTGGTATACTGATTCAACCATTCTGTAAGGCAATTTGGAACTATGTCCAAAGGGGTATAAAACCGTACATACCTTTTGATGAAGTAAAACCACTTAGTAGGTCTGTATCCCAAAAAGAAAAAAAAATGAAAAGGACCTATATGTACAAAAATATTTATAGCAGCTTTTTCAGTGATAACAAAGAATTGGAAATTGAAGGGACATCCACCAAATGAGGTATGGCTGAACAAGTTGTTGTGTATGATTGTAATGGAATACTATTGTACTATAAGAAATGATGAGCAAGATGCTCTCAGAAAAACCTAGAAACCCTTACATGAACTGATGTAGTGAAATGAGCAGTAGCAAGAGAACATTGTACATAGTAACAGCAATATTGTATGATGATCAACTATGAATGACTTAGCTATTTTCAGCAATACAATGATCTGAGATAATTCTGAAGGACTTATGATGAAAAATGCTCTTCACCTACAGAGAAAGAACTGATAGAGTCTGAATGCAGATTGAAGCATACTTTTTCTTTATTTTTTTAATTTTTCTTGGGGGGGTGTTGTCTGTATTTTCTTTCACAACATGACTAATGTGGACGTATGTTTTGCATGACAGCACATATATAACCTATATCAAATTGCTCACCTCAATTGGAATGGAGAAGAGAGAATTTAGAACTCAAAAGTTTTTTTTTTAATAGATGTTAAAATTCGTCTTTACATGTAATTGGGCAAAAAAGAAAATATTAAATAAAAAAAGATTAGACTTAAGCACTACTTCCAGGATGCCATTCCTGGTCTTCATAACTCTTAATGCCTTCTGCTCTATGACTAACTTTCATCTAATATATATTTGTCTCATATGTACAGATTTATCTAACTTATCTTAAGATATTAGCTCCTTGAGAGCTGGGACTATTTTTGTTTTTTCTTCATATCCTCAGTTCTCAGCATGGCTTCTGGCACATGGTAAATACTTAATATTTTTAAAAGTATATATCTTATTAAAAGTTTATTATTATAACTAGTCATTATATTATTGCTAATAAAATTATTAATGACAATTTGTTCCATTGCATGTTAACTGCCTAATTTAGAACTTTGGTATGTATCTATGTGGTTCAAATTTCTATCTTTTAATAGCATGAATGAAGGAATGCCTTTCCTTTGTTAATTATATCCTATTTATCTTGTATACAGCTTATTTTGACAATTGGATAGAGAGCACCTTAAGGGATTTACCTTTTACCTCTTTTTGTACTCCCAACACTTAGTACAGTCCCTGGCACATAAAAGGTGCTTAATGAATGTTTATTGATTAGTTGATTAATGAATATCTGATAGTTAAACTTTTTCTCTCAAACATGATACTTCTCAATGATTAACAACCCAACTCTGTACTCCTTCATATCCTTCCTATCCCCATGATTCTGAATCCTCAGCTGTCATTATTCAATATTTGTTTCCCATCCTTCACTGCCAATTTCCTTATTCTCATTCCCCTTAAATCCCTCTCTAACCCCCACCCAATCACTACACAAGAATTAACACACACACACACACACACACACACACATACACACACACAATGATACCCCACTGTAAAGCTACTAGCCTCTTTCCAGTGTGCTCTTTGGAATGCCTACTCCACAGACAACAAACTTACTAGCTTGCATATTAAAACTTTTCCTTTCCTATTCCATCCTTCTTCTTCCTGATGACACCCCTTCCCTAGGCACCCTTTCCACCCCTAGTTGTGCTTTTACTCTTGTCACTTTTTGGGGGTGGTGGTGAGGCAATCAGGGTTAGGTGACTTGCCCACAGGTCACACATCTAGTAAATGTCAAGTGTCTAAGGTGGGATTTGAACTCAGGTCCTTTGACTCCAGGGCTGGTGCTCTATCCACTGTGGCACCTACTTGCCACCATATAATTCAGTGGTCAAGGTGAATGAGATGGAATACACACTACTTCCCAGTGTCATTTCCAGACTGGCCCTCCACCATTCAGTAATATCTCATCCTTTAAGGTTCATTCAATCTATATTTACTACCTAATCAAGATTCTGATAATTTTTGTCTATTGACCTCCAGGACATGCCCTTTTTTTCATAATGAGTTTGATACCAAGCTCATTGGTCTTTCCCCTCTAATGTTTGCCCTCATACTACTATACTATACACACATTCATACATACATACATAGCATACATACACACACATACACACACACACATATATACATATATATATACATACTTATATACCTCAAACATCTTAACATCCCTAATTTACTCATTTCACATAATCCACTCCTCCATCTCACATCAGCTACACTCAGAAATGGCCATATCCTTGATCTTGCTATCATTCATCAATGTTCCACTTTCATGTTTCTGAACTCTAAAATTCCCTGATCTGATCATAGTCTATTGTCATTTCACTTCTCACTTTTCTTTGCAACCCCAAACCCAATTCTTCATTTTCACCATGACCTCCAAATACTCCATCTTTCAGTCCTTTCTCAGGCCATCAACCCTGTACTTTCCCCATCTTGACCTCTTGATGAAGTAATTCACCTCTACTGGCCCCCTTAATCTCTTAATTGTCAAATATACTGTTCTGTTTTTTTTTTCAATCTTCATCCTTCTTGAACTTTTTGCAACTTTTTACACTATTGATCACCCCCTTCTCTTTGTTGCTTTCTTCTAGGTTTTCATAATAATGCTCTCTTCTGATTCTTCTGCTATCTGTCTACTGCTCCTTCTCAGTTTTGTTTTTCTTTTTGTTTTTTTGGATCTTTATCCAGTTCATGCCCACTAATAGTGTATATACCTGGAAATTCTGTCCTGGATCCTCCTCTCTTCTTCCTCTGTACTATTTTGTTTGATGACCTCAGTTCCTCTCACGGATTCAATTATCATCTCTATGCTGATGATTCTCAGATCTGTTTTTGTAGCTCTGACCTGTCTCTAATCTCCATTCTTACATTTCCAAATGCCTATTGGACATCTTCAACTAGATGTCCCAAAGATATCTTAAACCCCCTGTATCTGAAATTGAAATCATTATTTTTCTCCCCAAATGCTCCCCTCTTCCTAATTTTTCTGTTATTGTCAAGAGTACTACAGTCACACAGGTGCTGTAGTAAGTCCTACATTCACACAAGCTTACAACCTAGCTATCATCCTCAACTCCCCACTCTCATGCCCCATATCTTGTCACCAAGTCCTGTTGATTCCAACTTTGAAGCATCTGCCACCACCTTAGACCAGGCTCTCATCATCTCATACTGGTACTGTTGCAATAACTTTTTGCTTGGTCTCCTTGCCTTTAATCTCTCCTCACTTTAGGCAAATTGATCCCTCTAAATCAGTGGTCTGACTATATCAACTTCACTCCAACTCCCCCCCCCCACCATTCAATAAAATTCAGTGCTTCCCTATTACTCCCATGATAACATATGACATCCTCCATTTGGCATTAAAAGTCCTTCATAACTTGAGCTCTTCTTACTTTTCTAGTCATCTTACATATCATTTACCAATGTACTCTACAAACCAGTAATGATAAGGGACACAATACTGACTTCCTTGATTTCCTCCCACAGAACACTTCATCTACCAACTTCAAGTATTTTCATTGGCTTCCCCCATATTCAGAATACTCTTTCTCCTGACTTCCTTGAAATCCCAGCTAAAATCCTAAGCCTTTCCCAATCCCCCTTAATATTACTGTCTTTACTCTTGATTATATCTAATTTATCCTCTCTATAACTTGTTTGTGTCAAGTTGCTTACATATTATCTATAGCATTAGACTGTGACCTCTTTGAGAATTGTCTTCTGTCTTTTTTGTTATCCCCAACACTTAGCAAAGTACCTGGTACAACAATATTTGTTAAGTGATTAAACCTTAAAGTGCTACATAGATGTGTATTATTATTAGTATTAGCAAATTTTAACATGTTTTCATAAATGTTCTATGAATTATTGAAGATGCAAAAACTCTGAATTTTAATGTCCCAATATTTTTATATTTAATTATTTAATAAAAATAATTCTGGTATTTTTCCAATCTAAAAATGAACTATTTGAAAATTTGATAAACATTTTTAAAATTTCATGTTTTTTTAAAAAAATCTGTGTCATGGAAAGGAAATAACATTTATCATGTTAAAAGCAATTTCAAAATTTGTTTTTCCTGGCCTAGATCACTCAAATTGACTGAAATCTGAAAATCAAAATGTTACATGTCTTTCAGTTTAAAAAAAAAGCCTTTGATACTTAAAAAGTCTTACAGTTTAATGCAGTTATTCAGGTCCTATTTTAGATGCATGGCATAACATCCCTCCTTTATTTTGAGTTTTATAGAAGCATGTTTTATAAATACATAATCATTTTTAATAGAAACAAATGTATTTATTATTGATTATCTAATGCCAGTGAAAGAACTTTGATTTACTGTACTGTGGCCTAAAATTTATCTTGGGACAGCAATGGTTAAAACATGAACAATAACAATCTAGGCTTACACCTGGAGGGAGCTCTTGTACAGGTTGTTGGGCAGCTTCATTTCTGGGCCTATTCACCCTTTGGTCTTTAACAGAATACAAGATTTGGGGACTGTAATAACTAGCGCTGTGGTGCACACTTTAGTTAGGCAAATATTCAAGTCATTCTATTGAAGTCTAGATCTACGACAAAAATGACAGGCTGGATTCATGTGTCAGTGAAAGCAACTTGAAAATCCCCTATGAAAAATTAAGCAAAGTAACAAATTCTACAAACCACCTAGGAGGGATAATGAAATAATAGCAAGAAATTCCAGCAGGATTCAGAAGAAAATAGATGTCTGAGGCATGGGAAGAATAATGGTTTTGGAGACAGAGGATCTAGATTCTGATCTTAATTCTAACATTTACTACCTGTTTGATCTCAGGCAATTCATTTAACATCTAAGGGCTTCAATTTTGATTTCACTGGAGAGAATGAAAGAAACAAACATTTATCGAGCATCTGCTATGTGCCAAGAAATACGCTAAGCATTTTACAAATATTTCATTTGAGCCTCAAAGCAACTCTGGGAAGTAGGTGCTATTATTATTCCCCATTTTACAATTGAAGAAACTGAGGAAGACAAAACTCAAGTGATTCACCCAGGTTCATACTGCTAGTTAAGTGTCTGAGGTCAGGCTTGAATTCAGATCTTCCTGACTCCAGGCCCAGCGTTTTATCCACTGTACCACCTAGCTTTACTTAGTTGTTGAATTGGGTAACCTTTGTGGTCTCTGAAAAATCTACGTCAATTGTCTTATAAGCATGAAACTGCAAAGGAGATTTAAATAATTGTGATGGGGAACTTTCAACACATGACACTGCATCTCACAACTGGAAAGTTATTGGTTTACCAAAAACAAAAAAGAGTCTTTGTTTTAGGGAGAAATGACAGTTCATCAAAAGAACTTTGCAGTCTCTCTAAGGTAATCTGGCCTTATCTCCTCTGTCTATTCAATTCTGGACTTAAATAACAATCCATTTATAATCTTTGTCCTATGGTATGTGCATTCAACATGCATACCATTTTTGGAATAATAGATATTCTTCCATGTGGGAAGTTGGGTCGAACTCTTTTGAATGAATACAGATCTCGTTTAGGAGACTATAGTGATCTGAGACTTTGCTGTAATCAGCAAAGTGTAATTTGCAAACAGAACCATTTGGAGTGTTTTGCTATATATATGGAATTGCTTCTCACCTTAGACTCTGTGTGTCCTCCATTGCAGTGGAAACACATTGGGTTAATATATATTTCCGTTTTATGCCTTACTTGATATTGATGGCCAAAAGTTATTTTAACAAGGTTATTTGTTTTGTCTTTTAAAGAATGATTAATAATTCTGACATATACATGATAGACAGCTTACTTTAAGATAGCATTTAACTGTGCTAGATTAATATTTTTCATAATAGTCAATACACAAGAAAGGAGGAGCCAAGATGGCAGAATGGTAGGAAGTAGTGTGTTGAGCACCACTCCACAAACTTCTCCAAACAGAGCTAGAAAAGACAACAGGTTGATTTCTGATGGGAGAATCCATAAAATGTCCCAGTAAGTCATTTTTCCAGATGAACTTGGCATAGGGAAATAGACAGGGAGGTCAGCAGACACTAGGGATGGGTCAGAGCAGAAATACATTATACTGAAGCACTCCAGAGCCATATGACATTACTGTAACAAGGGCAGGTACCAACTGAAAGTTTTGTTGCCCACTAATCAGTTGTAGGTCACAGATTCAGGAGGGGCTGAAAAGGGGACCTGTACAGGGGAGTGGGATTCCAGGGTAGGGACACCTTGAGCAGTGTACTGAAAAAAAAGGAGGAAGTTCAGAAGCCAGTAGCAGCAGTAGCAGTTTGGGCTCAGACCTCAAACCATATTAGGGTCTCACTTCCAGTATTTAACCCAGCCTTCTCAGGAATAACCAAGACAGAAATCTGGATCAAAAGGGAGCCCACACTTCTGCCATTCAGATCCAAAAGTTTTCCAGCTGGTTGATGGAAGAAGAGTCCAGCAGCAGTCTACTCTTGTACAGACTAGAACCTAGGTCAAGAACTCAGATCAAGGAGATGATAATTAGATTTTGCCCTGGACCAGACTGCTCTGCGAGCCCTGGAAGTTTGCAAGTCTCTAGCCTGTCCCTGATATCCAGGGATAAGTAGTAACAGGACAATCCCAGACCTTCCCTCCAGAAGTATAGCAGAGACCAATCCTAACACCAAGTATGCTGGAAGAATGGGTAAACAAACAAACAAACAAGCAAACAAAAAAACACCAAAATGAGCTAGTATAGTAGCAGAGGTATTCAAAAGAAGAAACAAATACAGAAGAAGAAGAGCATCTAGAAGCAATACTCCAGAGAAAAACACAGCTTTGGCACAAACTCAACCAAAATCTCTGAAAGAGATTTAAAAGAGTTGTTTTTTATTTAAAGTTTCAAATATGTTCAAAAATGGAATGAGAGTACTCAGGGAAACCACTGGAAAATAAATGACAGCTATAGAAAAAATGAATTAGAAAGAGAACTCACAACTTGTCACAAGAGGTACAAAACCTTTCCCATGCAATAAATTCTTTCAAAACTAAAATGAACCAAATAAGAGCCAATGACTTCCTAAGAAAACAAGAAATATTAAAAAAAATACAGTAAGTAAAGTGGCACCTCCTACTTTCATTTTTAAAATTAAATTTTATTGCTGTCTTTTGTTTTTATATCACCTAAATTTCCCTTTGTGTGCATCTTTCCCCCTCATAGAGTTATCTCATATAACAAATTATTTTTAAGTGAACAATAGAGGAAGAGAAAAAAACAATAAAAGCTGATCAATAAATCAAAAAAAATTGACAATATATATGCCAAGAACCACACTTATGGCCAGTCCACCTCTGCAAAGGAGTGAAGGGGGTATCTTCTCACATCTCTTTTTTGAAACTAAGGCTGTTTTCTGTAATTTCACATTTATTTCCAACTATTTTGTGTTAACTGTTTTTTTTTCTTTTATATGGTTGTATTCATTGTGTATATTGTTTCCTTGGCTCAGCTTATTTCACTTTGCATGAGTTCATATAAATCTTTCCTTGCTTCTTTGGATTCATTATATTCATTGTTTCATTATATTCATTTATAATTTGTTTAGCCATTCCTCAATTTATGGAGTTTTTATGTACACCTTTGGAACATTCTCCTCAAGATAACCCTAGTAGTCATTCCTCAATACCCTTAAAACTGTGTTTCCTCTAGCATAAACTTCCTCTTGTTCTAGTTCAGTTGCTATTCAGGTATCATTAATAAGATTAGCTAACGTTCATATAGCATTCTAAGGCCTGCAAATCACTTTACGTATATTATCTCACATGATCTTTGTAACCCTGAAAAATAGAATCATTATTCCCATTTTATAACTGAGGAAACTGAGGCAGAGAATAGTTAAATGAGTTTACCTGGAATCACATAGCTAGTAAGTGTCTGAAGCAGAATTTGAGACCTGAATTTGAGACCCAGCCTTCCTGGTTCTAGGTAAAGCATTCCATCCACTGCCAGCTAGTCCCCTTCTTTGTTTTCGTCAGTGATTTTCCATTTCCTGTAGAATCACATCATATGCTATGATGATAGAGTCTGAATTGGTTGGTTCCACTGCTCTTGGTATTGAGCAAAACATATATAAATATATATACAAATATATGCACACAACATGCATATATACATATATGTGTATGTATAAATATGTATACACATGTACAAACAATACAAACATGACTTTTAAGGTATATATTGTGTATGTATGTATACATATATGTATTATAATATTTGCAGATCTTTTCCATCTTTCATTTATTTATCTTCCTTCCTATTTCATTTTTAAGTGCCCTTGAGATGTTTAAGATCTCCGACCAATCCTTCTTAAAACTGTTTCCTCCACTGCTTCATGCTGTTTTTTTTCCTAGTAGTGTTTATAATCTTTCACCATCTTAATTTTGTCTTATTTAGTTGAAACAGACATATGAGAAAGGTGACACAAACCTAAATTGTGATATTTGGTTCTTTGCCTAACAATCTTAGTTGTTGAAGGAGTCATTTAGTCTTTCTATCTAGTCAAATAATTGTTTTTAATGAAAAGTTGGACTTACTAGAAACATTAAAAATAATAGTGGTGTAGCGATAAGAGTTCAGCTTTGTAATTAGAAGGATCTTGGTTCAAGTGGACAAGTCACTCTCTAAGACTTCACTTCTCCAGAAATGTGCTATGATTCTTTGTAACAAAGAATAATGTTGTGCCTTGAGCAACAACAACAACAATGACAACAACAACAATAATAATAATAATAATTTGAAAACCACTATTACAATTTATAGATTAGTTGCCAATATATATTAACAGAGGAAATTTCCACTCCTAGAATTCCCTATGTTGATAAAATTAGAGGTATAGATTTGCTGATGATGATTTTAATACTGGTAATATTAGGTCCTTTTCTTTAAAAACAACTCCATTCACGTTTATAGCATGTCATGTGTTCTCTTGGAATCTAAAAAAGATGGGTAGAAAGCAATTGAAAATTTTCTTCAAATCTGCAACTCTGCCCAAAGCTCTTATCCACACTGGTGTTAGGCACTAAAGAATTGAAGAGATATAATATTGGGGAGTTAATAAGCTAGACTATGTCATAGGACCAATTGTCTTCCCACCTTAACTGCTTTCTTATCAAATGAACTTAAGCAAACTATCAGTTTCCCCATATTGTAAAATAGGTTCATAGCTTCAGTCTTTAGGATACTATTGATAGATGGTAAAATTTTGTTCACTGGAGATTGGGGCACTGGTTGATAATGACCTAGAGATGAAAGACTTTCCAACCCAATTATAGCCTCCTTTCCTATCCAGTTCTTCTCTGAATATATTTTTATTAATAAACCATACTTTCATGTATATTACAGGACCATACCAGGAATATAAAATGAACTAGGTACCTCTCCCAAATTGCTTATATATTTTATGACATTATTCATTGGTTTTGAATGGGTTTGTTTACAGAACTCTATGAATTCTGAAACTTTAAAAAAATGCAAGGGAGGAAATGACCTCATCAGTATTGTAATGAAATACAGAAAAACACACTTTAAAAGGATCTCATCTTTGTAGCCAAGATTATATTCCTTCCGCTTTTGAGTCAGTGAGACCAAGATTTTCAATGTTCCAAATAAGCAATATGATAACTTGGTAAGAGAAACTGCATGAGCCCAAAATGAAATCGCATCCAAATATGAAAACCAGTTTTGTCAGAGGAAGTTCAGTAATGGTAGTGAAGCACTTATTGCATTTTTTTAAACTCAGCCTCAGTTTTTTTTCACAAAATGGATTTTTAAAAGTATACAAGCATTTTATAGG
Source organism: Vombatus ursinus (assembly GCF_900497805.2). NCBI lineage: Eukaryota > Metazoa > Chordata > Mammalia > Diprotodontia > Vombatidae > Vombatus > Vombatus ursinus. The sequence goes on from NW_020954590.1 coordinate 23,325,266, forward strand.
CAATGAAATATGTTAGTCTGAAAGCACACTCAAGGTTACTATTAACTATGAGTCCCTTCCCTTAGATTGTTAGAAATTACAGAGTAATTTAAAAATAGAATATTTTGGTACATGTCATGATTTAACCTCTTAGATAGTGTTGCCTTGACTTAAAGTCTCTTTTTAATGAGTTCTGCACATCTATGGGTCCTCAAGTTATGAAAGAGTGAATATGTCTATCCACAAGTGCACTACATACTGAATAAGGAGGCATTTTAAATGGTAATATATGTAATGTGTACTTTAGAAATGCATCCTCTGATTAAAAAAAGATTATTTGAAGTGGATACTGATTAGACTACATAGGATAGCTTATTTATATTTTAGTCAAAACCATTAAAGTACCAACATGTACTGCATGCTACATAAAGCGTTATGTTGTATATGATGTTTTTTTTTCAGTCTTTTTTAGTCTTCAGAGTTGAACTTAGCTAATGTACAAAAGAAGGGAACCTGTGTTCAGATACACTTTTTACATTTGAAAAGTGGATAATGCTTTAATACATTAAAGGTGGTATTTGTATTTTGAAGGGAAAAAAGAATCACATATTGTCAGAATTGGAAAGACCTCAGGATCTACCTATCCTAACTCATACTTGGCTGAGAATCCCAGCCACAGCATCCAAATAGACACTTGGCCTTTGCTTAAAAGGACTCTGATGCCACTTAATTCTACATTACAAAGAGAACAGGAGGAGAGGAAAGAAAGAGGGAGGGGGGAAGAATGAGAAGGGGAAGAGGAGAGAGAAGAGAGGAAGAATACAGATGAAGGAGAGAGAAGACAGAGTAGAGAAGGAAGAGAAAGACAAGAGAGAGAAACAGAAATAGAGACAGACAAATGGATCAGAGAGAAAGGATTTGTACCACTGAAAGCCATTCCAGTCAATGCTCAAAGTCAAGAAGTATATGCCCTGGAATAAGCACAAGTTGGGAGACAAATCTGATATTGCTTCAGTTGACTCAATTCTTTCATATTTCACATAATATAAACATCTCACCACACTGAATGTGATTCTATAATTTTCTCTACATTATACCCACAGTCTGTTGATGCTGCTTAACCTGGTCAAGTAAATGTGAGGAGCATCCTTAGTGGTCCTTCAGAGCATTCTCAGTTAACTAGAATGCTCCTGTTTTGTTCCCTTTGATTTTTTTGTGTCTTCTCTTGCTTCAAGGTGAAGCAGGAAAATGGTGCAGTTACATGGTGGTGATATAATCAGCCTTTAATATAATCACATTTATGCATGAAACTCTTTTAGGAGTATTTTTTCCTAATCATGTTTCCTGCCAGTTCTAAATCTATTCCTGGTTTGTTTGTTTGTTTGTTTTTTAATATTCTATCTAAATAGGAATTCTGGTCATTACTCCTCTTCTGATCAATAGCTTAGCTAGACATTGTAAAAAAAAATAAAATTTGCATTAATTAATTGGATGGCCACCATCTCAGATCCATCTGAAACAGACTATCTTATTTTAAAGACATCTTAGTCTCTCTCTTTTTTTTACACAAAATTTATTTTAAAATATTGGATTAAATGTTATGAATTATTTAAGGGATTTTCACAGTTAATTTTAATAATTGCATATATGTACATACATACCTATGCACACGTGTGTGTTTGTGTGTGTGTATGTGTGTGTAACTAGATACAAAATCTTTAGATGTTAGGAATTAGCATGGAGAGCATCTGAGTCTTGGAACTACTCAAAGAGTACTGAAGTCCTGTTGGAATTTGTGTTCTTGGTATCAAGTTTATGACCAAAGTCTTTGTTTCAGTCCCATAGAGGTTCTGGACACAGGAGTTCCTATCAGAGATGATCCACTAAGAAATATGAGAGGCATGTGATGCCAACAAAGCAACTAAATTCATAGTGCCTGGTAAAGGTAATAAGAAGAAGCTGATGATGCCCCAATAAGAGTTTCCAGATGGCTACTTTCCCAGATGTGAAGCAAAAAAGTCTTGTATTGCTCACTTAGCTCTTCTCTGCTCAGCATCTATTTTTATGTCTGTGGGTCCTTATTAAAGAATGCTGCAGAGACATTTGAAGTCACACAAGAATGACTTTTATTATTTTAATTCATTCACCAAATAGCTATTGACCACCTTCTGTCTGCTGCAAACTGCACTAGTGAAATTTGGGAAAGAGAAAAAGAAACAAGATAGAGCTCAAGTTCATGGTTTGAAGTAGCTTATGGTCTTGTTGGAGAGACCAAGCTCGTATGCCATATGCAGAGAAAGTCATAAAATGCAGAGTCAGAATTTAGAAAATCAGAATTGTACCACAAATAGGTTAGCTTGGTCTTTTGGGGAGAAGTAAGGTATATGGTTATAACAGGTAAAGAAATTGGAGGAACTAATATAAGTCCTTGAATTCAAGGTAGAAAAGTTTCAATAAGAAATAGGAATAATACAACTGCTTCTACAGAGCAATGCCATTACTTACATTGAATTTCAATACACCCTGAATTCTTTGGCAGATTCTACAGCTAGGGAAATTGGTAGATAGAGCAGACTTCTTTGGAGCCTACTAACATGACGTTTCTTCATAAAGTTGAAAAGATGCACTAAGGGTGAACCTATAGGGTAGAGATTCTTAACCTAGGGACTCTGAATTCATTTGATTGATTTTATTTAATATTTTGATAACTATATTTCATTATAATTGGTTTCCTTTTTGATCCTGTGCAATCTATTTTATACATTTAAAAACATTATTCTGAAAAGAACTCACTGACTTCACCAGACAACCAAAGAAGACCAGTATATACACACACAGAAAGGTCAAGAATCTCTACTAAAGGGGTTGGTTTCAGCTTATCCTGGTTGCTTTGATTTTGAGGGGAGATATGGGATATAGTGGATGGTTGTTTTTGATGATGGAGTAGGGCAGGGATAGCAACAAGGAAACTCCATCAAAGTATTTATTATCAATGTATTGATCAGTAGCTACTTTCGATTTCCATGCATGTTCATACTTCTTCCTACTCATCTCCATACTTGGATGTTCTTCATGCTGCAAGGAAGCAGACATGGCTTTCCACTGTAACATATGTCTACCAGATAAGATATTAAGATTTACCAATAAGTGGCATTTCACTGATTGATTGAATCTGCTGTGTATATTTTATGTCACCATACCAGCCAGAGGAAGTACAATGTAAGGTGGATTAAAGAAAAAACACCCAATAGCCAACATAATGATACTTTGCAAATAAGAGGATTTAACAAATAATTCGCAAAACATAGCTGTTGGGCATTTGAAGATGTGTTCCCAAAGGGTTACGATAAGTATGCCTTGTTCAGCTTGGCAATGTGAATTTTCTTCTACCCAATGTGGCAAAGTCTGACTTCATTATACACTTGCTATTTCTAGTGAATTGAAAAGAAGTTTCAGGGATGTGTCACCATTATTAATCACTGTCTCTATTGTCAAAAGCTATTTGCAGATATTTTATCCTATTCCATCTAAAAATTATTCTGATGTATTTATGGTTTGCTTCTTTTTTTTGGTTCTGTAATTTGGTACATGAAAATGGCATGGTACAAATCAGTGAATAGCAAAAGCAATAATTTGCCCATACAAATTAGACTCTGATGTACTATTCTCTAATGCCTCTCATATTAGGCTTCTTGGCTACTACTGCGGATTTTTTGAGATGTGCGAAGAAAATTGCAGCTATTTAAAATAACCTGCAGAAGGAGAATGATAGGCAATATCCAGCCTGCCTTATCCTTTTACATTTCAGCAGCCTCGTTGCCAAGGAAACCACTTGGGACTTTAGGGAAATTTGTGGATATTTAAAATGGTATGTGCCTCTACATAGATGCTCACATGCCTAGTCCATATTACAAAATGCAAAAGCTTTCAGCACTGCAGTATTAAGTTTGGAATTTCAATGCTTGCAGTTGGGAAATGCAAAAGACATTGGTTTATTCATCTAAATTTCAAAGTCTAGGATATATGTGCATATATATGTATATATACATATATATACATTTGTCTATATATGCATATATGTATATATGTGTATATGTATATTGTATATATGTCTATATTTATTTATTGGTGTGTGTATATATGTGTGTGTATGACTACTAGTTAGGCAGAGCTATTTAAGAAAGAACAACAACCTGATATAAGCTTGATGAGTAAACATTGCAATATAAACTTCACACTTTCTATTTGTATTTTTCAATTTGCCATTAGCATTGCTTCTCCATTTGGCAATTAATTCCCTAGATGCATTTCAGTTTATAGAAGGTAATAGGGAAAGCAAATGGGCTCTCTGCTGAGACTCTACTAGAAATGATCTAGATACCATAGTAGCAGAGCTATGAAACTCACAGCCATTGATTCTGCAGCTTAAGCATGAACAATTAAAAAACTAAAAGGTGGTGGCTTTCTAATAAGGGTCTGGCACATAGTAAGCACTTGGTAATACTTCCAATGGACTGACTGAATGGCTAGATTTCTGAATCCCCTGATTTTAATCCCGAACAGTCTGTGTGCTCCATCCATCACACATCTTGACTGCGGATGTGCTCAGAAAGACCTGGCCGCAGGAGAGGAAGAGTTTGTAAAGAAGGCCCTGCAAGAAATATTGTGAAACATAATATGGCCAATTTTCCAACCCATGCATCAGAGACTGGATAATCATAGACCTTTGGAGAGTTATTTTGTCTGAGTGGAAATCTCAATAGCTTCCCAGCCCTAAGTTGGGAGCTGCTTGGATCTGCTTACATTTCTTCTCCTTTAGTATCTATCTGGGTACTTAGGAACCTTCTATATCATGCCCCCCCTGCAACATACCCCAGAGTACTCCTCAAAGAATAATCCCCCCACTCTGTTATTATAAAGAAAGACAACAAGTCAGAGAGTTTGGAGAGATGGCCGTGAAGTTAGGAATATCTGGGTTTAGGTCCCGCACTTGACACACACTGGTTGTATGACCCTGGGCATGCCCCTTAATTTCTCAGTGCCCCAGACAACTCCCTAAGACTATAAAATCACAGAGCAGTTGCTGTTCAGAGGGAGTTTCTTCGTTAGGAATCCCCTATGATGAAATAACAGTTAAGTCCAGTTAAAAATGCTTTTCTAGAAATCTATAGGCTCTCCAACCTAGGTGCAGAAGAGAACCAGTGTAAGGTCATGAGAGAAACACTGGGTGTAGAGTAAGAGGCCCTGGATTTGAATCTGGTTTCTGCTCCTTACTATCTCTATGACCAAGGACATTTAAACCCTGGACCTCAATTTCTTCATCTGTGAAATGAGAAGATTGCATAAGATGACCTCAAAAATTTTTTCCCACTTGGAATCCTGAGATTCCTTGTCATCTGTAGATTTTTTGGCTATAAATCAACGATTGTTTTCCCTGCTTTTTTTGAGGTGTGGGCAATCAGCAAGTGCCAAAATCCATGAGCATTTATAGTAAGTTCCTGTGATAGGAACTGGGGATAATACAGAGTTAAAATGAGGCAAAGTTCTTGTCTTCATGGAGCTTATGGTTCCCTAAGAAACTAAGGATAGGGACTGGACCTGTTATTTCACTGATATAGAGAACTGTTTTACCAATGTAGTCCATCACCTTCTTTCATAGACTGAAAGAGGCACCTGGGGCACTTGGTGGTTAAGTGACTTACCCAGAGCCAAGACCAGATCTCTACCCACTCTGCCCCATTGGCATTCTAGAATAAGAAACACATATTTTGTACCATACACAATAAGAGACACTAAATGTTTTAGATCCAAAATAAAATGGCATTTAAAAGTCTAAGGGAGAAGGTTGTTACTGACAGAGGGAATCAGGGAAACATCTGTGGAGAAGGTGATATTTGAGTTGATCTTACAAGGCTGGGCGAAATAGATGAAGGAAGATATTAACATTTTCAGAAACAATGTGAGTAAATTCTAAGGGCTGGAAAAATGCAGACCCTGTTGAAAAGACCAAGAATAGTCTATTGTGACTGAAATGTGGTTTGTGAAGAGAATAATACGATATATAACCCTAGACAAGTAAAGTGGCAATCTGTTGGAGAGGCTTTTCAATTTTACTCAGTAGACAGTTATATAGCATTGACATATTTGAGTACCTGACCAATAGCATGACCAGGGCTATGTCTGTAGGAGTTTATTCTGGCAGCAGCATGAACGATGGCTTTTGGAAGAGAGAGAATGAAGGTGAAAAATACGTTAGGATGCTTCCAGATGATTTGTAATGAGGACTACACTAGAGGGTGGTCATGGGAATAGAAAGGAGATTGAAGCAAGAGATGTTGCAGATAAGATGTTGCCTTGCCTTAGACAGGACTTGGTGACTGATTAAATATGAGAAGAGAAGCAAGGAAAAAAAATTCAAGTTTCAAACATGGGAGACAAAGTAAATTAGGGTACCATTGAACAGAAATAGTGAAATTAAAAGCAGGAAGAGGAAGAAGAAGAAGAAGAAGAAGAAGAAGAAGAAGAAGAAGAAGAAGAAAACAAGCCTGGCTTGTTGGATTAGGTGAGTTTCAAGCTCAGAAAAGGGGTTTTAAATGATGACTTATGCCTATTACAGCTCCCCTGGGATTGGCCTTTAGAATTCATTGGAGTCTGAAGAGGATGATGTGGCAAGACAGTATCAGAAGCATACTTGCTCCATTTCTTCTATAGTAAAAGTCAAGAATTCTTTGGTTTGTTCTGCTGATACTATAGAAGATGTACCACCAAATACATACTTAGTTCATCAGTACTGTGTGTGCTTTTATGAAACAGTCAGTGACCTGGCTACTGTTCTTACTTTAGCCTATAGACTACACTGTAGCCGATAGCACTAAGAATTATAGTTGTGTGAGTGTGAAGGATGGGGATGCAGAAGTAAGATGGTGCTAAAAGGATGATTCAAATTCCTTAGATGTTAACAGAACCTGTGTATGTGTCCTTTACTACCTGTGTAGTCATACGCAAACCAATCTCTTTAAGTCTTACTTTCTTCATCTGTAAAATGGGTACAATAATCCTTATGCTTCTTCACAGCTTTGTTGTATGTAAGAAAAATATTTGGCAGACATTAGCACACTATATAAATATGCATTGTTTTCAAAATTATCATCAATATTATTGTGTTTTGTCTGGTAATTTTTATTAGTCATTGTCTCTACTTCTTAATTCATCTGGGGTTGAATAGGGCAATAGCATTGGATCTAGATTATGCTGACAGTTATAATTGTCAAGATTGAGACTTAGAGGAGACTGGCTCTTGCAGCTACTGGTGACCTCTTCCTTGAATGAGTTTCATATGCTTAGTTCAGAGTGAAAGGCTTCATTCACTGGCTTAGTATAGGGTTGACTTATCCATGTTCTTTGGAGAATTGGGTTCTATTTCATAATCTTGCTATATGTGCTCTGAAGGTTTTACCAAGGCATTCTCGGTTTAAAAAAAAGGTTATATTAATGGAACTTTTGGCAGGTCTTTGGTCTGTGATGAAGCTTGGCTCATGGACTTTTTTCTAGTATGACCTTTTCTAATACACCATTTTACATGGCAATAATTTGGAATAGAACAGAAGAATCAACTGGCCATGATTGGTACAAATAATAGAAGCTTTATTCATAGTTGTCTTGTATTGGATAAGAAATTTTTTTAAAAGCATTTCATTTTTTGTGTTTTTGTAAACCTATTTTATCCAATAAGGTAAACTGATCACATCATTCATAGGAATAGTCTCAGGAAGCTCCAGTAGTTCCCTATTGCTTCTAGGATAAAAATAGAAAATCTACTGTTTAGCTTTTAAAGCCCTTCACATCCTGGAACTTACCTTATCTTTCTAACCTCACTATAAATTATTCTCCTTTTCCTTTATACTCTATGCAGGCTCATATATGCCTGTGATGCCACAACATGCTTCCTATTGGAGTTAAAAATCTCAACATTTCTTTGGTAGCACAAGGGCTCCATATGAGACTGTCTTTTACCTTGGCCTCAATTTCCTTGGGTATTCATGCCCCTGCCTTTACTATTACCTGTTTTCTTCTTACCCAGATCTCTTTTCAGACAGGTAAATAGCTTTCCAAATTTCTGTTACTCTGCTGGCATACAAGTATTGTTGATGTTTTCTACAGTTTTTACTATATGTGTTTATATCATAAAAAGGCCTTGAGCATGTTGTTGTTCCCCTTGTTGAAGAATTTATGGAACGTGGATAATATTCATACAACTGGAGAAGGCGTAGACGGTTATAATCTAACCAGTGGATCAGAGTACCTGACCCTGACCTGATGGAGTCATAGATTCATTAAAATATTTAAGTATACACCTACAAGGGAACAGAGGTTTGAAATTAATTCAAGTGGGGGAATGTTACAATTTTAGACGTCTTCCAACCAAACCTCAGTTTCCATAAATTTTAAGTGGATATAGAGTTCTTAGCTCCTTCCAATTGTTCTTATCTCTTTTGAATTCACTAACTCATTCTTTAACTCTTGCCCCAAAAGTCAGTTACCATGATTTTAATTACATGGGGCCTAACTTAATCTCTAAGGTGTCTAGCCTAAAGCAGGTTTTGGCGGCCAAAGATATTGCCATGCTCAAACTCTTCTAGAATCTTTTTTTGTTTGTTTGATCTCTGGTTATGGGGTCCATGACTCAGGAAAAACACACTCTTATCTTCCCAAAGCATTTTAACACATGATTAATTTGAAAGTTGGAGAAGCTTCAGTGACACATCTCATCCAACCCATATACAAAAGAAATTCTTATTATGACATTTCTGACAAGTGGTCATCCCAACTCTGAAGACCTTAAAGAAGGAGAAACTCATCTATTCTCAAATCAACTTATTATACTTTTTAACAGTTTTAAACATTATTGATTTTTTTTCTAACATCAAGCCTAAATTGCTTCTTTGTTATTTCTGCCATTGCTCCCAATTCTGCCTTCTGGGGCCAAACAGAACAAATATAACCTTTCCTTTACACAACAGCCTTTCAAATACTTGAATAAAATTTCCATGTCATTTCTGAGGCTTCATTTATACAACTTAAGCTTTCCAAGTTCCTTCAAATGATTTTCAGTAGACTTGGACTCAAGATACTTTGTTACTGCTTGTTGTTGGCGATATGCAAGTGAATTGGATTTAAGTGACAGAAGGCTGCCACCAGCCTCATTTTCTCCTCCAGAGCTGTCTGGGTCCAGTGGCCAGATATTGATCAAAACAACTGGAGATGGCCCAGGATGTACTGGGATACCTTGGCCTGTTCAAGTGAAGGTCTTTAGCAGGTCTCAGTTTGACTGATTTTAACTTTCTTAGCACAATCATATGCTATTATTGTTTAATGTTTGCTGATTGGCTGATTACCCTCTTCCAGACAGTCTTCAACTTATTTTATATTATGTTGTTACTATGTTTAGGTCCTTTTCTACTGATCTTCTTCACCTCTCCTGGAAGTTTTTATGGTTCCAGGATCTTGGAAGTTCTAAACTTACTCTTGGATTCCTGGAGGAAAAAAGGTCTTCAACATATGGCACCAAAGATTCCTCTATTGAGATTCACTGTTCCTGAAAGGTCTCAATGGTGTCAATCCCTGGAAACATTGTCTCACTCTGGATGAGCCGCTTTGTCTGAGGGAAGTTTGCTAGCTATGCAATAAGATAGGCTGTCTTTTTAGTAAAATGTATATCCTTCATTTATTCTAGAATAGCATCTGACCTCACTCCTATGGTGCTAATAGTAATATATTAAAAAATAATGCTTTCTCTGGAGTTTGAGGATCTTTGTTCAGATTTGACTTCTGGTGGGGAGAAAATTCTGGGAAAATGGTGGAGTAGGTCAGAAAATTCCAAGCTCTCCAGATTTCCCCCACAAACAAAACAAAATAGTGCCTCAGGGTGAACGCAGAGCAGTAAAAATAAACAAAAGTAGGGGCAGAACTGTAATCCTCCTGGGATAATCTGGAGAAGAGCCAAAGAAAAATCTCAGGAAGGAGGTTTGGTCCCTGTGAAGTTCAAACACTTCCAGGTTAGTTCCCGGAAATAGCAAGCAGTGAGTCTTGGGGCTGGCTGGATTGGGAGGTAGCCTCAGCCCCAGCCACAGGAATTTTTACCTCCCAGACAGCATGAGGAGTCAGACATCTGAGCAGCAGAAGATTGAGGGATTCTCTGCTGATAAGGGATACCGGGTCCAGCTGTGCTGCAGAGTTGCCGCCCTGGGTAAGGAGGAACCAGCACATGCCAGGTGATTGCAGAAGCAGTGGCATGGAGATACTGCTGGCTGTGGGGACTTACAAGAGGGAGGAATTCTTGGACAGAGGGGAGAACTGAAGGAGCATCTGAGGCCAGAGGCACCATCCCCTATATTGCAGGACTACAAGTGGTTACAATGAGTTGCTATAAATTAAAAAAAAAAATGAACAGGCAAAGGAGAAATAACCCAACCATAGGAAGTTACTATGGAAATAGAGAAGACTGGGGTTCATCTTTGGAGAAGGATACTGAAGCAAAAAAAAAAAAAGCCTCTCCTACCCCAAAGAATAATGTCAAATGGTCACCTGCCTAAAAAGAATTCATAAAAGAACTTTAAAAAGACTTTATAACTCAAATGAAAGAGATTGAGGGAAAAAATTTAAAAAATAAGAACAATCCCAGAAAAACAAGAAGATTATAGAAAGAAAGTTATCAACTAGAAAAGGAGAGCCAGAGTCTTAAGAAAGAAAATTGACTCCTTGAAAATTAGAATTGGGCAAGGGGAAACCAAGAAATTATGAGACCAAAAATAATAAAATGAAATAGAAAGAATGAAAAAAAAATAGAATAGAATGTGAAACATCTCACAAGAAAAACAACTGGTCTAGAGAACAGATAAAGAAGAAAAAAATATAAGAATAATCAGACTACCTGAAAGCCATGATAAAAAAAAGAATCTTGGCACAATAATACAAGAAATAATTAAAGAAAATTGTCCTAAAGTCTTAGAACAAGAGGGTAAAATAGAAATAGAAAAGTTGAAATAGAAAAAAATCACCAATCACCACCTGAAAGAGATCTTACAAGGAAAACCTACAGGATATCATAGCTAAATTCTGAAACTGCCAACTCAAGGAGAAATTATTATGAGAAACAAGGAAAAAAAACTCAAATATGGCAGAGCCAAAATTAGAAACACACAAGACTTATCAAAGGCTACCCTAAAAGACCAAAGGTCTTGAAACATTATATATCAAATAGCAAAAGAACTGTGGTTGCAGTCAAAAATATCATACCCAGCAAAATTAACTATAATCCTGAATGAAAAAAAAGAATATTCAATGAACTGACAGACTTTCAGGATTTTGTTGCAAAAAGACCTGAACTAAATAGAAAATTTAACATATAAGATCCAAGAGAAATTTAAGGTAAGTATCAAAGACTAGTTACAAGGGACTCAATAAGGACAGACTGTTTACTTTTTATACAATGAAATACAAACTGTATGTCCAAGATAGTAATTAATAATTCGTCAGTTTGAAAGAAAGATTGGGGTAGAGCTGAGTATGATGTGATTCTAAAAAGTAATACCATTTAGGAAGAGGTAAACAGAGTGATTATCTTATACAAATGGAATGCAAGAGGAAGAACTGACACTAGATGGGGAAGAGGAGGGCTGGTAGTTCTGGAACCCTACTCTCAATGGGAATGGGTTAAAGAGGGAACAATACTTACATATCTAGAAGGCTGTAAAAGTCTTCTAAATTCAGAAAGAAATGAAAGGCTAAGGTAATGGGAGGAAGGATAAGGGAGGGATTTCTAGAAGGAACATTACTCACATCACATCTGGGTTAAAGAGAGAACAATATATATGTTTAGAAGGGAATAAAAGTCTTCTAAATTTATAAGGAAATAAGAGGGCAAGGGAATAGGATGTGGGGTATAGATAGGTCTTTAATGGGAATGGGATAAAGAGGGAACAACATTATATATATATATATTATATTTTCTATAAATATACATATATATTTGGAAGTCTATAAAAGTCTTCTAAATTCAGATAGAAACAAGGGGGCAAGGGGAAAGGGTTGTGGGGGGAGAGGATAAGGGAAGGATCTTTGGAAGGGGTGGTAGATGAAGTAAGAAGAGGGCAAGGTAGCAGATAGAAGTAAAGCAGAGGAGTCAGGAGGGTTAGGAAATAAGATCCATATACAAACATAAAATAAAGATAAGGAGTAGAATTAATTAGGGAAAAAAGCAGGGGTAGTAATCATGATTTCAGACAGAGTTAAAGCTAAAATATATTTAATCAAAAGAGAAAAATAGGGAAACTATGCTATATGTTAGCCATATTAATCAATGTTGTTTTAGACCATTTAAAATAACTAGACACTATAAAGTTGGAATATTGCTGTGGTGTAGGAAATGATGAACTGGTAGATTTAGAAAAATATGGAAAGATTTGGACTTAGGAAGGAAGATATTATCCACCTTCAGAGAAACAGAAGACAAACAAATATAGTATGGTCTTTTATAGATGTATATGAATATATATGTATATATACGTATGTGTATGGTTATAGATATCTATATATGTGTGTGTATATATGTATTATATATGTTAATATGCATATATATACACATATGTACATGTATATTATATATATATTCACACTTAATTGTGGCCTTCTTGGGGGAGGAGGAGGGAGGAAGGAGGAAAAAAGAACAAAGTAAAAAGTGCACAGCAAAGAACAAAATAAAACCTACAAGGAAGCAAAGAAAAGATGGACAGCTCTGAACACAATGTGTAGTATTCATTATATAAGCTCTCTTGAAATGGAAATTTATTGTTTTATATTTTGAATCCTCTCATGTTCTGCTGTGCACATGACAAATTTTTTTCTTTTCTTATTTTGTATTTGTTTTAGTATTTAAGTTTATTTTTTCTTTTCTTATTTTGTATTTAAGTTTAAAATTTTTAAAAATTACCCAAAAAAAAATCATTTGACTTCTGATGGATACTATCTGTGCAACCTAGGGCAAGTCACTTCCATGTGTCTCAGTTTCCTCATCTGTAAAATAAGAGGGTTGGATCGGGGGGGGCGGTTCCTGAGTTCTATTCCAGCTCCAGACTATGATCTTTCTTCACATCTCATTGGTCCCCTAAGCTTTCCTGAATTACAAGCACTCCCTCCAAAAGTTGGGAACAAACTTACCTTCTTTTCCTATGTCAAAGTCTACCTCCCCTCTTGAGATCATAAATTCCTGTCGCATCTCTAAGGGATTCCTCTAGCTCTCAGCTCATTTACAGATCTGAACCGACCAATAGGTACTAAGGCTAATGATTGATCACAGTTATAATCTCAATATGAGTCAACAATATCTTATGGCAGCTAAAAACAAAAACAAAAAAGTTAATATGATCTTAGACTACATTAATAGAAATATAATGTCCAGAGAAAGAATGATAATATTCTCATTCTAAGTACAATGGTAGTGTCAGAAAGAACACAAATAGTATGAAGTCCAGAAGACAGTGACCATGAAAGTGAAGGAATTAAAAATCTTTTCATGTAAGTATTGATTGCAAGAGGGAAAAAATAAAAGGAATTTTATACTTAGTAGGTAGGGAGATCCCCATCAATAGAGGTATTCAAACAAAGATTGGATGACACTCATTAATGATTTTACAATTAAATATTGATTCATGCTTCATATAAGAGTTAAACCAATTTTCTCTGATATATCTTGCAAAGTGAAAATTCTTTTATCGATTAACAACTCATTCATTGCCAAACACAAGGCCTAGCACATAGTAGGTGCTTAATAAATATTAACTGATTTAGAACTTGGATTACCATCACTGCCCATTTCCCCAAATTCTATGTTTATGACTCCATCATTCATGTACCCTAAAAGGAAATATTTTTCCTAGAATTCCATCATTGAAATTTTACCAAATCAAAATGCTTGAAACATAGTGCCTTAATAATATACAATGTCCACCACCAAAAACAAAAGGGACATTCTATCACAATGATTTAAGTATTATTGTTTGTTTTTGCAGAATATTCTATTAAGTACTATTAGAGGAGGGGAATACAAAAGAAAGAATACAGAGTGCTTTTCCAGAAAAGCCAAGAGATCAATAATACAGTTATTATGATCCCCATATTACAGATGAGGAAAACGAGGTTCAGACAAGCTAAGTGACTTAACATAATTCACAGTTAGCAGTTGTTTTTCAGTCATGTCCAACTCTTCCTGACCCCACTTGGTGTTTTCTTGGCAAAGATACTGGAGTGTTTCGCCATTTCCTTCTCCCTATCATTTTATAGGTGATGAACTGAGGCAAACAGAGTTAAATGAGTTACACAGGTTACACAGAAACTCATGAAGAGGAGCGTCCTTCATCTGTGGCAGCTAGGTGGTGCAGTGTATAAAGTGCCAGGCTTGCAGTCAGGAAGAATTAAGTTCAAATCCAGCCTCAGACATTTACTAGCTCTGTAACCCTCAGCAAGTCACTTAACCCCATTTGCCTCAGTTTCCTCATCCAAAAAAGGAGCTGGAGAAGAAAATGGCAGACCCCTCCAGTATCTTTGCCAAACAAACGAACAAAAACAAATGTGGTCAGGAAGACTCTGACACTATAGAGGAGCTTACAATCTGGTTAAGAAGTGGAAACAAAGAAAAATTGACCTAAGTATGGCTACAAAACAATATAGTAGCAGATATGTAATAAAATGGAACAAATTAACTGCATACATACTGAAGAAATATTTAGTAAGGTCATGATTAGATTCAGATGAAGTTGATTTTAGCAAAGTTTCTGAAGGAGAAAAAAATGTTTTGAAAACAGTGTGAGGTAGTGAGGAGGGAAGTCCATTATCACAAAATAACAGAATATCAGAGCAGGCAGAGACCTCAGAGGTCATCTAGCCCATTCTACACCTGAACAAAAGTCTTCACAAAAGTATCTGTGATCATCTATTGCTTGACAACCTTCTCCCCACCCCCTTGAGGAGGGACCTTCTATATCCAGAGACAGTTCATTCCACTTAATCCTTTCAACTTCCACACAAGTTCTCTAGTTTTGTCCTCTGGGGCCAAGGAGAACAACTCTAATTTTTTTTTTTCTATCTAGGATCACAATAAAAAAGAAAGAAAAAAGAAGGAAGGGAGGGAGGAAGGGAGGGAGAGAGGAAGGAAGAAAAAAAAGGAAGAGAGAGTGAAAGAGAAAGAAAGAAAGAAAAAAGGAAAAAAGAAAAAGAAAGAAAAAAGGGAAAAAATAAAGGAAGGAAGGAAGGAAGGAACTATCATGTTCCCCTTTAGTCTTATCCTTTCTAGGCTAAATATCCATGTTTTTTAATCAAATCTTTGTGTGACTTAATCTTTCAGCTCTTCACTATTTGGTCTCCTTGAGATCAGGTGCTCCACAGCTTATCAACACTTTTCCTAAAATGTGGAGCCCAGAACTGAACACAGTTCTGTAGATGGGGCCTGAAGGGCATAAGGAATAAAGCAGGATTTTCAACTCCCCAGCCTTGTACCCCATGCCTAAAATTATATAAGTTTATTTGCACACTGTGACACATAACGGGCTTATAATCCACTTAAACCTACAGATAATTTTTTACCACCACCATCACCACCACCCCACCCCACCCCCAGCCCCACTTTTTGGTTCAGCAAATTTGTTTTTCCTTGACTAAAGAAGGTGCAAAGAGAATGCTATGTGCTTTGACATCAAAATAGAAATGAATAAATCCAATTATAAAGAAATTTATCATATTTGTCAATATTCCATTGTTTTTTTTTTCTTCAGTTGCCTTTAGAATCTGTGCCATGGATGGGATAATATAGGACACAACTATTGATAAAAAACACATGTTTCTTCTGTGTTCAATTCAGGAAACCTGAGGCCTGTAGCAGTTTTGCCACAGACTTATTTGGCATTTAGCAAGTTCCTTAACCTCTTAATTTCTTATAAAATTAAGATAATAACCTGAATCACCTCTCCCTTCTCCCCCCCCCAGACAAACACACAAACCCACTTATTATTTAACATTTTTAGGGTTGAGTTTATATTTATTAAATACTTGAGGTACTCTGATGAAAGGCTCCCCCCCATGCTTGGTTTGCAACAGAAAAACCATGGATAAATCATATCAAATCCATAAAATTTGGATAGTTTGATTTGCCATAGCTCATGCTTTTGGCTAAGTCACTTGGCTAGGAGCCAATTTTATAAGTTCCTCTGTTTTCCTGACTTTAAAATGTTCTGCAGTGAATCTGGCTTACTCAGTATATAGCCCTATATTTTCTTCACTGAAAAATCAAGGCAAATACAATGCACAAATAATTCCAAAAATTCCAGTTATACAAAATTATGGAAGATGGAAGTGTAGTATGGGAAATCCTCTAAAGTTAAAAATCCAAAATTTCACTTATAATTTGTTGTAGGATTATTTTTATATTCATTTATTCTAAAATTATAATTGGGTTGGATAAAATTCACTAAGATTGAGAAGCCTAGGAACTTGCAGAAGGGTAAGGAAAGCTAGATGGCACTGAGGATAGAGCACTGGGCTTGCAATTGGGATAATTCATCTTCATGAGTACAAATCTGACCCCACACACTTACTAACTATGTGACCCTGGGCAAGTTACTTAACCCTGTTTGCCTGAGTTTCCTCATCTGTAAAATGAACTGGAGAAGGAAATGGTAAGCCACTCCACTACCTTTTCCAAGGAAAACCATAAATGGGGTTAGACAAGAGTCAAACATGACTGCAATGACTCAACAACAATAAGGGAAGTTAGTCTGAAATTTTAAATATATAAAAAGGTGGGCAAATCATAGGAAGATGACTGAGAATTTATCAGAGGCTCCTTATGTAAAGTTGTGAGATATACTTTTTTTATTTTTTGTATCAGTCAGAAATGATTGAGTAATGCTCCACCTTCACAATCACCATTATCATCCAAGATTAAAAGGTAATAGATTTAGAAGCAGAGGAACCTTAGAGAAAAATCAAATATAGCTCCCTAATTTTATGAAGAACTGAGGCCCAGAAAGTTTACTTGAGTTGTCCAAGGTCACACAGGTAATATGTGGCTATAAGAACATAACAGTGGGCTAAACAAATGGGCTACATGGGGATAAAGTTCCTGCCCTTTAGGTTTAATTCTGTAATTTCTTATATTAATTTTAAGACACTTAATAGGTCTCTGAAGGAAAAAAAAAGTGAATTTACTGAAATCTCTTATAAGGGAAGAATAGTGAACATAGTTTTTAAGTCTAATCTCTCTGTCTCTCTCTGTCTCTCTGTCTCTCTCTCTCTCTCTCTCTCTCTCCTTTCTATTTCTCTCTCCTCTCTCTCTGATGAAATGGACATTTTGAGTACTAGTATTTCATCTGTACTGCCAAGGAAATCTGACAACATTATTATTGCTTTGTGCAGAATGGAGAGAGAACAACCTTAAATTTCTAACCACCTTGTTCTAATATATATTTGGATCATTTGGTACCAGGAAAAACAATTGTACTGTTACTCAAAAATTCACCTCCTTGTTTTAAATAAGAAGGAAGATGTGGGTTTCACTTCAGCTGTAATATTCCTACCATAGCCATTAAGAAAATGTTTAATAGCATCAAAAACTTTCAATTAAGCCCCTTTAACAACTGAAAAGGGTGTCTTGCATTTCAATTTGCCTGGGGTTTCTATTTCATTTATTACAGCAAAAGAGTATTCCATCACACTTATATACTGTAACTTATTCAACTATTCCCCAAAATAAGATCACTTCCATTCTTTGCTGCCTCAAAAAGATCTGTTATTAATATTTTTTGTACAAATGGGCCTTTTCATCTTTCTTTGATATCTTTTTTAGTGTAGATCTAGTAGTGGTATCATTTGATAATGTATTGTTTTGTAGTTTTGGGAGACGTGGTTTCAAATTGCTATCCAAAATAACTGGACCAGTTTACATCTCCACCAACAGTACATGGAAGTACCTGCTTTGCCAGAGCCCCTCCAGCATTTTTCATTTTCCATTTTCATTAACTTTTCCAATCTGGTGTGTGTGAGATAAAATTTTCAATTTTAATTTTTTCTAATTGTTGGTGATTTAGAACATTTTTATATGGCTATTAGTAGCTTGTATTTCTTCTTCTGAGATCGAAGGATCTAGCACAATGCTTGGCACATACATAGCAAGGGCTTAATAGATCCTTGTTGAATTGAATTAAATTGAATGAACATGCTCATGAATCTATCCCATGGAATTGACCAGTTGATTGTTCTCGCTTTTTTGCATGTATCTTTCTGGACTTTAATTCTGGCCCATCTGATACACAGAACCTGCCTCTCTTCCTCTCCTATACCCTTGTAGCCTTCAGCCTATCAGTGTGTTTGGTCTGGAATTAGGATGGCAATGTATTCTATGGAACAGAAAACAGATCTCTCCACCTGCTTCTAGCAGCTAATGCCAAACTGCATTTAAGATGCATCTGTCCTATTTCATCTTCCTACAACCCCTCACCCATCCAGACATATTTCTCCATTTTTCATCTGTTCGAATTGACTTAAAGGGACAGGAATGAAGTGGGAAGTCTTCAGAGATATACGTCTGTCATTAGTTATGGACAGGAAACATAAAGCATTTGGAATGAGAAGTTTGGTTACATATGACATGTAGCATAGGAAAAAAATATTACTTGCAACTTCTTTTGGTGACTCTGGAGATACAGCATTCTGTTGATCAAAAATGTCTTCTGTATGTCCAACCCAAATCCCTTCCTTTGAATATGAGCATTTAAATTGTCCTTCACAGGAACAGAAAACAACTGAACAGTATCCCTCATGAAAAATCTTTACCTGCTTAAAGATGGAAACCCAATTTCCCCTTAACCTTTGTCTTATCTGGGTTAAGCTACTCTATTGCTTTCACATTTTCTCACAGGTCCTACCTTCTATCCCTTTAATAAATGTTCCTCCTATTCGGTGAACTATCTCCAATTTCTCTAAATACTTTTTTAAAGCATGCTAATACAACTGTACGTGGCACTTTAATATGATTTTGACTAATGCATACTAGAGAGGATGGAGTTTTCTTCCTATCGGTGTGATTCAGAGTTGAGAATGAGACTTCACTTAGAATGTGAATTCAGGTTCATTGTTTTGATGAAAAGAGACCAACCCACACCCACATCATGAAAACTACTGGGTTTATTGACTAATATCCAAACCACACGGGCATTATTACTCATACGTAAAGATATGAGAAAACATATGAACATCCACTTCAGTTCTAGACACTGGTCCCAATCTTGGTACAGCCTGGGGGAAATAAGACTCTCTATGTAATTGTTTCTAGGAAATCTACTCTGTCTACCTCATAGCCTGACCACAGGCTGGCCAGCATTTATTAGAGAGCTATGAGGTTTTACACTGGTAGATCACAGGGAGTGAGAGGCTCCAATGGGGTGAGTAAGCCACAAGCCACCTTTGAGTGTTCCAATCATTAGGTCAGATAAACCTAATACAGGGGTTAGGAAATTCCTTTGGAGTTAGAGTCTGCTATCAATTGATAGCTATCAATTACTCTGTCTCTATCTCCATGTCCCCTCTTCTTCCGAGAAGGGGCCTGGTCTAACTGGCCTGCAGCATTGTTTCATGTGTGTTAGCATCTTATAAAGTATTCTAGAATTGTTACTTCTTTTTTTTAGCAATACATATTTTTGATTCATATTCATCCTGTAAATAACTATGACCTTCAAATCCTTAATTTATCTACTGTACTTGTGGTTTTCCAAACTTATATTTACACTGGGGAGCATAAGATGAAATTTGGGGTGCCTAAAGCTGCTGCTTTTCACTTTTCCCTATTAAATTTCATCCCATCACATCTTCAGTTTTAGTGAATGTAAAAAACTCAAAAGATTCACCAATTAAGATACCAAATAGAATAGGTCTTAATACTATTCTGGTGGAATATGACTTTTTATATTATCCCCTTTCTCTGCACCCCCTTCTGGGTTGATCCTGAGCCACTGATTACTACTATTTGAATGTAACCTTCAAGCTAACTGAAGGGCATTATAGTGCAATGAACTCAAAGTTAGAGGACCTGGTATTGAATCTACATGACCTTGGGGCAGTCATTTAATTTCTTTAAGCTTCAGTTTCTTCTGTAAAATGAGATTAGACTGGGTGACCTCTAAGGTATCTTTCAGCTCTAAATGTACAATCCTGCAATGATGATCATTCACGCATCTAACAATAGTATACAGGAAGCAAGAGTGTCCTAGTTTATTAATAAGAATCTTACATGAGTTGGAATCAAAAGCCTTATTGAAATCAAGATGGATTATATCTATTACTTCCCCTTTACCAATGTAGCCTTCTTCTCAGGCATGGATGAAAACTAAATTGGTCTGGAGTGATTTGCTCTTCACAAAGACATGCTGATTGCTATGTAGTTTCATGCTTTTCTAGGTGATTGCAAATGGATTGTTTGATAATCTGCTCTAGTATCTTCCCAAGTGTCTATAGCTGTCTGATGTGCATTTTCTAGAATCACTCCCACTTTTTTCTCCCCTTTTTAAAAGATATTTGCAACATTTGCCCTTTTCTAATACTCAGTGACTTCCTTTGTATGTCTCAAAGAAAATGCCTCCTGACTCTGCAATGATGGTTGTCATTTCTGTCATTTCTTTGGTCGATTTATTAGGTTTGTCCTCATGAATGCATCCATTTTTTCCTAGTCATACTAACTATTCCTCCCTCCATTTTAGTTCCATTTCTGATCTGTTCCTTATGAACAGATTTGAAAAATTATGTGGAGTGGGGAAAGGTCACTCTGTTTAGCACCAGAAGACCCACACTTGAATCTTGATTCTGGCCCTTGGAACCCATGTGACAATGGTTGTTACTTGACTTTTTTGATCCTCAGTTTACTCATTTATAAAACAAGAGGTCTGCACTAGACATCCTCTAAGTCCTCTTCCAACTTTAAATCTATGATCTTCTGATCATAAGATTTGGGTCCAATCATGCTATCTTTTCTTGTATATCAGGATAGTAAAGATTTATTTTTCTTTGTTATTGTTCAATCATTTAGTCATGTCTGACTGTGGGATTTTCTTGGCAAAGATACTGGAGTGGTTTGCCATTTCCTTCTCCAGCTCCTTTTATAGATGAGGAAACTAGGGCAAACAGGGTCAAGTGACTTGCCCAGAGTCACACAATAGCAAGTGTCTAAGGCCAGATTTGAACTCTGGTCTTCCCAAATTCAGGCCCAGCACTCAATCCACTAATTTGCTTGTTAGACTAACATATTTTGAACTTCCAGATATACACATATATATTATTATATGTATATACACATATTTCCTCAGTATTGGTTCTTCATATAAAATATAAATGATCTTAGTTACAAATTAAGAAAAGTTTAAAAGGTTCTTCATATTCTCTCTAGTATTAAATATCAAAGTAATAAAAAAAAGATTATCTATATGTGCCCATTCCCATGAAAAGGCAGTTTAACTTAATTGTTCTTGAATGTATAGGAATATTCTGTGGCAGAATGAAAAAATAGCCCTGAGCCAGGAGTCAGAAAGCATGTGTTCAAGTAAAAATTCTTGTGAATTTGGGCAAGTTCTTTACTCTCTCTGGGCCTCATTTTCCTCATCTATAAATCCAGGAGTTGGACTAAATTATTTTCAAGGACCTTCATTGCTGTAAAATACCATGATAGCGAGTCTCATTTACATTGTGTATAGAGCTTCAGTAGACTTGGCTATGCTCAAGTAAGACACGTGGACAAAAAGAAGTGAGGGACCTGAAGAACTGGCATCAGTAGAAGGCCTCTACATAGGTCTTTTCCTTTTTCACAGTATGGAAGCAAGAGGGGGAAGTCTATTTTGTATTTGATCAGTCAGGGATACAATTATCTTTGGTGCTCCCATATTGCTACTTAAAATTCTCTTATGTTTTTGTCAAAAAGTGACCTGTTCTATTTCATATATGAAAGCTAAACATTAAAAGAATACGAGGTAGCAAATATCTTTACTGAAACACTGTTGGCAGCTGAAATCACTGACAACTTCCTGGCTGTGATTCATAATCCATATTGGTGCCTTTGAGACAGCAGGCTATTGATTTTTCCCTGTCTATAATCCAAGACCATATACACAGCTAGTTAGACATCTGTGGGAATATAAACTGAGTTTTGATACAAGTTTGGGAGCTTCTCTTAGTGGGGTACTTAGGTGTTGTTTTTGAGAGAAGCTTTGTGCAACAAAAATCTTGGTGTGTGTTTTTTTAAAGACAACTCAAAGTATATAAATTTGTAATTTTAGGTGATTGGGACATAGCATTCCTCCTATCCAAGTTTAAATGAAACATTTTTTTCCCTGTAGGACAGTGACGAAAAATGTTAACCACAATAACTATTTTCAAATGGCTGTTTTCTTTTTCCTTCCTTATACCTAGGGATACTTTCGGCTTAATGAAGCTTGCCAAAGTAGATTTTGCGGGTTTAAAGGAGCTAAACGCAGGACATGGATGTGAATTAAATTTGAAAGAAGTCTCATATGTTATCAACTACTGAATTGTTTCTACAGAATGAGTAGGATTTATGCATACCAAGAATCTTCTCAGGTCACAACACATGTCACTAAGTCTAAAAAAATTGCATGAATGACTTATTGAGATATACAACTAATATATTTCCTTTTAAAATGCACCTAGAGCAGAATCAAAGAATACTCCTTTTAGATCTAGAGACCCTAGAATTGTCTTGCCCTGAGGTGGTGTCTTAAGTAATAGAGTATATAATGTAGCCATAAAATTCGAGTACTTAAATTGAAGAAATGCTATTACATACTCAAATTCAGATGCTTTTCAGGGATGGGTAGAAATTCAAGATGCAAAACAAAATACTTGATATAAGCCCAAAGGGCAAGAAACAACTAATGCCATTGAGGAAATAAAACTCTAATCTGAGACCTGACAGGTTATCTAACCTAGTCTGTACCTAAATTGAAATCTCTTCTACAAGGTCCCCAACAGGGGGTCATCCAGCCTTCACAGGGATAGCTCCATCCCTGTAAAACTCACCTCATGCAGCAAACTATTTCACTTTAGAATGGTGCTAATTATTAAAAAGATTTTCTAAATTTCTTAAAGAAAGATTTTTTTTTCTTTATTTGAATATTCCAATGGAGCTGTGATCTCATCTATTTGGAAGTTTCTCTCCAATGATGCATATTTTAACCCATCTATATTTGCTGTTGTGTGTGACTCTTGCACAAATCCACCCAAAATTTTCCATAAGAGTTGCAGTTAATGTCCAATGGGCCTTCCTCACTTCTTCTTGACATTGGAAGGGTAGAAATGGAACACTCTGACAACTCCCACCCCCACCACCACATGACCAGCTCATCTTCTCTTAATATCATATCATTCAATTCCTTGATGATATCTTTTATACCTGTGCTTTAAAGTTTCTCATTGGCTAGATATTGAAGCCTACTCACACCTATTCTACACCTATCTATTGCCTTCTATTTGATACTCATTTTTAATTTTTCAGAGACAATTGTATTCCATATTTTGCTGCAATACAGAAACATTGGTAGAATATCATTGGTATACAAAGATGGGTCTTTGCTTTCATGGGAAGTTTAAAGTTGTTGTTTAAAGGGCTTTGCAACTCCCCAGAGGCAATCTAGCCCATTCTTATCTTGTTCAACTTTGGGCCCAACTCATTGTCCATCTGTACTGTATAACTCACACACACACACACACACACACACACACACACACACACACACGCACACTGATGGATGAGGTTGTCCATCCAAATGTATATTTTGATCAGAGCAATAATCATTATTCTTTCACTTGGTCTTTCCCGTGTGAGCCATCAGGTCAAACTCCTTTGAATGATTACAGGAGACATTCCAAGGCTTGTTATGGTGTGTCAGGGCTTGATGACATCATCACAATGTTGTCTGATGGGATCTTAGGCATATAAATTGGCAGATATTGATGTCCTTTCAGAGACCTTTTTCAGAATTAATAAAGTTTGGGATTTCCATTTGTGGCTTTAACATCTTCCCCTCTTTCAGATACTTTATATAACGATGCCTCGATGACTTGACCACTGTATCAAGATGAGCATGGATCTTTTATGTATATATGTGGTCCAATAGAGCAGCTTTTCCTGTCTCTGTTCTTTTTCAGTTTGTTTCTACTTCACCCCTAAGTACATCCAGAACTGAAATATTAGGGTTCAAGTGTGGTTCTTCTACTGTCCATGATGAAGGAAAAAAGTATGTTATAACATTTTTTTGTATTTTTTCTTTAAAAAATAATTATTTATATATTTTATTAC
The DNA here is from genome assembly GCF_900497805.2 of Vombatus ursinus. NCBI lineage: Eukaryota > Metazoa > Chordata > Mammalia > Diprotodontia > Vombatidae > Vombatus > Vombatus ursinus. The sequence goes on from NW_020954590.1 coordinate 23,349,648, forward strand.
TTAAATACATTTTCCACACTTTTCTTTAATAGTAAGGAGGTTAATAATTCATCCCTGATGAACTGAGAACTCTTGATACAGTTGATGAAATTATAGGATGCCAGGGGCCTAGCAAAAAAAGGCTACAAAGTTTAGGTTTTCTCCTTTTCTTATTTTGATTGGTTGCAATCACTAAGCACCTACTGTGTGTCAGCCCTGAACTCAAGGAGCTCCTGTTCTTCTGGTTTGGTGTTCTGTAAAATCAAAAAATTTTAGATTAATTTTTAAAATTTGTTCATATAACTATTATTATGAAAGAAGCAAAATAAAGTGAAATGCCCACTAATAGCTAATGAGGGGGATCTCATATGAGAAGAGAGCTGTAGTGGAATTGTATGGAAGTGGGTCAGACAAGGTATGATTAAAATTACATCTGCCCATGAAAAATTATCCTAATTACATCAATAGTAAGTAATTGTTCATACACTAACATTGTTACAAAACATTTGTTTAGATAAGTCAGATTTGACTGACGTTGGATTTAAAATAAACAACTGTTTCATGCAATTCTTAGTTCACAATGGAAAACATTGTAAGGGACAGAAAATCTCTTGTCACAAGTACTTTAATCAATCAGTCAACAAGTATTTATTGAGTATCTAATATATATCAACTCTGTCTCAGAGAGCTTAAAGCCAAATAAGGTCCAAAAGATAATTTATCAAAAGATTCTGTTGTTATGATTTAGATGGTCTTCTAAAATCAACTAAAACATTCTCAAAGGTTTGTAGCAACTCTACCTTTGACTAGACCCAGAAAATTGGCAAAGATTACAAAAGATGGGAACAGAATTGGAGAAGTTGTGGATAGATAGGCAGAAGAAGAAGAAGGAGGAGATGAAGGAGAAAAAGAAGAAAGAAAGAAAGAAAGAAAGAAAGAAAGAAAGAAAGAAAGAAAG
>NW_020954590.1:23350594-23368094 GCF_900497805.2 Vombatus ursinus
AAGAAAGAAAGAAAGAAAGAAAGAAAGAAAGAAAGAAAGAAAGAAAGAAAAAGAAAGAGGAAGAGGAGGAAGAGAAAGAGGAAGAGGAGGAAGAGAAAGAGGAAGAAGGAGGAGGAGGAAGAGAAGTGCATTTTATAGCACTGTAATAATAATAAGTATATTTTTCTTTTTTCTTTCTTTTTCTTTTTTCCCCAATTAATTTATTTATTTTAGTTTTCAACATTCACTTCCACAAGATTTTGAGTTCCAAATTTTCTCCCCAACCCTCCCCTCCCCCCACCTCATTGTGGTCTACATTCTGATTCCTTCTTCATACAATCTGTTCTCCCTTCTATTCCCCCCACCCCCCATTCCCTTCCCCTTCTATTTTCCTGTAGGGTAAGATAGATTTATATACCCTTTTGCCTGTATATTTTATTTCCAAGTTGTATGCAGAAACAATTTCTAACATTCATTTGTAAAACTTTGAGTTCCAAATTCTCTCCCTTCCTCCCTCCACCCACCCTCATTGAGAAGGCAAGCAATTCAACATAGGCCATACGTGTGTAGTCATGCAAAACACTTCCATAACAGTCATATTGTGAAAGACTAACTATATTTCCCTCCACCCTCTCCCAGTCCCCATTTATTCTATTCTCTCTTTTGTCCCTGTCCCTCCTCAAAAGTGTTTGCTTGTGATTACCACCTCCCCCAATCTGCCCTCCCTTCTGTTACCCCTCCCTCTCTTATAATCTTCCCCCCTACTTTCCTGTAGGGTAAGATATATTTTCATATCCAATTGGATGTGCATGTTACTCCCTCCTACTCCACCTCTAAGTATATCCAGAACTGAGATATTAGGGTTCAAATGCGGTTCTTCTACTGTCCATGATGAAGGATACATGTAATGTTAGGGAGTGATATGGATTATGATCCAGTAAAGGAGGATAAAAAACAGAAGTAGGAGTAGAATTAGAAGTAGTGTCCCACAAACACACACACACACACACACACACACACACACACACACAAAGAGTGAGGAAAGAGTATCCTGGAGAAGGGCATGATAAATAGTGGTTCTCCACAGAGTTCAAGAACCATTAGAACAGAAGGGGAAAAACCAATCAAATTTGGTAATTCAGATTTCAGCAACTTTGGAGAGAGTACACTCAGATGGGTGATGAGGTTGGAATCAGAGAAGTGAGGGAAAAGAGAAGAAATGGGGCCAAGGTTGTAGACAATTCTCCCTACTTGTAGAAATTTGTCTATGAAAAGAAGGAATGGTATATTCTCTGGAGAGAGAAGGCAGGGTCTAATTTGAGGGGAATGGGAGAGACTTGAGGGTGTTTGTTGGCAACAGGGAAGGAGTCATTAGATAGGGAGATACCTAAGTTTATTGAGAGAAAGGGGTTGACAGTTCAGACAATCTGCCAAAGCAAATGAGAAGGGATGGTGTCAAGCGCACACATGCCAAGGGTTGACAGCAAAGGAAGAGAAAACGGGACATAATGCTAAAGGACTGCAGGATGCTGAGAAGAGGAAGAGAAAGAGCTCACAGTGAATGGTCTTAATTTTCTTGGTAAAGTATAAGGTTCTAAGATGTAAGAGGTTCACATACTCAAATGTAGTCAAAGAAACAAGAAAAAACCAATACACACTAAAACATTCATGACATTATTTTTGTAGTATTAAAAAACTAGAAACAAAGTTGTTGTCCATCAATTGAAGAATGGCTAAATGTATTCCAGTATATAAATGTGATGAAACATGACTTTTCCAATTAAGAAACAGGATGAAGATTGCAAAGAAGCATGGGGACATTTCCATGAACTCAGGAAACAAAACAGAGTAAGTAGAACCAAAAACCAAAAACAAAACAAACAAAAAAGATACATGATGGCAACACTATCAATTAAAAGAACAGAAAAAAAATGAAAATGAACACCATATAATTGTAATGACCCATCTTGGTGCAGTGGCCCCAAAGAAGACATAACAACATATATTTTCCTCCCTTCTCTGAATTGTTGGGATACTATGGGTGTGGAACATTGAATATAATGTCAGATACAGTAGATATATTTGCTAGATTTGATGAACTGTTTTTTTCCCCTCTTTTCTTCTTCATTTTTTTTTAAGAATTCCTGCAGTCTACCCTTCATGGCACTTTTTTTCCATCCATCTCTACTCCACTACACCAGAAACTCAGATTTAATCCTTTGCACCCCCTTATTCTGATAAGTGAGCTTTTTGCCTTATGTTGCCAGGGCTCTGGTCACCGTGCAACTTCTCATAGTCTCCTCACTTTGCCACTTTCACCCCTCCATCTGCTTCAAGTACTCTATTGTATGTTGTCTTCCCACATTAAAAAAAAAAAGTAAACCCTTTGAGTGCAGGGGTTGTTGAGCTTATATTCACATCCTCCAGAGCTTAGCATAGTACCTGGAGCATAGTTAGCACTTAACAATGGCTGTATCTATCTATTTATCTATCTTTCTTACAAGGGATAGCCCTCTGAATGACATAGGGGGTAAAAGAATATTTAGAAATGAAGACGAGATAAGCACAAAAGATATAAATATAAAATTTGTAATCATTTCAGACTTCTATTCCATATTTAGCTGCATCCCTTGTAATTTGGAAAAGTAGAGCTTTTGTTCAAGTGGTGAGATCTTTTAAGGATCTCAGATAAGAAGAAGCCATCCTCTACAATTGACCTTTCCCTCAGAGGTGTTGAGAATTCTATACAGTGTATAAAGGCTATAAAGTAGCTTCTGAATATTAAGTGCTGCATAATAAAAAGTAGTACCCCACCTGAAGGTTCAATGTAATATTGTCTCTAAGCAATTTTATCCTGTCCCTGTGGTAGAGTTGGAACACAAATAATTTTTTCAATCCTATTAAACCAATCTTTCTTAAAAATAAAAGTACTTACCATTTACCCACTCAATGAAAACTTGGTTCAGGCTTTTGAGTAAAGCGATGTGGGCTGACTAGTGAATAAATGAGAGGGCACTTGAATACAAATGACTCTGAATTTATCTGCATCACCAAACTTGATGGAAAGACAAGAATTGACTCAAGTAGATCTCTTCAATGCTTTTTTTTTTCAGAAAATATGAAATGGAATTATGTGAAGTTCTGTTAGATAATATCCCCTTTTACCATAATTATTTGCCTACTTGTTAGGGGAATTTATTTTATTTTGCTTTTTAGTTCTTCGAGAGTAGTAGTGTTCTATTGGTCCAATTGAAACCAACAACTTTGGTAGGATGTGTGGAATCCTCTATGTTCTTAATTATTACAAAAGTTTGAAAACATTGGTCATTTTGACGGTAGATACAACTCACACACTTAAAAAGATAACCCATTTGTATAGCCAGAAAAGTTCATTCACTGTATTTGAGAGGATATTTTACCATAACAGGATAGAAGGATATTCATTGCCTCCAAAATAGCAATTGTTTTGTTCAAGAATATAGAACATATCAAAAATAATAACAGCAAAAAAAGTAGAAGTTGTTTTTCCTAATGATATTAAGAAAAAGTATAACTTTTTCTTAGCTCATATTTTTAAAGTAAGTCAGGTCTCTGTTACCATGTATCCTTTTTTAGCTCTTATTAATATATGAGGTGGTGAGGCTTAATGCTGAACTTGGCAACAAGAAGTCTTAGATTCTAATATTCCCTCAAACTTAACTAGCTGTTTAAACCCGGGCAAGAGCCTCATTTGCCTCAGTTGTAAAATAGGAATAACAATATTACCTACTCTATAGGTTTGTTTTATCACATGAGGTATATGTTATATACTTTGTAACCTTTAAAGTACCATACAAATGTGAGCTATTGTTATGCATATAATGAATATTTTTTCATACAAGTAGCATGGAATAAAAATCTAACCTACTATGAATATCCTTTACCATTAAGTAACATTCATTGTATTTCCTGGACATTTTATTATACTGAAAAAGAACCAATTCATGTGCATAATCCTAAAATAATACATTTTATTTAATAGTCACAATGAAAAAATACATTCACAATGGTCATAGATGTTAGTTATTTCTGAATATCTGTACTTCACTTACCACAAATGTGAAGAATAGGGAAATTAAGTGATACTTGGGCATTGGCTGTGGAGTTCAAATTCCACTCCTGAAACTCACTTTCTTTGTGACCTTGAGCAAGTCACTTAATTTCCCGGTGGGGGGGGGGATTCTTATTGTTGTTTTGTTTTGTTTTCTAAAAAATGAAGAGGCTGAATTAGAAGTCCTATCAGGCTCCTTCCAGCTTTTTATACATGATTCTTTCCAGAAGTCTGTTTGTTTGGGGAAACTGATATTCTTACAGTTTTAGGTGTCTACCTGTTGCAAGCCTGCTGATAGGTCTCCCTGCCTCAAGTGTCATCCCATTCCAGCCCTTCCTCCACTAAGCTTCAAAGTGATCTTTCTAAAGCTCAGGTCTGAATATAATCACCCCTTCTCTCAATAAGCAACAGTAGCTCCCTATAACCCCTAGGATCAAATATAAAATCCTTTATTTGGCATTCAAAGCCCTTCATAACCTGCACATCCCCTGTCATACACGTGTGCGTGTGCACGCACACACACACACACACACACACACACACACAACCTTTCTAGTTTTCTTACACATTACAACCTGCCACATATCCTGAGGAGACATTGGACTCCTTGCCATCTTTCCTCATACAACAAATTCCAACTCTTTGTTCTAGGCAATGCCTGGAATGCTCTTCTTACTTATCTCTTCCTCTTGGCTTCCTGTAAGTTCCAGCTATAATCTTATCTTCTACAGGAAGACTTTCCCAACTCCCACCCCCCTTAATGTTAATGTCTTTCCTCTGTTGATTATCTTCAGTTTATCCTGTACATAGCTTGTTTGTACTTAGTTGTAGAGATGCTGCCTCCCCATTAGACAATGACTGAGCAGAGATTAGCTTTTGCCTTTCTTTATTTCTCCTGTTTTAGCAGAGTGCTGGACACATAGTACACATAAACAACTGTTTATGGATTTTCTGAATTACTCAAAATGTGGTGATTCTTTACCACAGTAATTAAGTAATGACTCTAAGTCAAGATTTGGAATTAGGTTACCTGAATTGTGTCAATATGTAACCATGTGACCTTGGACAAATCACTTAACCCGCATAGGTCTGAGTTTTCTCATCTGTAAAATGAGGATTTTGGACTAAAATAATGAAAAAGAGGGCCCTGTCCAGCTCTACAGTTTTTTGTTTTTGTTTTTTAGGCAATATATGATTATTCTACTAGTGAGTAGGAATACTTCTCTACTAGTAAAAAATCATGACAAGAAATTACCATATGACTGCAGTTCCAGGTGACTTTGTTAGTCAGGTTGAATTGCCCCTTCTAAGTTAATGATTTGTATGTGCCGAAGAATTTTACTTTGCCTTTATAACTGACTCTGAAAGTTTGATATGACACAATAGGCTGTCAGATAAAACACATGCCCTGACAATTTGTGACATTTGTGGTATGTTTTTTTTTGGGTAGGAAAGTGCAAAGATTAGTTGAAAATCATCATTTACAGAAACTTTTTTTTTTTTTTTTGCTAAAGCAAAAAGATCTTTGACTCCTCGGCCCACTTTCTAATGTCAATATTCGTCCAGTCCTTTACAGATGTGAGAGTCAACAACAATAAACATTTATTAAGTACTTCATAAGTGCCAGGCTAAATGTTGGGAAATATAAATACAGCAAAAAGAAAGGCAGTTCTTGCCCTCAGAGAGTTTACATTCTAGTGGGGTCAAGACAACACATAAAAGGGGAACTGAAAAAGGGGTGGAGATGTCTGAAGAAGGGTATGGTGTGGTAAAGCTGGAGAATGAAAGAAAACTCATGCCATCAATTGAAAAATGACTGAAGAAAGGATAGTATGTAAATGTAATGATATACAATTATGGACTAAGAAATTATGAAAGGGATGGGCTCAGAGAAACCTGAGAAGTCTTATATAGACTAATGAAAAGTGAAATGTACAGAAACAGAAGGATGATTTACATAATAACTGATGATGAGTTATATAATAACTATATTGTTAAGAAAACAACTTTGAAAGACTTAAGATCTCAGATCAATTCAATGATCAATAGCAATGTAGGAGGACTGATTATGATCTATACTACCCTCCTTCTGCCACAGAGATAGTAGATTCAAGAGGTTGAATGAGACGTGTTTTTGGACATAGGGTGTATGGGAATTTCTTGATTATTCATATTTGTTACAGGAATTTTTTTTCCTGCTTTTCTTTTAAATAGGGAAGATGAGAGGGAGAGGAAAAAATGTTTGTTAAATGAATAAAATAACACAATAATGTAAATTGAAAGAAAGATGTCATAGAAATGTATGAGCAAAAGATAAAATGGGGTGGTCATCTGATGAGAATTTGCCATAACCCATTGGGATCCCATTTACTCCATTGATATCCTTGAGATTTCATGAGGAAAAGTGGGTCTCCACCATGTTGAATGTGCCCTCTGAGGCAACCTTATAGGAAGACCTGAGCAAGAGTTACATAGGATAGGAAGGCATGAATGCCTTGAAATCTGCAGAGTTGGATGAGACAATAAATCCATTTTAGTATTTGAATTTTTGTAAAAATAAAAATGGCCTTTCCATTTTGGAAAACTTCATTTCATTAAAAGGTATATCATGTTTAATTTTACAAAAGCAGTGTTTTAGAAGCTTTCTCTTCTAATTAAATCATTTATGCCTAGGTTTTAAGAGATGTTTTGAAAGATCTCTTTCAACTCACTTTCAGTGGATTTGGTTACTGAAATTCATATTTTCTCAGGAGTCCTATTCTAGGACTAGCTTTAATCAAAGGAAGTTTTATACTGAAGATGTACAATTTCTATTTAATTATATAGTCCAGGGCATGTAGATGAGGTAATATTTCTAGAGGCATCTCTAAGGCACTTTATAAGAGCCATTTTGTTTTACAGTGTGACAGAAAAAGAAGCTAAATCATGGTTTTACTAGGCCCGAAGAAGAAAAAAAAAGGCAGTTGCTATTCCACTGTAAACAGGATTATTCATCCTCAATCTGCCTTGAGCTGGGAGCTATAAGGGCAGCTTTTAAGCAGGTTGTTACATAAAGGTCCAATATTTCCTCAATTTTATGAGGATGGAAATCTAATGCATTGGTCAGACAAGGTTAAGAATAATACCCTGCAGATGTCCCAAGATGCTAAGGTGGCATTTGATGAAGAACAAGGTTGAATTTCAGACTATTGGAAGTGTTTGGGGTATTAACTATTTACTATTCCTTATTAATGATGGTCTTGATAGAGAGATTTGTGGGTGTATATAGAATCTTTCCTGAACCCACTATGATAAACAAGGCTGTCCATTTTTGCTCACATCTTTACTATTATTACCCAAACAACTTCCTGGAGCTTCATGAAATATCCTTTGCTTGCTATCGTATTGTAGCTACACACGACCAGGAACAAAAATTGGTATTGTATGTAGATAACGTTCCATTTACAACCTATCCTGATATTTCAATCTAGTTATTACTCTGATCATAAATCAGTTTGGAATACTCTGGCTTTAAAAGATATTATAATAAATCCAAAGCTATGTTTATGGATAGGAAACCAATTGAAGTCTTTGCTTTTCAGTTTCCATTTAAATTGGTCTCTAGAGGTCTTGCCTCATGTTATTTATTCTTCCTTCCTTAGATCTGTTGCAAAGATATAATTTTGTTTCTTTCTCTTTAAACATTTTTGGTGAAACAAAATGCAGTATATTTAATAGTTATACAGTTGTCCCTTGACATTCTCAGGGATTAGGGGCATAGGATCCCCATGAATGTGAAAAACCCCAAATGACTCTGGGCCTTAACCCAAACCTTTATTTTGAATAATTCTGATCCTAATAATTTAACAAAAAAAAAAACACAAGTAAAACAACATATTACATCCATTAAAGAAGTTGCAAGAGAGAGAATAGTGTCTTGCACCCTATGTAGAGTCTTACAGAGCCTTCACAGTGCAGATGAAGTTCCAGCAACTGCTTCAAGGATTTCCTTCTCCTATGAAAAGCACAAGATACAAAGATCACTGTGGGAGAAAAATTATGTGACTGAGGCTGGATAGTAGACAAAGAGGAGGCATTTTCAAAGGGAGTACATAAGCACACCGAAACTTTTAACAAAATTTAATAGTCTATAATAAATTTATGGATATATATTTATGGTAGTGAATGATAAAATAGTTTAATAATATACAGCATAAATGCATTGACAACTTACTATTTTCTTTACTTTTCTTTACAAATGCACCTTGTCTGTGATTTTCCACAGTATGCCACAAATCTCCAAAAATTCCCATTTAATTATCGATGGGCAACCTACAAATAGCCAAAACCAAGAATATGAAACACATGAATGTCAAGGAATGACTGAATTTTTGTCTTCATTTGGAATCAATTCTGTCAGATAATGTGTTATCCATTTTGGCCCAATAACTAGGAATACTAAGATCTCCAAAAGATGGCAGCATCTTTACAAAAACACCTAATATTTGGGATCAGAGGCACCTTATAATCCTCTTCATTACTAGAAATCATGGGGAAAATTTACATGGTTCTACCAAGTGACAAGTCAGAAAGTATCAGTTGAGAGCCTCACCTGTACTGAGAGCTATAGTTGCACTATGGGGATATAAGAAAAGTATTAAATATTTCTTGACCTAAAGAAATTAGAAATTTATTTGGATAGATTGTTAGCGAGCAGTTTCCTTACTATCTAATGTGGTCATGAAGTGACAAGGTAAGAACATAAGTTCCTTGTGAGTAGGGATTGTTTAATTTTTTGGTTTTATATTTGAATTTCCAATGTCTAGCACAATACCTCTAATATGCAAGTGCTTAATAAAATGCTTGTTGGTTGACTGAATAATACCTTGTCAAATTCTAGTTGCTTAGCTATACTTGTATTCATTGGACAGACTGGATCAAAACCTAATAGGTGATGCTTGCATCAATGTGTCTAAGTTGTAGAATGGCCTTTGGAAAAGATTGAATAGTACTTCTATGATCTCTTCTGACTTGTCACTTGAAGACGTCAGAGCATCTCAAGAACCCTGCTGTGCATGTGTGGAGAAGGGGGTGTATGTCTGGAGAAAAAAAATGGAAAAGCTTGAAAATAGGAAGAAAGGAAAAGGGCCATTACAGAAATGAAATCAGAAATACATAAACAGACAGACAAACAGACGACACATTTATTACAATGTGCCAGATACTGTGCTAAGATCTGGAAACACAAATACAAGCAAAAAGATAGTCCTTGCCTTCAAAGAGCTTGGATTGGGCTGACATTGAATGATTAGAAGAATTGAAGCAAAAATGGTAGTTGCATCTTGCCTATACTCTTCTTTTCTTTCCCCCTTCCTTTTGGTACCATCACAAATTGAGTAAGGCTGTAACTTTTCTTTTCTTGTGTTTTAATCCTGAAGATCACTGGACTAAAATCCAATGCAAAAACTGAAAGTTGTAAGAAGCTGGAGACCAAGGGTGGAGCTTTCTCTATTTTATACTGTTGAAGTCTTTGGGACTGAAGGTACTCAAATTTACCTTAAAAATAAATTTTCCAACAGAATGCCCTATTTGCTTTTGAACTAACTTTTGTCAAAGTAACACACACACACACACACACATACACACACACACATATTTCAGATATGTGTGCTTGATGAGTTGAAGAATTCTTTGTGGAAGATTTCTGAATGGAGAATGGACAAGAATCACACAGAGTGAAAAGACAAGAATTGGAGAATCCATATCATTGATGATGAAAATGTTGATGGTGATGATGATTATGCTACAGCTAATAATCAATCAATTCAATGACAACATTTATGAAGTATCTATCATAATCCATGCACTATGCTAGGTACTGGGAAAGCAAAAACAAAAAAATACAAACAAAAGTAATCCTGACCCTCAAGGGGTTTGCATTCTATCAGGGGAGGCAGTACACATGCATACACACACACACACACACACACATACACACACACACTTCTATGCCCATATACATATGTATATATGTATATATACACATGCACACACATTGTATTTAATATATGAATAATGGGGAATTAGAGAACACTTCATATAAAAGACAGTGCATGATCTACATCTTGACAAAAGGGAGGGTGGTTTGATATACAAGTTAGGATGGAGTGCATTCTAGGCATGTGGGATGGCCAGTGCAAAGGTTTAGAGATGACAGATGGAATGTTAAGTGAAGAATAGAGAAGGTTGCTTTGGATCCCATAGCCTGGAATGAGAAGTTATGTATAATGAGGCTAAACAGATAGATTGGGGTCAGATTATGAAGGGCTTTAAAAGCCAAACAGAGGAGCTTAAATTTTGTCCTAGAGTAGGGAGACACTAGAGTTTATTGCATAGGAGAGTGATAAAGTCAGATCCGTGATCAAGGAAAATTACTTTGGTAGCTAGGTATAGAAGGGCATTGCAGTAATCTTAGAGGGGGTCTCCATGAGAGGCTGAACTGAGGTGGTAGCTCTATGGGTAGAGACAAAGGGTTAGATGAGAAGGATGTTGGGCAGGTAGAAAAAAGTAAAATTTAGCAAGCAATTGCATGATGATGATGATGATGATGATGATGATGATGATGATGGTGATGATTATATTTTTATAGCACTTTAAGATCTTCAAGGCTAAGTAAGCAAACTAAATATATGTATGGCCTTCTTTTCAAGAAGGAATCTTTGGGAATTTAATCTATTGGATACAAAGGCAGTGTATTAGGGTTGAAAGAGTTTTTGATCTAGAGTCAGAGAATGTGTATTTTAATCCCATTTCTGCCACTTACTACCTTGGGTAAGATGCTTTGTTTTCCTGTGCCTTTTTTCTTCATCTTCATGATAGGATTAGTCTAGATTAGGGCTTCTTAAACTTTTTCCACTCACAACTCCTTGCCCAAGAAATTTTTATGTGATCCCTAGTATATAGGTATATAAAAGAGGCATACAAATCAATCATTTACCAATAATAAATGATGAAGAAATTTATTTTAAAACAATTATTTACTATACATATAATTTTACCATTTATTAAAGATGAAAGCAAATTTGCCTACTAATGAGGTGGATGTACTTGTTTATTTTTACATAAAGAATTAAGTCTTGGTGGAATATTTGCTATTGCAGGACATAGAGATCTTCAACATTTTTCAGAGTTGATTTATATTTTGATTTTATAATTTATATTAATTTATATAATTACATAATAACTTATAAAAATACTGATGCTATGAACACCACTTTACATAAATATGTAGTACAAAATGATAGAAGTATGTTTAGGGCCATTTCAGAAAATGTTGGAAATTCTGTTCTAATCCCAAGGCAAAATTTAATGATTTTGTATGTATCGTAAAAACACTGCAATTCATAACATACAACAGTCTCAAATCTGAGCCAAGGTGTTTCTGGCAGTGTTTGTTGACTGTGACCCACAGTTTAAGAAGTTCTGGTCTAGATAATTTCTAAAGTCTTCCTGCCAGCTCTAAATTCTATTTAGAGCTTTTGGAAGCTTTTTTTTTTTTGAGACCACTTTTGGGAGCAGTTTCTTTCACAGTTCTGGTGGTGAAAAGGCTTTTGGGCTTTCTTTCCAACAGAACCCATGAAACAATTAGAGAAAATTACAAGTCAACATACAATCAAGTATCAAATTATGGGGCAAAGCAATAGAGTACTACAGGTCAAGTCAAGCTATTGATTGATATAAGGAAGGCCTCATAAAAGAAATAGCTTTTGAGTTGGATTTTGTCATCATTTGTAGTACTTGGAGAGATGAAGTGGGGAAAGAATTGTAGGAGCAAAAAAATAATATGAGTAGAGACCATGATTAGGTGATATGTGAAGCCATTAATGACTTGACTAGAATGGAGGATTCATGTTGGTTTGTAGCAGTAACTATGATTTGAAAAGTAAAATGAGGTCTGTTAGAAAGCTATAAATGCTGGTGTACCATTTATTTATTGTATCTTAGTTTGGATTGCCTAGCAATGCTTCCTAAAGAGATAGAATATTCCTTTGAGGTTATAAGGTACAATCTGTGATGGCTTCCCCTATGGTGTCATTTACATATTAAATAAGACCTAGAACCCAAATCTCTTCAAGATCTTCTTGTGGAGGCCTCCAGAAACATCCCTCCACTCTCATCTCTCAAAGGGCTCAATTAAAATTGAATTTCCCAGGGCAGAGCCAACATGGCAGAGTAAAAGCAGGGACTTGCCTTAATACTCCCCAAACCCACTCCAAATACCTTAAAAAATGACTCTAAAATTCTAGAGCAGCAGAACCCATGAAAAGATAGAGTGAAACAAATTTCTAGCCCAAGACAACTTAGAAGGTCAGCAGGAAAGGTCTACTGGACCAGGGTTAGAGAGGAGCACAGTCCAGCAAAGGCCATGCCAGTGCAGATCAGGCCAAAGCAACCCCAAAGCAGGCTTGGGAGTGACTGAATCAGTAGGGACAGCAGCGGCACTGGCTGTTTCTGGAGCTCCCAGCCCACAGATGGTAAGGGGGTCGAACAACTGATCAGGAGATTACAGAGGTCTTTTTGCTAGCACTGAAGCAGGACACTGTTGCTTTGCCCATACTTGGATGCAGGTCACAGTCCTGGTTGGCAGCCCCAGGGCGAGGAGAAGCACTAGCAGAGCAGAGTTTGCCACTGCCTTGGAGTGGCCTTCACAGTTCCAGGGCAGAAAAGAATGCTTGTGGTTGCACATAGACCAGAGCACAGGTCAGGAGAGTAGTAAATACCTCTCCTTCAATCATACAGCCTTGGAAGAACTGAAAACTTACAGGTATCTGGGAGTGTTTGTGGAAATAGCTGCACAAAACCCCTGAAGCCTGGGACAGTGCCCTCTACCCTGGAAGCAGAGCCTTACTTTAAATAAAGAGTTAAAAGCCAAGTAATAGGCTGGTAAAATGAGCAAACAATGGGAAAAAAAAAAAGTCTGATCAAAACACACACTCAGAAAAAGATAACAAAGTCAAAGCTCCTATATCCAAAGCCTCAAAAAAATATATATAAATTGGTCTCAGACTATGGAAGAGCTCCAAAAAGATTTTGAAAATCAAGTAAAAGAGGTAGAGGAAAAATTGGGAAAAGAAATGAAAGTGATACAAGAAAATCATGAAAAAATAATCAACAGCTTGCTAAAGGAGATAAAAAATATACTAAAGAAAATAACACCTTAAAATTGAATTCCCATTGAATTTGTATCTAATTTTGAGGCTGGGTCTCATAACAATTACTCATTTATTCAGCAAACATTTATTAAATATCTCTTAAGTGTTGTGCACTATACTAACCAAGGATACCAAGCCAAAGGAAAAAAAAAAAAGAACAAAGAATCTTTGACCTTAAGGAACTTAAATTTTCTTGCAGAGAAAAAGCAGTTATGGATACATACAAATACAAAATACATGAAAAATAAGTGCAAAATAACTTTGTGGAAGGAGGAAAATTACTTCTGAGAGAATCAGAGGAAATATCCTGCAGGATATGGCACTTGAAGAAAACTAAGGTTTCTTAGATGGGAATGTGAGGAGGGAAGTTATTCCAAGACTGGTAGATAGTCTATGCAAAGGCAGAGAAATAGGAAATGGAATGTCAAGGATGGGCCATCTTGGCTGGGTCAAAGATTGTGTGAAGGAGAGTGATGTTTGAGAAGCCTCAAAAGGTCAGCTGGAGGCAGACTGCCAAGTGTTTAAGTGCCAAGTAGAGGAGTTAAAGTTTTTTTGTTTGTTCATTTATTTTTTAGGCAACTGGGGTTAAGTGACTTGCCCAGGGTCACACAGCTAGTAAGGGTCAAGAGTTTGGTCTGAGGCAGGATTTGAACTCAGGTCCTCCTGACTTCAGGGCCGTGCTCTATTCACTGAGCCACCTAGCTGAGCCTGAAAGCATAGAAGTTTTTAATTGATCAGATAGCCCAGAGGGAACCCCTAGAGTTTATGGAGTAGGAAAGTTATAGTAAGATCTGTGCTTTAGGAAAATAAATTTTTTAGCCATAAAGGAAAATGAAAAGTCAAGGATGGCTTCAGGTTGTGAATCTGGGTCACCAGGAAAAAATGGTGATACTTCAACCAAAATAGAGAAGTTATGAAGATCATGGGTTTGGAGGGATGATGACGATGACAGCTTTATCCTGGTATGTTGAGTAGGAGATACCATTGAGCAACCATCTAGGGTTGTCCATTTGGCGCTGGTGATATGGGATTGGAGCTTGGGGAGTAGAAAAGAACTGCATATGAAGATATGAGAGAAATTATATGATCATTAAATCCATTTGAACTGATGACATCACCAAGAAAGAGAATATAAAAGAAGACAAAAGGGACTAGGGAAGGTCCATCAGTTCTTGAGATGTTTATCTAAAATTAACTTGGATTTTTTTTCTTCTTGAACTCTAAATAATCAAATGAGTTATCTCATTGACTTCGGAGTTCCCTTCATCCATGCATACCACAGTCTAGCCATCCTCCCCTCCCCCTAATCTTGTATAACTCTAATCCATGAGCTCCCAAAAGTTCTCTGTAACAGGTCTACCCAATGTGCTAGAGGCCTTCCTCTTTCTCCTGGTATATCCACATCCTATTCCTCATTTTCCCTATATGACAAGCCTACTTCTTTCTGTCATACGACTTATCTTTCTGAGAAAAACTTTAAAATTTGTGAATATATAGAACCCTGATGTAGAGGAAAGCAACTGTCTAAAGTATCAGAAGACCTGGCTTCCAGATCCTTTTGCTCTACTGAACACATTTGTGAGGCAAATCACTTAGCCTCTCATGGTCTCAGTTTCTTCATTTGTAAATTGAGGGATTTGAATTAGACAACCTCTGAAGTCCCTTTCAGCTCTGAGATCCTGGGCATATGTAGACCCTATCTTGTTGAGCAATTATAGTATAGCTTTTTTTTCCTATAACTAGAATGAGGAATTCAGACTTTATCTAGCAGAAAATAAGAAGCTATACCTTCATCTAGTGGAAGAGACAAAATTAAGTAATAAGAGCCCAAATTTACTTTAAGGTTTAAACCTTAAAAGTTTTTAAGCCTTTTGATAGAACATAAACAACAATCTCTACGGCAAGATGAGACAGGTTCAAATCCTATCTATGACATGTGTGAACTTGGAAAAATTATTTAACCTCACTGGCTTGTTTTCTCATCTATAAAATGAAGGGGTTGGACTCAGTGGTCTTTGAGGACTCTTCCATCTTAGTTAAAATGATCTGAAACTGTCTTATGATTTGCTATAGTATTCTTCCTACCCTGGAATCACTTGCCTTTCCTTTAATGTTACTTCCCACTTGATGTGTAGGCTGGATAATTTAGTGTGTGGTGCTTCTAGGAGAGAGAGACGAAAAACAATGCTATGAAAGTAAGTTCATATGAAACATTATTCACCTCAATTTAAAGAAAAAAGTCAGCTTCAATGTGATGCTAATACATTTGAGAAAGGAACCAATTTTCATCCAGTAATCATTCAAGGAAATTACAAATTTAGTTGTCAATTGGGTTGTAGTTTTTAACAAAATGTTCTCACTTTTTGTGAAGTTTCATAAGGCTTTATATCCATGCAGAAAATGCCAACTGAGAAAATGTTCATTAGTTCATTGTATTTAAAAATGCCATAAAATCAGTTTCCTCTGGGGCAAAGTAAAAGTTTATTCTAAGCCTATCACAAGCTTTCACTTGGAAATGAAATTGTTCATGTAATATCAAATATAACTTCACCTTTTTTTATTCACATCTATGGGAATAATCCATAGTTTCATACAAAAACCATAGGTCTATCAGTTCTGATCCACCTATTTCCAAATAATTGACTTAATCCTGTTATCCTCACCATGGAGTCATGGATTTTTTTTTCACAACAGAACCAAATATGGACATTGACACTATCAAATTTATTTTAATGCCATGCCTATTTCCATAAAATCTTAGTCAAGAAATGGGACAGAGGAAATTTCAAACAAATGCATAGTAACAGAAAAGTAGCCTAGTGCAATGAAAACCTTTCAAATCAGAAAACCTGGGTTCAAGTGCTACCTCTGTCATTACCATCCACATGAGCTTGGGAAAATGATTTCCCTTCTAGGGGACTCAGTTTCCTCACTGTAAAATGTGGGAATTGGATTAGGTGACCTCTGAGGTTCCTTCTAGCATTACTCCTATGGTCTCAGATGGTCTCAAAGACCCCTTCTAGACCTAAAGTGATGATCTTAAGAATAAAAATAAACTTTCACCCACTAGGCCTCTTCCTAAAGACTCATTTTTAATTGAACACACAACTCTAGAATATTTGGACATCCCAGAAAAGATTATTGAGGTTTTTCATTCTATTTTTTCTTTTTCATATATTGGACCCATCACCTTCAGGTGATATTTTGACATTGAGCTGTGGAGTTTTCTGTCCTGGTTTTAACTCCACATTTCTGCCTAGCCCTATGTACCCCAAGTCTCTTCTTCAGACACCTCAGTGATGTACACTCATTTGAAGGAAGCAAGCTGTGGCAAGAACAACAGGAATATTGCAAATAATCACTATGGTGTATTGGAAGGTTTGTTTGAGAAAGTTGGCTCAGCATTCGCCTGCTCTGTTTATATTATTCACCTGCTGCTTTTGTTAGTGTATTTCTTTTTGTTTAATATACAGCACCAGCCTCAGGCACCCGCAGAGGCACTCAAAACCAACCAGGCCCCCAGAAAACCAATTTGTTTGTTTGTGTTATTTGTCGTCGTTGTTGTTGTTTTAAATTCAAATAAAAATGTATTTTTTCCAGTTTTTAGAAGTCCAAGGCAGCGCTTGCTTGATTCCTACAAAATCTCATCCGAATAGGTATTTGGTGGCCAAGCATTTTCTTCAAGGGAATATTTTTTTTTTTTCTGAGAACAGATTGCTGGATTTCTTTCATTTTGGTCAGGGTCCTAAGAATACAAAGATCACCTAGGCAACTACAGGTGGGCCAGTGTTATTTTCTAGAGGAGCAGCAGCCTAACTTAGAGAAAGGTGCCCAACCCTAGGGAGCCAAATTTCGGCTCCTATCCTGGCTCTACTCCTAATTGTGTTGATAAACAATAGAAACAGTTTTGACAATTAAGTCAATTCATAGAAAAAAGCAACTCAATTACTTGCCAACATAAAGAATTATTTGGAAATACAAAGTATCTTAAAAGTCTTAGTGCAGTTTTAAGCTATTTAAAGCTTAAACATTTATTTATATAGCTTATTACATTTAAGCTATGTAAAGCTTAAAACTGCATTCAGATTTTTGAGACACCCTATATACATAGCACAGCCCGGACTCAGTTTTCATGTTTCAATTGGTTCTTTTTGTCTCATGTAGAAACACCCTGGTCAACTTGTTCAAGTGAGTATAACAAATCATAATAACATCTAACCTTTACTTAGCTCTTTAATAT
>NW_020954590.1:23373094-23439406 GCF_900497805.2 Vombatus ursinus
TTACCAATGAGTGGTTTTGGACAAGTCAATTAACTTTTCTGGGCTTTAGTTTTCTGATTTATGTAATGAGAGTTTAGACTGGATTCAATGTAATCCAACAATCATTTATTCACTACCTACTGTGTGCTAGGTACTGTGGTACCTACTGGCGATAAAAAGATGAAAAATGACCTAGTCCTTTCCCTATCTATGATTTTATTAATATCTACCCAAGTCCAAGTCCTTGTCAGGTTCTTATAACCTCTCTTATGGATTTGTTTTTACAATAATAGCTTTCTAATTGGTCTCCCTTTTTCCATTTTCTCCTCTCACTAATCCATCCTCCACATAGTTGCCAGAATAATTTTTCTAAGGCACAGATAAATATTGGTCATATCACTCTGTTGCTTTCAATTGATTATAGAATCAAAGAAAAATTCCTTTGTTTCATATTTGTGACCCTCCACAATATGGTTCCTACCTATCTTTTAAATCTTATTTTAAAAAATTGTTGATATATTTTGTTATTATATTGCCAAGATTTTCTCATATCTCTCCTCCACCCTCCCTCCCAGAGAGTCATCCCTTATAAAAAATAATTTAAGAAGAGGAAAAAGAATTCAGCAAAATTGAGTAATACATTTGAAAAATCTGATATTTTATTCAGTGTTCCACACCCTTGGACCCCTTAAATCTGCAAAGGAATGGAAGGAGATGTCTTCTCATATTTCTTTTTTTGGGAACAAGATTTTTTTAAAAAATCTCATGTCATGGTTGTTGCTCATTCTATTTACATTATTGTAGTCATCGTACATATTGTTTTTCTGACCCAACTTATTTGGCTTTGTACCAGCTAAACAAGGATTGATTGTCAAGGCAAGGGAACAAACATTTATTAAGCACTTACAAAAGGTACTGGTCGTACAAATACAAGCAGAAAGAAAGACAATCCCTTCCCACAACACCCTTTACAATCTAATGAGGTAAGATTTCACATAGAAGGAAATTGAAAAGGGGTAAGGCCTGGGGTGGAGAGGAGGCACCAACACAGAAGCATGATGAGGAAAGACCAGAGAGGCAGGAGCAGAGCTTGGAGAGGAATGAAAGAATGAACACAGATAACATCAGCACTTCCTTAAAGGGACCAACCACTCAGAGGAAGGGGCTTGCAAGAGCAGAGTGAACTTCTTCAGTTAGAAGATTGTTGTTGTATGGCAATTCAGGGTCAGGAGTGGAAACCAGAGAGGAGCACAAGTGTTTAAGTTAATATAAGTCTTTCCATGTTTCTCTACATTTATCAAATTTGTTTTTTCTCACAGTACAGTAATATTGCATTACATTCATATATCATGATTTGTTTAGCCATTCTCCAATCAATGTGCACCTACTTCTTTTCTAGTTCTTTGTTATCACCAAAAATGCTGCTGTGAATATTGTGGTTGGTTTGTGGTTAGGACCAAGTCAATAACCTTAGTAATTTAGGTTTGATAATGGCACAGAATGAGACACTCAGAGGTAATCCAACAGTTAGCAAAAATAGACTTAGTTATAGCAGGAGAAATGCATCAGAATATTCTGGGAGCATGTCATGGCTATTTTGTACTCAGATGATGAGGAAGTGATGTCAATAGTCTGACCCTCTAGTCCTCTGAGCCAACCAAGTTTTTAGGAAAGTGTTAATACCTTTTAAAACAAAACCCAATATTATTTGCATGAGGAAAGGAAGGGGAACAGAGGAGAGTGGTTAAAATGGTGTTCCTACCACATGGTCTGGGGGAGGGTTTCCTTTCATTTTGACGAGGACCTCCTTAGGATATATGCCCAACAGTGGACTCTCTGGAACATTTTAGCTACTTTATTTAAATAATTCTAAATGGCTTTCCTGAATGGTTGAACTAAATCATAGTTTTTTCCAACAATAAATTAGCATGAGTGTCTTTTTATAATCCTTCCAACCTTAACTCTTCTGATCTTTTGTCATTTTAACCAATTTATTTTTAATGGTTACTGATTGATTGATAGAATTCTCCCTCATGAACTCTGTGTTCAACAAATTGGACTTCCAGGTTTTTTTTTTTGTTTTTTGTTTTGTTTTATTTTTTCCCCAAACTCTTCTCGTTACCGTGCATTCATTCATACTCTCATATGCCTGGAATGAAATCTCCTCTCAGTTTTGGATGTTGAGTAAGAAAAGCTGGTTCAGTGATAATGGGCAAGTCACTTAAACTGTCTGAGCCTCAGTTTCCTTATTTATAAGATGGGGATAATAATACCTGAAGGAAATAGGAGTTATTGTGAAGCCAAGTGAGCAATACGTGTAAAGCTCTTTTCAAACTTTAAAGCTCTGTAATAGTTATTGTATTGAATTGTATTCCCCAAATACAATGTAAAATTCTTTAGAGTAGGGCTGTCTTACATGCTTGTATTTGTATCTTCAGTCCTAAGCAAAGTGCTGAGCACATAGTGAACACTTAATAAATTCTTTTTTCATTCATTCTTTCATTATCAATGCATCTCAGAATATTTGTCTTCCTTCTGGATCAGCTTGCATGTCTCTTCTTTCCCTAATTCTGTGATTCTCCCAGTTACTAGAGCTTCTTCCTTCTTAATTTATTTTATACATATTTCTACACATGCTGTATTCCCCCACATCCCAGATCCACATCCACATACATCTTACCTCTTTAGAATGTAAGCTCCTCAATGGCAGGGACTTTTTAGTTTTTGGATTTTTATCCCCAGTTCCTAATAGTGACTTGTGCCTTGTAAAGACTTTTTAGGAGTTTGTTGTATTTCTTTAAACTGAATAGAAATATCATTAAAAGTGTTTCCCTACTTTAAGCAAATGTGATACCTAAAAATCTAATCTCGAAAGCCAGTTTGCTTAGGGTGGCAATTAGAAAGATAGATATATGAAACATTTATTAAGCACTTACCTTGCACCAAGCACTGTACTAAGTAGTGTGGTACAAATGTAAGACAGTCCCTGCCCTCAAAGGAGCTTACATTCTAAATGGAGAATACCAGGATGGTGGTGAAGTGCAATCTACTGGGGGCATAGTGATGAGACAGTTAGGAAGTCACATAAAAGCCAGAACTAGGCAAGATAAGGTAAGAACTAACCTCTCTGGGCCAGGAGACCCAGGAGTAGAGGCCAATATTCTTCTGGGTGGGGATGAGAAGAGCAGATTACGTGGTAAGGATACATTACAAAATTATGTTTTGCATTACAGATGTATTAACCACTAGGTTTCTTTAATTATTGAGCTTTCTCCTATTAGTCAAGCAATATTTGATTTAGAAGATATGATTTACAAATACATTTTTAGGACAAAATTTGTTAGAGTGGGGACAGCTAGGTGGTACAATGGATATAGCACTGGCCCTGAAGTCATGAGGACCTGAGTTCAAATCTGGCCTCAGATCAAACACTTGACACTTACTAACTGTGTGACCCTGGGCAAGTCACTTAACCCCAATTGCCTAAAAAAATTATTAGAGTGAGGCAAATCATCTGTTTGACCAAAAGATTCCTAAGACCTGCCTGATAGTCTACTTGTTTTAAGGAAAATCCAATTCAACAAAAATATATAACTTGACAAAATAATTTAGATTGTTCTTTAGAATATACTACAGTGGGATTTGACTTTTGCATCAATGAGCTAAGTAGTGGCCTGAATATGGTAAAAGCACTTCTCAAAGCTTTTGATAAGCAAAGAATAGAGTACTCCCCTGAAAGTATCTGACCCGTATATCTTTGCGTGAAGTGTGTAATCTCAAAAAAACTCTTAATTTGAATCTCTATCTTAAAGCTCTTTGAGAAATACGTAAAAAGTATATTACATTTTACAGTTACAAAAAAACTAAACCACAGAAAATCAAGTAACATCATCCTTGTCATATAATCTATGGATGATTCAGGATTTTGGCTCAGTTACTAATTGTAGTTACTAGATTATTTTATTGCCATATTATCTATTGTTACAAAGGCCTCTAAATTACTCTACTATTCAGCCTCAATAAGGATCCTTTTAAAAGAAATGGATCATCTCTACCTCACATTCATTAGTATGACATGTTAATCAAAATCCAATAGTACAATAGTAATTTATCTGATTCTATAAAAAAAAAACTATACTACTATGGTAAATGGAATCTAGTATCTCTATAAATGAAAGTAATAAGTAAAGAGTTGGTTAAATCGGAGGGACATATTTCTCTGGTAAAATACTTATAATGTTATACAAACTACAAAAGGATTTTCCTAATAATATTCTCTTATTCACTACCAGGATTGTGAAAATCAACAAAGCAAATATTATTTCAAAAGCCATCATTTCCAATATTGGTAGATCACTAAATCTAACAGCCATGGAAAATAAATACATACTGGGGGAAAAAAAAAAAGACATTTCAAATGGAACTGAATTTCTACTCTATCCAATTCACTATGAGCTTAAAAAAAAAATTGCATCCAACAATCCTGGAACACAGATAACATTCTGTCACCTGGTTTAGACAAAGTAAAGATAGTATTCTATAATATATCAATAAGAGCTTCAAAGTAATTACCAAATTGGCCTATAACATCTTCTTTATGATGGGAAATTAACTTATTCTTTACATCAAAAGAACTCATAGCATGAAGTCTCTTGAGTTGCCTTACAGGGATGATGCACAATTTTGTTTTTACTTCAGAATGCTGAGACCTACCCAGAAACCTGAGAAAAATTCCTTCACTTAGACAATCCATTAGGCTCCCATTTTCCTCCACTTTCTATGGATTAAAACAAAAAAACCTTCATTAAACATCTTGTTCATGCAAATGTCTTTCATAGCCTATAGGTGAGTTGGGGTTCTCAAACACCATATCAGTGTATTACAAGCTCAGATGAGTTCTACCAAGCTATAAAGGCTTTGTGTATAGACCCAGTAATAGAACATGCTTCATTCTGTGAACCAATCCAACCAAGGACGGAGGTTGCTTATTAGATCAGCAATAGGTTCATTATTCATAATGTAGACCATGGTGACCATTGAAACAGATAAAATAATAACAAATGGTCCCCATTTCTATGTGATCAGTCCTATTAGGGACAGTGGCAGAATGGTAGACAAAGAGAAATGAGTGGTTACTAAGACTTACACAATTCTTAGACTATGAACATCAAATTTGTGTGTTAAAATGATTAATAAATAATTGTAATCTAACAAATATTAGTGAAGCTAAAATCCATTTCCACTATTTACATCATAAAGAAGAGATAAAGAAATTGTCTTTAAAGAGAAGGATGGCTCATATGTTTTTCTTACAGAAACAAATCAAGTACTTTTTGTCACTGTGTGCCCCAAGGCAACAAGAAATGAAATTGTGTGTCACACTTGCTCATCTGGCCTTGTAGGATTCATGATGAGCATAAGGTAGCCAACTCTGGGGCGGGGGGAGGAAAAAAAAGAAAGTTGCATGAGAACTTTATTATATATTTAAAAGGAATGCCAAGTTGCACATAATAGATTTGTATTTTCATGTCCAATCATCTTTTTTTCCTATTCTACTATGTTGTGGAAATACTTGTTTTGTTTCTTAATTTTAGAATAAAAATAATTAAAATTTCAAAAATTGATCAGCTACTCTACCAATTCACAGGGAGAAAGTCTAGAAATTCCCACAAATAAACCAATCTCTTTTTTATTAGATATGCTTTGGGAGCTTAGTACTTTTTCACTGAAGTTCTTACTTTTGTTTTTTGGTTCTCTTGAAGTTCTTTGAATTATAGCATAGGAGAAAAATCTCAATTAAATGTATTTCTTTATAAGGAAAAAGAAAACAGACCACCATGAAAATAGCCAATAAATGGAACAGACGTATATATATGAAGCGCCTATTATATTCCAAGCTCTGTTCTAAGCACTGGGCAGCAAAGACAAAAACAGAATACTCCAAGCCTTCAAGGAGCTTACAACACAATAAGAGAAATAACAGGTGACAATGTACAAAAAACAAATACAAAGCAGAGGTAATCTAAAGATGAGGTAAAGGGTAGA
This sequence comes from Vombatus ursinus, assembly GCF_900497805.2. Taxonomy (NCBI): domain Eukaryota; kingdom Metazoa; phylum Chordata; class Mammalia; order Diprotodontia; family Vombatidae; genus Vombatus; species Vombatus ursinus. The sequence continues at coordinate 23,379,119 of NW_020954590.1, forward strand.
GATACTCCAACATCTGTTGTACAGGAGTTTTTTGAAAGTAGATAAATAATAGGAAGAATTTGATAAGATTTTCTTAACTAAGTCAATATCTACCTTTATATTGAGCAACTTAAATGGAATAGTAGGCACAGGAAAAGATGGCAAAAAAAAAAACAAAACACCTAAGATTTTGGAAATAAAAAATGAAAGAAGTCAAATACCTGTAGACTACTTAGAAACCTCAAATCTGTACATAAATACATTTTTTTTACAGAGAGTTAGAAAGTGCTGGTTGTTGAAAGCACAAAAAAATCATAAAAATTAAATTGACTAGACAGGAAATGACTGGTTACTGATATGGGAGTCATTGTAGAATCAGCTATCTGTAGTCACATCCACTTGTTAAAGCAAAGGTCAAAATCAATACCAAAACAGAAGAAAGGATAAAGTTAGGGGAAATTGTATGTACTACTATAGCAGCTCTAATCTAAACATAGGATCATAGATCCAGACCTGAAGGGGACCTCAGACACCATCAAATTTAATCCCTTTAATTTTACAAATGAGAAAACTGAGGTCTAGCAAAATTAATAGACTTGCCAATGGTCACATGTAGTATGAGAGGCAGGATTAGAACCTAGGTCATTTGACTCCAGAGGCAGTGTTTTTTTCCTACTGCACCAGGCTAAAAGCTCTTGCCCCTAAAAAAGAGACTGGGTAGGATAGGGCAAAAGTGAAAAACATAGGTTCTACTACCCTTTCTTAGAGAAATTCATCAGATTAGTTCAATTTAAAGAGGAGGAAATTGCATTCCAGAGTCTCAGAGCAACTTGTAAAATATTTTAGCCTCTGGTAGTAAGAGACAGGGATGGGATTCACATCCCAGGCCCTCTGTGTCCAGATTCATTGTTCTTTTCCCTATAGCGCACTATCTTTTGAGTTAAATCACTTGAAATTGGGACTAGAGCTCAGAAGAGAGATTAGGGCTAGATTTGTTGAGTCATCTGCATAGAACTGAGAATTGACTTATGGGAGCTGATTAGATAATGGAGATAAGATATTGAGAGTTAAGAGAAAAGAACTCACAACAAACCCTTGGGGCATGGTTGGTAACGGTTGGTAATCCAGAAAAGAAGACTGATAAAGAGCAATTAGAGAGATAGGAGAACCTGGAGAGAAAATATTATAAAGAAAGCAGAGGGTGGGAACAGTAATGTGGCCAATAGTGTCAAAAGTTACAGAGAGGACATGAAGGATGAAAAATGGGGGAAGGCCAGCAGACCTGGCAATTAAGAGTTCGTTGCTAGCCTTGGAGAGAGCAACTTTTGTTAAGTGGTAAGGTCAACAGCCTCATTGTTGGGACTGAGAAGTGAGAGGAGAGGAAACAGAAACAAGGCCTTTTCTGTGAGCTTTGTTGTAACAAGGAGGAATGATATGGAATGATAGCTTCCTATTTTAGCTAATTATTTGGAGTAAAAGCTTTAGGATATTGAGATAGAATAGTAAGAGGCTACCCTTTTCCATATATTTCTCCACCCATCTACTTCTCCTTTACAGGATTGTTGTGGTTTGGAGGTTTAGGGGTACTGGGACCCCAAAATCATGACACATGGGTCCTGCCCAAATGAATTTGACCCAAGCCATTTTTCAGCCAAAGATAAAGCTTATTAGAACATCGAGGATGGGAGTGGATGAAATTCAAAGAATCTGCCATATTGGCCAGACTCTTACGGAATCTAAGCATTTGTATCACTAATGCAAGCTGGCCAGATCTTAAGAATCTGAGCACCTTAATGGAGGCCAGATGGACTGAAAGATTGCCAGGTACCTGGACCAAGTGGCCAAGAAAGAATGGAGTCTAGATAGGATTAAGGGTGGGAAGTGTCTAAGGGCCATAGGGAGGTAAAACAATGGAGGGCTAGGCTAGGTTAAGGGTAACAGAGAATTAGGAGATTGGGCATTAGGGATAATGAAAGGCCAGTTGATAGGATTATAGTCTTAGGTGAAAGCCAGAGATTTGGCCATGTGGGAAAGTCCAGGGCTTTTCCTTTTTGGGGTCCAGATCCCAAAGACACGGTCTTTTCCATTTTAGGGGTTCAGATTCCATCCCCATCAGGACCACCATATTTATCTACATAGACAGAAACCTGGGAACCTCTTTCTTTCTTATTTTACGATGGTGGTTTCCATTGCGTGTCAACTTTTCATTGATTTCAAAAAAGCATTTGATTTGGTAGAACAAAATGTGGCCTCAAAGACTCTTCTTAAACAAAGGTGTTTTTGATGCATATTTTAAAGTCTAATGTGATTCACTGACAAATGAAACTGTAAGAATAACTTTGTTCAGCAATTCACTGAATATCAGCATCAAGGGAGACATAGTACAGGACAACATAAGTTCATTTAAACAGCTAGTATCCCAGAGGAGGCTTTATGCATTGTCCAAATAGAATAGGGATTCCTTGCCAGTGGTGGTTATCCCATACACCTATTTAGAGATAGCAAAGCCTTATTCTTTCTACCTTCACAGCATCCTTTATCTCCATTTCCATAGCCACCACCCTAAGACAAGCCTTACTACCTTGTACCTGGAGTATTACAATAGCCTTTTAATTAATCTCCACTGCCTCAAGTTTCTCCTCCCTCTAATCCATCCTTTATTCAGCTGCCAAAATGATTTTCCTACAGCACAGTTTTGATCATGTCAGCACCCTCCCCTTAATAAATTCCAGTGCTCCCTATTACTACCAAGATCAAATAAAAAATCATCTCTTTGACTCTTAAGCCCTTTATAACCTGAATTCTTCCTATCTTTGTCATCTTCTTATACTTTATTCTCTTCCATGAATGGCATTGTTCAGCAAAACTGGCTTACTTGATATTCTTCACACAGGACGTGCCATTTCCCAACATTATTCCTTTTAACTGGCCATTTCCCATGCCTAGAATTCTCTCTCTGCTGACCTTCAACTCCTGGTTACCTTCAAAACTCAGCTCAAATCTCACCTTCCATAGGATACCTTCCCCTTCAGCCCAGCACTCAGTGTCATCACTCTGAGATTATCTTTCCTTTATGTCTTAGATATTTTGTCTTTACATAGTTATTTGTATGTTGTCTCCCCCTTGTAAGCCCATTGAGGTGTGCTGTGTGTTTGAGTGTGTGTATGTATGTGTGATTAGCCAAGATTAAGGATGAAGTCTATCTCTGTGGAAGAATGTGGACAGCAAACCAGCAATCCTGTCTGTTAAAACTTTATTTCAATAATTAGAATGGTTGTTATATGAGACATGTTATGATAAATGAATAGAATGAATAGAGTGCTGGATTTGAATCAGGAAGACCAGGATTCAAATTTTGCCTCTAACTTGCTAACTCTGGAGAGACGAACTCCATGACACCTTTCTGAGGCTAAGATTCTCACTGAGAAGTTGGGGATAATGCAGCTCTAGACTCTTCTTTGAAGACTTATTGTGAAGCTCAAGTGAGAAAACATATATAAAGGATTTTATAAAATGTTATATAAATGCCTATCGTTATTATTAAGATAGGTTGTTGTGTACCAGAAAAATGAAGAATTCAAATTTTATCTTAAATATAACATCATACCGATGAAGAAGTGTTAGTAAATAAGTGAGTGAATGAACAAATGAAACTGCACCTATTAAGCACTGCTAAACAAGGGTAAAAAGGGTACAAAAATAAAATAATGCCTGCCCCCAAGAAACTTGAAATCTAAGGGAAAAGATGACATATATAGGGGAACGGTTGCCAGGGAAGGATGTTTTGGTTGAGGAAGTCACAAGGCTGGTGAATGGAACAAGAAATAGGGTGGGAGCTGGACAGAAAATGCCCAGAATAAAAATTTGAAGTCATAGGCCCTGGGAGATCAGATCTTAGTGTCTTAACTCCCTCTGGGCATAGAATCTGAAGACCTATCAGATAGCAGGATAAAATAAAAGTGGATACATATTCAGTTGTTAATTTCTCATTCAACTATGATACTGACTTGGGGGAGGGGAAGAGATCATCATGATTTCATTTTACTTACTGGAAAACTCTGCCAAAAGTGAGTAGACTTAGGAAAGAATTTTAAATGAAAAGGAGACCATTTGGAATATGAAGTATCATAAATATTAATCTGATATAAAAAGGTAAAGATATATCTTAAATACTTTATAGAGTCAGCTGTATTCAACAGTTGTTTGACTGTGATTCAAATCAGTTCAACAAATCAGTTCAATAAATTTGTTGAGTTATATTCGTGTCTAAGATCTTGTGCAAGATACAGGTAGAAGTGGAGCTAGACCAGAGTTTGCCTTTCAAAAGGTCCAGAGAATTTATGTATTCTAAATTCAATATAAGCAAACAGCCTGATGTGATAGCCCCCTTCCCTTTCAAAAACAAACAAACAAACAAACAAAAAAAGATAACATTAAGAGAGGGATGTGCTCTGCACTAGTCAGATCAGAACTGTATTGGATTCAGTTGTAGGGACAAATTTTATTAGGGACGTTGATAAGATCAAGTCACAACCACTTAGTGCTTTAAGCAACATTTTGGAGACTGCAAGTTGCTGAGAACGTGCTGAATGTATTGGTAAAGGGAGCTTCTGCATCCAGGAATTCCCTATATCAAAAAGAAAATATGTTTGGTCCCTATCCAAAATGCCTTTAGTCAGTTCAAATCCTACCTCAGGCACTTATCAGCTGAGACTTAGTTTCTTCATCTGTAAAGTGAGAATAATTATAACATCTCCTTCCCAGGGTTAATGGGTGATGCATCAAATGAGATAACATGTTATCCTTAAAAGCCTTGTGCAAGATATACGCTTTTTGTTTTATCATTGTTAGTTTTTGTGACCAAGATTTCAATATTGGACCAACTCTTTGACCAGTAAATCCAGGGACTACCAAGAGAGAACCACTGATTCAAATATTTTGGGCAAGAACTTTATGGGATGCCATTTGCCACATCAACAAAACTATTGCCATGGCAAGGAAACATTGCTATGGGTAGATGATCATATAAAAAAATTCAATCCAAGTATTCATTAAGTATCTACTAAGTATCAGGTATGGTCCTAAAGATTAAGAAATTGAAATAAAAACAGGCTGTCCCTTTAAAGAGCTTATATTCTCCTACAGAGGTCAACTGTGCACACATAGATATTTGAGTATTTATTCTATACCACAGTATGAGGGGAGTTGGAAAAGAGTTTCAGCACTACTGGGATAATGGGAAAGTTTCCTATACAACAGGAGATGTTGGTTGAGCTGAACTTTAAGGGAAACAAAGGATTCTAAGAAGCAGAGGTGAGAAGGGTGGGAATTCCAGTCTTGAGGGAAAGAAAGCCTATGTAAAGTAGATTGTAGAAGGTAAGCCCTTTGAGGTCAGGGATTGTTTTATTTTTGTCTTTGTATCTCCAACACCTAGTATAATGCTTGGCACATAGAAGGCCTTCACAAGTGCTTGTTGATTTATTGGTTGGTTGATCAATTGAAAAGCATGGGCGCAGGAAATGGAATGTCAAGTCCTGGACACAGCAAGGGCATAAGTTTGGCTGGAATGGAGGGTGTTTGAAGGAGAGTCAGGTGAAATTAGTCAGGAAATATAAGCTGGATTCAGAGTTGAGGGAAGCTTCTTTTCTGGGTTTTGAGGCAGGTATGAAGCCTCAGGAATGGCCCAAGCAGCTTAAGTTCAATGATTATATTTATATAACTGTCAATTCTTTTCACAAAACTCAGCTACTAGACTAATCAGAAGCAAGAACAAAAGCCTATCCCAGAGGGGAAAACTGATCAATCTGAGTCAGGCATCCTAATGGTGAATATTGTGCTTGCAAAAACATTGTGTACCCCCCTGAACAAGTGCCAAAATCACTTTTTTTGCCTTCCATTTCCAAAATATTTTTGAGTTGTCATGTAGGCACAACCTTAGCTAACTGGCTTGATTGATTTTTTTTTTCACTGAAATGACCAGTAGTTTAACTGAATTGATCTGATCGACTTGTTTTGTCATTGTGTAGAGCTGGCCTCAGAAATATTTCCTTTAGGGTTGCTAAATGCCAGAGTCACTGAAGTGAATTTAAAGATTTAGCGTCCTGCTTGATTCCTAATACTATAACACACATGTTTCTCTACTCGGCAGTTTTAAAATTATTTTATTGGTGGACAGTTGTTCAATCTAGAGTAAGTGGCTTTCAGTGCCTTACTAAGTGTATCTATTTCTGCATTTTCATTCAAGTGATGCCTCAGGTGAATTTAGACTCTATTTTTGACTTTTCTTTAAAAAAAAATAAGTGCCTTCTGAAAGAAACTATCATAAAAACTAAACAGTCAAAAATCCATGCAAGAGTAGAAGGAAAGAACTTTTTGAAAACTATTAAGCATGACACTTTCATAAGAATGATGAACTAGAGAAAACAGATGTTCGGGAAGTCAATATACTGTCCAGATGTTTTAGGGACCTTCACAAAGTAGTCTTTGGGCAAGTGAGAATAACTTGTCCCTTTCCTCACAAATTCTCTTTGTGTTCCCAACAAAACTATATTTTTAAAATATCCAATCTGGTTCTAGATGACAGCAATCTATGTTGACAAAGGAAGTTTGATAGAATAGGAGTAAAGAAATCAAATAAGAAGTTGCTGATTTATTTTCACTTTCTGTGTAATTCTGTATGAACTCCAGACAAAGAAGGACAAAGAGCAAATGTTCCTGCTGAGAAAATGAACAAGGGAAAGCCAAGCATATACTGAGAATGAGATAAAAAGGAACAAAAGAGAGACTTGAGACCTAGTCTCTCTCTAAGTGAAGCATTGTTTTACTCAGACATCCAGATTGAGCTCTCCCAGTTAATTAGATCATTTGTTCCATGAGATCTCTTTATTTGCATTTTGCTCTAATTGGACAACACAAGGTTGGGAGGCATATTGGAACTAAATTCTGGTTTAAGTAGGCTGGGAGAAAAGAGCACCATATTTTGCATTGTAAATGCATGAATCTTAAAAAAAAAGACGAAGAAGCTTTCTAGCAAGTAAAAAATTCCAGCTCTTTTGAAAATCAATTCAAATGAAGTGAACATTGAGCACCTTTAAAAAAATATTTTAGAATCCTTTCTCATTACATTTTACTTTGAATCACATAGCACAAAATGACATTTATATGTTCTGAGTACCTACTCTTATGGAATTTTTTTTTAATTCAAATACTTTTCAAGATACTAGAGCCATATTTCTATGTTGACAAATCTATTTGTAAACAAATATATTTCAGGATATTTAGGTGAATACATTCTACATTTGTGAAGCAAATGAATCTCACTTGGAAAGAGTGGCCCTTGATTTTTAAATGAAATGTTCCTTCTTTTAAAAAAATAAAAAAGCAATAATCAGACATTGCAAGATTTTGTGCACCTAAGACAATACAATAATTTAAAATGGAGTCAATTTAATGCTCTGTAATATAATTTCACTTTCCTTATGGTTGAAAAATGAAGGTTTCTTTTATAGACTATGTATCCCAAGATGATTTCAAAGTATTTTCACTTAGAAAATCTAGCTGCTATTACATATGAATTTTCAAAGCTTACCAAGGCTTCAGAAGGAATGATGAAAATTACTATTGCGCGACCTTCAGGTTTTCTTTGTTTCATAAAGGGCTAAGATAGCATTTTTGTCATTTTTCTTTCAGCTCAGGTCTTTCATCATAAATATCAAAGCATGCAATTATGCCTTGTCATATCCTACCATATCTGCCTGTTTTCTATCGATGGTGATGGTATACTCACACACACACACACACACACACACACATATGTATATGTATATACACACACATACATACACACACATATATATATACATACATATATGACACCTTTTTTTCTTTTGTTTTTAAAGAATGTGAAAGCATTCCATATTTTTTTTTTGGCTGAATACCCTAAATTGTTCATACAATGAATGTTGTGCTGTTAAAAAAATATGATTAAAACAACTATTCATATGTTATCCAGGACAGCATCAGAGGTAATAGCTGAGTGTCACACCGGCCACATTCAGAGTGGAATGCATTGGCCTACAGGTGGGATTTTTATTATTAATGTTTATTATGAAAAGCAGGCTAGTCTTAACCTTGTGCAGTCTTAGCTTTTCCTTCTTTACTTTTGCCTTTCATATTAAATCTGCCTACTGAATGGTTCCTATTATTCTATCCCAATATAGATGCCGGTTCTATCACCCTACCTCACTCCACGCTTCCATGATGTTTATTTCTTGTAGGCATAGTTAAAGTCACTGGGATAAGTTAGCAAGCCTTTTCATGCATTTCACTGCGGAAACTATAAATTAAAATAGCATATATCATCGAAGAAAGCAATAAACACAACCACATTTTGCTATACAGCTTTACCTCTCTTTAAGTAAATCATGTCTTCTGGGGGGGAAAGGAGCAAAAAGCAAATAGTTTCATATTGAATTTAATTTCCCCATTGTCTTCTATTAAGACCATAGATATGTGAGACCAAAGAAACCCAATTTGGTTCTAATATAACATAAAATCATCCTTAAGCATCCTAACAGTCTCTTTAAGAAACAGGTTTTCCGTTGTCACTGTCTAGTCTTTATACATCATTTTAAAATATTAATATTTTTATCCAAATATATTATTAGATTTAAAAGAAAGAGGGAGAGTCATTTTATAAAAAAAAAGAAAAACTACCCTAAAAGTCAGTCTATATAAGAAGACTAAGCTATGAAGAGCTGACACTTGCCCTGGTCTTTTGTGTTCACAGTTGGGAAAGGTTTGATCTAAGAAGAGGAACCAGGGAAACACAAGCAAATCATGAAGCAAAACATGGCTATAGATAAGAGATGTGCTCAAGAGTTTGATGAGTCTGGTTTGATTGGACAAATGGCATCCATGGGAACAATAAGGTCACCACCATCATCTTGTTGAAAGGATAGGTTCTTAGACAGTTGAAGGGAACTATTCTGGGAGATGGACAGGATTCATTCAATTCTCACAACTGAGACTAATAAGCTGCTTTCCGGAGTTCAGGAGCTGAAAGAGGCTCTCTAGCTCTGATGAGTTCATAACCTTTGACTAAAAGTTGGAAGCAGAGGAGATGTAGTGAGCACTCTATTTTTAGACATCTAAAATTAAGTAATGCAAGGGATAGAGGTCTGGACTGGAGTCAGGAAGCTATGAATTCAAATCTTGCCTCAAACAACTTAATAGCTGTGTGACCCTGGACTAGTCACTTACCTCTTTCAGTGTCAGTTTACTAGTCTATAAAATGAAGCTAATCATAGCACCTATATCCCAGGGTAGTTATGAAGAGAAGTACTTTACAATCTTAAAGTGCTATCCAAATGTTGACTGCTATGTATTATTGTTGAGGTTATCATTATTATTACTATTTTATTATCTAGTATCATGGTCTAGTACCATGAATGTCCAAGGATTAAAGCCTTCATTGGGTAAGCCAATTATTAGTCAAGTAAAGGCATGGTTTAAGTGAGATTAGCTTGGCATCAGGACTGGGATTCCAGGAGTAATAGAAGTGTTGAGCAGGTAACCAAAGAACTTAATGTCAAAGAAATTCCATGATGTGGGGAAAGGCCAGATGTTCAGAGTAAAGTGACAAGGTTAAGGAGGTTTATTGTTTGAGGGATGGGCACACAGGAGTTTAAAAATAGTTCTGTGAGATTAGCCTATTGAGGAAAGGACAGGCAGTACACAAATACTGTCAGTCAAAGGTCCAAACTATTTGGAAGATTTGGGATGTCTATCCAAGTAGGGACTCAATAAGAAATCAAGACAACCTTAAGCTGAAGGTAATTGGTGGAGATGTAGACAAGTTAGGCTCTTCAGAAAACTTTGACACTAAGCGCAAGAGGCCCAGTTACAGGGAGTTTGGGTTTCCTAAATGTAAGGAGATAGTTATAACTAGGCATATAATTACTAAAGAACTGAGTTATAGAGCAAATATTTGATTATAGCAGAATAAGACAGGAGCTTAGTTACTGAGTTATTAGATTGCTAAGGTCAACAGTACCAGTAACAAGATATGCTTTAGTTAAACTGGTGAGTTACTGATTTGGGGATACCTAAAGCCCTTGTCTAGGGATAGTCTTTATTCTAAAATCTGGGGCAGGGCTGAAATTATAGGAGGCAATTATGTAAGGTGTGTGCTGCCAACATAGGTTATGTATGACTACATGGCAGGCCTAAACAGAAAAACAGGTAGCTATATGGGAGGCCTTTATATCTGTCTCTGGAATCTTGCCCAACCCTCTCCATGGAAGATTGTAATTCCTGCCTCAAGGAGAGCAGGATAAGAGACCGTGAGGCTGGCCTCTAGGTTTTTATTTTTTCAGTATCTGATGAGAATATCTATCTGCTCCCCACAAATATTGAAGTTTTCAGAGCACAATTGGCTTAGAAAAAAATTAACACCTCCCCTCCACAAATATCCATGTTTTAGTATATAACTGGCTTAGAACACAAATTTATCTTCATGACAGCTCTCTCTTAAGGGGGAGAAGATACTTTCAAGCTTATGTCCACTGGCTTGGCCCCTTCCCACCAAATGCTGGTTACATCAAATAATGAATTGTGAGTAGGTGAGTACATAGCTAAAAGAAATCATAGTTCTAGAGGTTAGATCAGAGATCAGCAAACTACTGCCATAATGGTTTTTACAACCATTCTTAGCTCATAGACCATACAAAACCAGGCAGTGGGCCAGATTTGCCCCTTGGGCCATAGTTTACCAAACTGTGTGTTAGAACACACCAGAAAATAAACAAAAATTAATGATCCTTTAAAATGGGAGCAAGATGTGATGTTACTCACTAAAGATACAGGCCCCAATTACACTCAATTCCCTAAAATCTTTCAGGAGGTATATTGCAAATTGGGGATATAATGAAGAGCTGACTTCTCCTCCTCCCTGGCAGCAGTCCCAAGAAGAATCTGGAACCTTGAGCATCTCTGTCAAAGAAAGAGATAATGAATGTCTCTCCTCTCCAAAGCATTGGCATCAACTCTGCCCCTCACACAGGTGCTCAGCATGATGTCATCATTCTCTCAACCAAATCAGAGGGACCAAGCAAAATGTTCCAGTCTTGGCAGGAAGCCCAGGTTTCTAAGTAGCGTTATCTTGATACAGGTCTAAAGATTCAAGGAAGGCATTATACCAGATATACCAAAAAGTTATACTTTTTCTATCTTCAAATTTTGTCTTCAAATTATATGTTCTTTCTTATAATATGCATGGTATTGTGTTTGATCTGTGCTTATTCCTTTTAATAATAAAAAGTTATGTTTTTCTTGAAGTGGCTCATCTTAATTGTATCTGCTAAAGAGGTCATCAGCCATTTTGATAAACACCTCCCCCCAGCCCCCATCTAAAGACAACTAACCAAAGTCTAGGCAGAAGTACCAGAGGTTTGCTCCATTTCTTCACAGGGCATGGCTAAACCATTTATACCTATATCTAGGCCCTGGGGTTATATAATAATTATGTAGTATTCCTTCATGATCCCAAAAGCAAAATTGGTTGAGAGGATAATCAATTAACACGATCTCTGTTAATTCATTGCAGATATACATATATAGCAGGTTTATGGAAAGGTCCTACATTCAAATCTCAGATGAACCTGTAGAAAAGATGTAATATGTCTGGGGGAACAATAACCCCCAAGACAACCAAACCAAACCTCTACCTCTCAGCTTGTTACTTGGTTCATTTCCTTATTCAGTCTCATACAAGTTTCCAAATCTGTTCTAATGTCTTCTGATTAATTGCTAAAATTGAAACATCTCTCTCATTAATTAATTCTAAACCCTTACTTCAGTCTACAAAATATTATTTATTAAATAAATTAGAGAAATCTCTTTTACTACATGCTTTTGCTCATCTTCTCTATTTCAAAACGCTAAGATCCTATGTTTAAATAAACATCATAGTTACTGGATACATAATTTTATATTATATATTACAATGAAATAATAAAATAAGGACATAAATAATTTTAGCTGTGAGAGAATTCACATCCAGAGTTACCACTAACCATTGCTATTCATTATTTCTTGTCAATTCTAGTAACAACCTCTCTCAGGATGCCAATTTAAGCCTCTTTTCACTAATACTCTTTATAATGTTTCTTTGCAAGATAAGAGTTTAAAGCTATTCCCTCAGGAAAGAAGTTCTATTAGTCCTTTCTGTCCACAGTTTTTCACTAGCTATCGTAGCTAATAGTGACCCCAGAAAGACTTCCAATCTCTTAAGTTTCTATTCCCTCTTAAAGTATTATAGTATTATCTCAATGTTAGGAGCCATTGAAGCTGCTGTTACACATATGTAAAATACAAAATACAATTTGCTTCTAATTCCCTGGCAAGTCTTATTATCTCTATGCAACTTCAATGGTTAACATAGCTATGCTGATTATGCTAGTGCTTCAAGTATTTAAAGGCAAAAGATTGAATTGAAGTTTTATCTATTCCAGGTCATTCATTTATCTATTGAATCACCTTTTTCTCTAAATGTGTTATGTATAAGTAGGAGTATAACACTAACCAATTTGACTTTTAGTCAATTTCATGACTTACTGCTATGTTAACACTGGTACTAATTGCAGTGTCCTTTTGAAGTTTATTTTGGTTCCGGAAGAGAACAAGACACTTTTGTAACTTATGCAGAGCATTTCAAGATTCATTTTGGCATACATAACCCATGTTTTGTTTAATTTTTTTAAGAAGAGGAAAAAGGAGGAAAAGGAGGAAAGACAAGATAGAAACTAGCCAGGAAGGGAAATATCTTTCATAGAAGGCTTCCAGTTCATAAGCTGCATCACTGCTATCAGTTATTAAATGTATAAAAGTGAAATTGCTTTCAATGCATGTGGACAAAACAAAGTTTAACCCACATTCTACAAAACAAATATTTTTTAAATTTCTCACATCACCTGATACTTCAAGCATCCTCTTCACAAGAAATTCTCCAAATAATAACTTGTTTCACTCATCTACCACAGATTATATTCTTAAACTATCATCTTTCCTATATTTTTTAATTGTTTAAAAGTAGAGGTTGTGGTCTTAGAAAATTTTTTGTTTAACACTCTTAATTTTGATGACATTTGTCCTGAAAAAGGAATGTATTTTTCCATAATATGTCAAAAGAATTGAACTTAGTTAGCTATATCTCTAGTTAAATGTCAAGAAACATATATTTTACAAATACATATACATGCTTATGTGCAGTTTCATACTGTTTTATGAAATAGATTTATTTTTGTACCCATTAATAAGCATGCTTCCTAAAACCAAGAAGCATTTCAGTATTTAGAAAAAAAATATTTCAAACAACTGACTGAATGAGAAAAGCTTGATTTTTATTTTTTAATATCTGAGATTTTACTAAAACAAAGTGGTTCAAATAAATGTTCAATTTTAAAATTAAGAATTAAGTGTGTATACACATATATTTATGTTATGATATTATGATTAAAACCTGAATTAAAATGAAGCATCCTCTTAAGAATATGTCTTTTTAAAGGTTGGTATTTGTTTAAATATGGAATATTATCACATCAATAAGCCATAACTAAGCATAGTTGTGGGACAATAATAGTAACACAATAAGGATTGAGATAGTGGGTATCTATACTTCATGTACAATTCATTAATGATAATTCATTGATACTTTAAACCTTAAACTATTACAAAGAATCTTTAATATTCATAACACAGCATTGTTCATTTGTGCACAGTGTACAGGTCATTCTTTCTGAAGGTGAGAAAATGAGTTTTAATTTCTAGGCACATAAGTGCTCCTCTCTTTGCATGTAAGTACTCCCAAGTTCTTATAGTTTTGCAAAACATATACATTAAATGATAAGAGATTATAAGACAATTAGCAATGATCAAATGTTCAAAGGTGCTAAAAAAAAAGTTGAAGTCAAAGTGTGTTTTTTGAGCCTACTACCCATTCTCAGTTTTTGTTTCTCTCAACCAGAAATCCCTTTAAAGGATAGACATAGTTTTCTTTTCAAACACATGTGAAGTGTTAGATTTGAACCATTATGTTCTGAAGCAATTGAAGTTTATTTGATTTTCTATTTATAAAGCTCTAAAAAATCATATGATTAATAAACAGAAGCATACCTATTAAATTTTCTTTCAACAGAAAAATACAGTAAAGAAGAAAACCTTATTCAAAGTCATTTCATTTTTTATGTTATCTTGTTACATTTAGGGTCTAATTTCTAATCTTAGTTTGAATGTGATATTTCTCATGAGATCTTGATTAGGGGAGAGAAGTTAAAATCATAGCTACATGTCATATTTGAATCAACTGTTGCCAGGATGATTAATGAACAGTCAATTGAATCTGAAAATGGTTGATCTGATGATTTGGTTACTATGATTATGTAGTGATCAAATTATTAGTTATTATAACCATTGAAAAACTCTACTGGACAATGATTGATCGAGTCATGTGGTCAACCTTGTATTATTGAAGAGGGGATATAAAAAAGAATTTAATTTAGGGAAATGGATACTATAGACAAAGCAGTGATAAGAAGTAATTTGGAAACAGGATTGAGGAATGACACTAAGACATAGGGGTCACTAAATTGAAACAATCATAAATTTAGAACTGGGACAAAACATAGTTGACATCTACTTCAACCCCTTCATTTCATAGCATAATAATGATTCATATGTATGTTTGTGTAAAGGTTTGAGCATAGATTTATATGCATTATTTTAATTGATTTTCACAACCAGGCTATGAGGAAGGCCCTCTTATTATCCCTATTTTGCACATGAGCACACTGAATTTCAGAGACTCTGTCAATAAACGTGTTACGTCCATGTACCAGGATATTAAGCTCTGGGAACACGGAAACAAGAGTTCCTGGTCTCAAAGAACCCAGTCTAATGGGGGAGATATCATGCAAACAACTATATACAGACCATCTAAATTTTGTATAAATTTGAATCAACAGAAGGAAGACACTAGACTTAAGGAGTCAGTGAAAGGATTCCTGAAAAAGGCAAAATTTTAGTTGGGACATGGAGGCAGAGATGAGGAGGGAGAGTATTCTAGGAATTGGGGACAGCCAATGAAATACCTAGTCAGGAGATGGTGTATCTTATTTGAGAAACAGCAAGGAGGCCAAAGTCACTGGCTCAGAGTACACAATGGCTAATACATTTCTATGACAGGATTCTAAGCCAGATCTTGCTAAATATATGTCCATCCCCCTATGCCAATGGAGACACTGAGCTCCAGGAAAAGGAAATGAAGTGTTGTTGTTGTTGTTGTTGTTTTTCCCAACATCACACAGAGTCTAAGTCACAGACCTAGAATATAAATCATGGCCCTTTGTTTCTAAGTCCAGACTTCTCAATGTACCACACTGCTCCTACATAAGTTTGTTTCAGTTCTAAAAGTCACCTCAAGTTTGGGTGGTCTACAATAAGATTAAACTCCGGAGAAAACTGGACAAGAACCAAAAATAACAATTTGTGAAAATTGTGAAGGCAGGCAGTCCCTTTATACCTCTGCTGCTACCACGTGTCAATAATTGACCCCAGGCAAGAAGGGGTATACATTCATTTTCTTTTCATACTTTTTTCTCCCTTTGCCCCTTGCCACTATTCCCATCTTCATTCTAAGAATTAGTTTCAACTATATACAAAAGTTAATTGAAGCCATTTCTTTGGTTGAGGTCATCACAAAATCAGATGTACAGTATTGAGAATAAAGGGTTCAGTGCAGAGTCTTGGATAATTCTAACATTAAAGGATGACATTGAAAACAACAATTCCCACCCCCAAAAAATGAAATATTGGAGAAATGTTCCTGGACACACAGTGATATGATAGAAAGACTGCTGACCCTAGAAGTAAGAGATCTGGATTTAAAACCCACCTTTTTCATGTATTACCTGTTTGAACTTTGTCAATTTACCTGAACTCTATGGTGCTGAGTTCCTTCATCTGTAAATTGAAAGAATTGGGCTATATGGCCTTTGAGATCCTTTCTAGACATACCTCTATGACTCCATGATCCTACTCAAAGACAGAGGTAAGATATAAATGCCTATGATTTAGAGCTGAAAAGAGCCATAGAAATAATCTAATGCTACCTCTTCACTTTATTCATTTTTCTTTTTAAATTAAATTAAACTATTTTTAATTGATAATTACATATTACACCTTCCTCCCACCTACTCCTCATGGCAAAAAGGAAAAGAAAATATTTCTAATAAATACATATATATATAGCATACAAGGAGATAAGCCTAGAATAGTTAAGTCAAATCAATAAACAATTATTAAATGCTTTCTGCATGCCAGACACTGTGCTAAAAGCTAAGGATACAAAGAATGGGTCTTACTGCTAACCATGTCAAGGATGTTCATGTAGGTATTACAGGCATAAAGTCATTTCTGAAATTCTGGAGTCTTAAGAAAGTTTCCTGCACTAGTGTTATGAAAAGAATCTCTCTTTACCCCCCCACCCCACCCCCGTTGTTGGTGACAATGAATCTGACTAACCCAAGAAGAGAAAATAAGAATAGAAAAAAATGTTGGTGATTATGGAGGAAAGAAGGGCCTAGAAGTGTCATCCCAATGCAACTGTCTAATATAAAATAGGATGAAGTAGGCAAATGTCTGAAGTTTTGAAAGCAAAGTAAAATCCCAGATTTAATGGTTTCTCAGAGTTTTACCTCAACAGAGTCCAAGGGAACCCACCCCTTTGTGGGTTGGGACCTCTAAATCTGGCCAGACCTAAGAGAAAGAGTAGGGACACAAGAAAATTTAAGTTGAAAGGAAGATGAAATTCAGGAGAGTAATTCTGGAAAAGGTGAAGAACTAGACAAGTTTCAGTGGCTTCTCAGAGTCTCCCTGGAATAAAGATACAGTTTCCCACTTCTTGAGGAACACCAATGTTGCTTAAGATTCATGGTTTGGAAAGAAAAAAAATGAGCATCCAGAGTTTGAGGGGAGAAAGTATAGAACAGCAACACTGGATCCTTTACACGTAATGGATTGACAATAAGAAACACCAATACAGCAAGGAAGCCATAGGGAAGACAACAACAACAAAGAGACTGATGATGACTGATAAAAGCTGACAAAGGAGTAAAGAAACAAAAATAACTAGTAAAATATCTAATACAATGAACAAACATTCTAGTGAAAGAAATCAAGTAAAAAAAAATCTTCTAAGGAACAAAAAAAAATCCTGTAATTCTTATAACAACCTCAGAAATAAAAATAGAGTAAACCTAAAACCTTTCAGAATGGTCGAGAATAGCAAAAAAATTAAGTGAAGAGTTCAGAGAAACAAAAATAAATATTTGTTCTTTCAAGAAAATAATCAAAAATTGAATAAAGGAATAGAAAATTCATAACAACAGATAGACCCTTTACAAAACCACACATTATTTGAAAAAGAGACTGACAGAATTGAAATGCAGAAACACGAAGGAAATTAAATGAAAAATAAAAATAAAAAAGATAACCAGATTGGAAGCTGGCAATGCAAAATGGTAAAACTGAATATGAACAGAGGACCCAAAAGACTAATCTAAGAATTAGAACTCTTTCAGAAGAAAAATGGAATAAAAAGAGATCTTAATACTATACTTTAGGAAATCATACAAAAATAATATCCAAAAATATTTAAATTGTATTTCCAATATGTTTATGGAAGTAAGGAAATAGTCTTCAGAATACAGCTGTAGAGATTCTATGGAATACTACCATGATTAAACCCCAAGTTTACTAACAAAGGAAGATCAGGATAAAACTTTAGAATTGCAACATCATAAGAAATATTGGAATATGAAATGCTGAAAAGCAAAGATCAGTTTGTACCCTCAGAATAATATATCCTTCAAAGCTTAGTCTAATAATTAATTTTTAAATTGATGTTCAGAAAAAGGGAAGAATTTGAATCATTCAAAAGAACCCAGAGGTGAGTAGGATATTCAACTGGCACAGTCATCAAACAGAAGAAAGATGTGCAAGGTCAGAGAGAAATAAAAGACTAAGAAATAAAATGAGTGTTTTCATGAATCTAAAACAACCTGAGGTTATGTAAGTAAAGGATTTAATTATATTTTTTCTTTAAAAATACTCTTAGTAAAAGACAGTAAGAGACCAAAGAAAATATTTAGGGCAAAAAAATGTAAGTGGCAAAAGTTATAAAGTGGTCAAAACCAGGATAAGTATATGAAGAAGGAAATAAATATTTCAGGGAAAAAAATCACATTCTCTAATAAGTCAATATCTTTGTTGGTGAGGCAATACTGAGAAATTCTCCTTATGTGGGAAAAGGGGAAACAGTGGGTCTTAGAGGGAAAAAAAATTGATCAAGATGATGTGGGTGAGAAGTTTTGAGTTTCTTGCCCAAATTTAATGTCTATAGGTCACCTCTTCAGTACCTTCAGTACTCTCTTTCCCTCTGATTGGAGAACTGGAAAATGGGACAGAGATTTCTTCCCAAAGTCTCCATTTAAAGAGTACTTATAGACTATGGAACTATATGGACTACAGCAAACAAAGCTAAAAGTTATTATTAAAGAACTGGTGGAATCAGGGTACAGCCAAGATGGCAGAGTAAAGGAAGTACTTCCAATATTCCCCTTCAAACAACTTTAAAATAATACCTCAAATAGAATTCTAGATCAGCATAGCCAATAAAAGGTCAGAGTGAAATATTTTTCCAGCCCAAGACAACTTAGGAAGTTGGAAGAAGTTGGTGACACTGGGCTAACCTGTAGTGCAAACAATGGCAACACTAGCTGTGGGGCTTGGAGGTGGCTATGACAGTAGCAGCAGCAGTTTTGGGAGCTCTCAGTCCAGAGACAACAAGGGCAGTAGACAAAAGGTCAGAAAGATATCACAGTGGACTCCTGTACTAGCAGAGTATAGAACTGAGAGCTGTTTAATAACTCCATTGTCCACATCAAGTTTTGGGTAGCAGTTCTGGGGTAGAAAGGAGTGTTAGCACTTGCTGCAAGGGATCAAGGGCCCTTCCTGGGTAACAAAACATAAATCAAGAGAGCAGTGACCTCACCTTTCCCTAGATCATATGACCTTGACATCATCAAATACTTACAAAAACCCAGAACTAACAGTGAAAACAGTACCTTGAAAAAGTCTGAAACTTGGGACAGTACTCCACTCCACTTCAAGTGAGAAGAGTCCAAATTTAACATGAAGTCCAAAGTCAAGAAGCAGGCTGGAAAAAAAGATGAGCAAACAACAAAAAATAATTTACCATAAAAAACTATGATAGTGACAGGGAAGATCAAGATACAAACTCAGAAGACAATGACATGAAAACAGCTCCAATCAAAACCTCAAAGGAAAAAAACATGCAGACTGAACAATAGCACAATAATAATTCATTGACAAACTAAAAAAGGGAGGAAAATGGTTTAAATATTAAATGGTAGAGGAAAAATCAGGAAAAGTAATGAAAGTGATGCAAGAAAATTAAGAAAAGAGAATACATACCTTGGTAAAAGAGGTGCTAAAAAAATGAAGAAAATAACACTTTAAAAATAGGTGAAATGATGAAGGAGGCAAAAAAGCTCACTGAAGAAAAAAAATCCTTAAAAATTAGAACTAGGCAAGTGGAAGCTAATGACTCGATGAGACATCAAGGAACAAAAAAAAAGTCAAAAGAATGAAAAAAAGAAGAAAATATTAAAAATCTCATCAGAAAAGCAACGACCTATAAAATAGGTTGAGCAGAATTGATTTAAGAATTATTGGACTACCTCAAAGCCATGATGCAAAAAAAGATCCTAGACATCATATTTCATGAAATTATAAAGGAAAATGTCCCAATATTTTTGAGCCAAAAAGTAAAATAGAAATTGAAAGAATCCACTGGTTACTGAAAAAGATCACAAAATGAAAATTACATTAAAATTCCGGAGCTAAAATAAAAAAAAAAGCAGTAGTAGCAAACATGATCTCAGACAAAGCAAAAGCAAAAATATGCTTAATTAAAAGAGATAATCAGGTAAACTACATTTTCTTAAAAGGTACCATAGGCAATGAGTAATATAAATTATAAATATATATGCTCCAAATGGTATAGCATCCAAATGCCTAAAGGAAAAGTGAAATGAGTTACAGGAGGAAATAGACAGTAAAACTATACCAGTGGGGGATCTCACTTTTCCCTCTCAGAATTAGCTAAATCTAACCATAAAATGAATAAGACAGAAGTTAAGGAGATAAATAGAATTTTAGAAAAGTTAGATATGCTAGTGCTCTGGAGAAAAATGAATGGGAATAGAAAATGTATGCCCTTTTCTCAGCTGTACATTGTACTTTCACAAAAATTGAACATGTCAGGACATAAAAACCTCACAAACAAATGCAGAAAAGCAGAAATATTAATGCACACTTTTTGGACCATAATGCAATAAAAATTACATTCAATAAAGAGCCTTGGAAGCATAGAAAAAAAAATGGAAAATAAAAAATCTAATCCTAAAGAGTGAGTGGATCAAAGAACAAAACATAGAAACAAATAATTAAAATTAATGACAGCAATGAGACCATAATTTGTGGGATAAACCTAAAGCACTGCTTTAGTAGAAAATGTATATCTCTAAATGCATACATCAATAAAAAAAAGACAAAGATCAGTGAATGGGCGTGCAACTAAAAACAACTAGAAAAAGAAAAAAATTAAAATCCCAATTAAACACCAAAATAGAAATCCTGAAAATCAAAGAAGAGATCAATAAAATTGAAAGTAAGAAAACTATTGAACTAATAAATAAAACTAGGAGCTGGCTATATGAAAAAAAAAACAACAAAAGTATAAACCATTGGTTATTTAAAAAAAGAAAGAAGAAAACCAAGTTACCCCTATCAAAAATGAAATGGGTCAATGCACGATCAATAAGGTTGAAATTAAAGCAATTATTAGGAGCATTTTTTTTGCCCAATTATATGCCAATAAATCTAACAATCTAAGTGAAATAGATGAATATTTACAAAAATACAAATTGCTTAAACCAACAGAGGAAGAAATAGAATGTTTAAATAAATTTATCTTGGGGGAAAAAATTGAACAAGCAATAAATGGATTCCCTAAGAAAACATATCCAAGGACTAGATGGATTTGCAAGTGAATTCTACCAAACATTTAAAGAACAACTAATTCCAATACTATATAAACTACTTTTACAAATAGGTAAAGAAATCCTACCAATTTCTTTTTATGACAAAAATGTGATTTTGATGCTTAAACTAGAGAGAGCAAAAACACAGAAAGAATACTACAGAACAATTTCCCCAATGAATATTGATGAAAAATATTAAATAAAATACTAGCAAAAAGATTGTAGCAACATATCACAAAGACTATCCATTATGATTGGGGAGGCGGGGTTTATGTCAGGAATGCAGAACTGGTCCAAATGTAATTGTGACCAGATTAGTTAGAAAAACAACAAAAATCATATGATCATATCAAAAGATATAGAAAAAGCTTTTTGACAAAATACAACACCCTTACTGATAAAATGAAGTAAACGAATAGGAGGTATCTTTCTTTGTTAATGATTCTCAATAAAACAAGGAGTAAAGCAATCATAAAAAGCAAAATAGACCATTTTGATTATATAAAATTCAAAGACACAAACAAAATTAGTTTAGAGAGAATAAGGGCAGGACCAGTCTTACAGTCATTTTGAGTCTTAGTGACACCATTTGAGGTTTTCTTGACAGAGATACCGGAATGGTTTGCCATTTCTTTCTCCAGCTCATTTTGCAGATAAGGAAACTCAGGCAAACAAATTTAAGTGACTTGTCCATGGTCACACAGCTAGTAAGTATCTGAAGTTGTAGTTGAACTCAAAAAGATAAGTCTTCCTGACTCCAGACCTGGGACTCTATCCAGTGAGCCATCTAGTTTCCCAGAAACAGTCTAGTGGGAGAAAAAAAAAATTAGTGTGAAATATCAATGGCAAAAATATTGTCTCCATTCATCTCCTGGCTACAGTACTAACTCATCTCCATAGAACCTTCTCTTCCATGCCATAGAAACTTCTTTAAATGGAAGTCCACTTTACCTTTTGTTTATTTCTACTGGAAATACCCTTCACCCTTGCAGCCTCTCTTTCTGATTGGCCAGTTCTCTCAAAACTCTACATTTTAAGGAGGAATCCCAGGCCAACCAATGTTCTCATTCCTCTTCAGATTGTTCTTTGGACTCTCCATAGAACTTTATTTAACATTCCTCCATGGTGGGTACCTTTGTCTACCTGTTTTTTCCTCCCCTAATTGTTAAAGTCAATTTTATGTGCTGTGTTTGCCCATTAGAATGTAAGCTGCCTCCTGGCAGGGACGTTTCTTTTTGACTTGAAAAGATTTATGTATATTGATGCACAATTAATTAACACTAGAACAAAATACATAGTGACTATATTAACATAAATTAAACAAATGTTAACAAAAGCTGAATTCTGAGTAACTGTAATAATCTAGGTACAAGAGAACAGATAAAGGAACATACTTTGATTACCTCAATCTTCTTGGCAGAAATTCAGAATACTACATGGATAAAATGCTGTATGCCTATATTGTCAGATGTGATTACTCTATTTGTTATTTTTATCTAAATTTTTTTTTCCTTTGTTACAAAAGAGGTTTCAATTTTGGGTATGGAATGGAATGAAATTTGTCTGATAATGACTGATATAAAAAGGCAATTAATTGAAGATTATTAGTTTAATGAGGTTACCCCATTTATCACCTAACAAAAGGTTCAGTTCAGGTCAATGATTATTTTTTTTTCTATATATGGTGTTAAATACATGGTTTTCCTTCACTTCTCTCTTTTGGAGTTATTCTTCTGGTATTATTATGTTCATATCATTGTATGTATGAATTGTTTTACATTAAAGTTGTTTTTATATTAGATTTTATATATTTAGTACTCAAGTCAATCTATAACCCTATCAATGTGTATATTGAACCAAGGATGTAGATTGCAACCCATCCATGCCTGGCCATCTTATCTCCTTTCCATGCTCTCCCATTAGTATGACTAAGGGATTCATCCCAATGTGCTGGAGGCCTTCTTTATTTTCTCTTGACATTTTGAGGATACTGATGGATCACACAGACTGTCCGATCGTTGTTGCTCATTCTAGTTACAATGCCAATCCACCATTTTCACTCTTATATTTCTTTGGCAACACTCAACTCTACTTCTTTATAATTCCTTGTTTGTATTAAATTATAACCTAGTTACACCCACCATATACCTTTCCATTTCCTTCTGAGTAGTCCTTGCTTTTTAGTTCTTTGGAGAATATAGTGTTCAATGTCTGAATTGACATGTAGCAACACTAGAGGAAGATTAGTATTCAAAATAGCCCTTGATCTCTGGGAAAAGTTTGGGATTGTTAAAAGAATCTTACAGTTTTTCAAAGGCAATCCAATCCACTCTCCTTCTCTTTTAGGCTCAATTCTTTGTCTATTTGCAATGAATGTCCAACATACATATGATTGAATGAGCTTTATAGATTATCCAATCAACTGTATAGTATAGTTTAGAGAATTGGGATGATTTATTCACATCAAAATTATATTGTATGTATTGAAAGATAACAATAGCGATTGTTTGAGGACCATTTAATCATTCATATTAGGCAAACCACAACACAGGAAGGGGTATATTCACCAAACATGTTCACTGACAATTCTGTTCATCAGAGAAGTGGAGATCTTGAGGTACCAATTAATATTTACATGTGTATGTGTGTGTATATGTGTGTGTGTATGCATATGTCATATATACCAACCTAGGACACCATATACTATATATTTATTTGTACATGTATATACATATATTAATCTGAATATATCAAACTGAATATGTATGTATATATATATATATATACCTATATAAATCCGAATAAAATACAGGTCTATCTGTATATGATGTATACCTGCATGTATATGAAACATTACATATACATAGAAAGGTTTATCAATCTGCACCTAAAATCCCCTACCTCTCTGAGGAGATAGAGATAGAAATGAGTGTATGTGTATATGTGTGCATGAAAAATAAATGTATCATATTTATATCTATAATTAATATTATACATATAAACACTTATTTGCATATATGTATGTATTCTAATGTGGACAATGTGGGACTTTGCTTGCCTATGTTCAGGTGTTTCAATCTTGATTTATTTTTTTAATGCAGGAGTTGGAGATAGAAAAGATCATGGAGGAGATCCTGCATAGTTTCCAAGTCAAAGAATAATTCCCTAAAAACGGTGAGGTCCTTCCTCTAGATGT
Organism: Vombatus ursinus; assembly: GCF_900497805.2. NCBI lineage: Eukaryota > Metazoa > Chordata > Mammalia > Diprotodontia > Vombatidae > Vombatus > Vombatus ursinus. The sequence continues at coordinate 23,403,476 of NW_020954590.1, forward strand.
TTTGGTATAAAGATTACATAGAGATGACTCTGTTCTTATTGCTTCAAACTCCTGAAATATTACAGAACCTCTTAGCTGAGAACCATAAGCACTTGAAAGGGTTGGCTTAACTATTCACTTAGGAATGGATATTCAACTAACCATTTTTATAGTACTATGATAACATTTCTATGTGGGAATGATTTAAAGAAATTATTACATTTTGTGAACTAGAAAACTGTCAAATTAATGGGATTCAAGTGAAATCAACCTGTAGCTCAATAAATGGACCAAGAATAAAACTTTGAAAATTTCACTTTCCAATTTGTATGTGTTTCCTTGTTCCATATCTGGGAGTCAATTATTTCAGGGAGCATTACTAATTAGGATAAAATTGACATAGGATGTCAATCTAGATCAACATTTGTTTTAGTATATATATATATATGCAGACATATACATAAATCCATAATATACACCAATATATACATATATGTAAATTTTATGTAACCAGATAGGCCTATATCTACTTATACACATACACATGCACATACATATATGTCAATCTGCATCTCAAGTCCATCTCTCTGTTGAGCCTTTAGATTTTCAACACCCTGATGTTCTTAACATGTAACATAGTTTATCACATGCATCTATTTTAACTTTTCATTTCCTGTACTAAATTGTAAACTCTAGGGGAGAAGATAATAGCGACTTACCTAGACTCATTATCTTTCCCTGGTGCTTAGCACAATGTTCTACCCATAGTGGGTAGCTAAGAAATATCTGTTGAATACATGTTATTGAATGTTGTGTTTTCCACTGCCCCACTCTTTTCTTATTGTAGTGGATCTGACTGAATGCACGAGGCTGATAGATGAGCTGAGACTATTCGGGTCTTAAGGGCCTTGAAGTCACTTAGATGGATGACTGCTTAACGAGAACAACATAACATTTGTGTACAGGGAAAGGAATCTGGCTTGGCTACAATAGACTGTGAAGCCTGCCAAAGCTCAATATTCAGATCATGCCTATTTAATTTATTTGTCAATGATTTGCCCCCAATTTACATTAAACTGATCTGGCAACTTCATTCAGATAGTGTGCTGTTACAGCTTTTTTTTCTCCTTCTAAATAGAAAAACCCAGGGAGATGTTAAAATATTTCAAAGCAAAACTCACTCCACCTTTTAAAAAGCCAGTACCTTTGTTTTCTGAAAGGAATTTTTTAGCAATATCCTTTAGTTTTTAATGATTTGATTTGGAAATAGGTTATATGATGCAAAAAAAAAATTATTGGTCACAACTAATGAAAACACCCCTCCTCCAAAGTCCATCAGTTTAAAATGTTGTTTATGTTTTAGATAAAAGAGGAAATGAGTGTCACAACATAAAGAAAATGGGAAACAAAAAGAAATACTACTACACAAACAGGTTCTAATACCAGTATAGAAATATAGAATTTTTTGAAATATTGATGTCATAGGTAATTTCAATTTCTTTTACCTTTAGACAAAGGTACAATGTTTTTCCCTTTCTTTGTATCCCAGCACTCAGCCCAGTGCCTGGCACATAGTAAATGCTTAATAAATACTTATTGACTGACCAAATCTATGAAAAAGAAACATCCTTGACTTGTTTCCCTTCTCTTCCATCAATAGATAAGGGTATACTTAAGAAATTATGACAAATGGGAATACATAACCAAGATGGTAAGGCAGCTAGGTGGTTCAATGGATAGGGTGCTGAGCATGGAGTCAGGAAGACCTGAGTTCAAATTCAGTCTCAGACACTCATATGACCCTGGGCAAGTCACTTAATCTCTGTTTGCCTTAATCCACTGGAAGAGGAAATGGCAAATCACTTCAGTAATTTAGCCAAAAAAAACCCGTACATAATCAGGAAGAGTAAGAAACAACTGAACAACTTAACAATAACAACAGCAACCTAGATAATGAGAAGGGATATAAGCTTTGTTCAATTAAAACGTGGACTAAGTTAATGTTGAATATAAGTGTATATATATATATATATATATATACATATATTTAAAAACTCATAAGTTATAGCTATGAATAAGTTCTCTGGTGTGACTCAATTCCTTTGATATACCCTTAGTTAAAAACAATAACAACAACAGCAGCACCAACGAAGGTGGGATATGTGTTTTAAAAACAAAAACTCCCAGCAAAAGCAGCAGAATACAGCTGAGGTTGGCTCTGTGCCAGTTACACCATCTATATGACTTTTTATCTCTCGGTCTCAGATAATTCGTCCAAAAACTCAGTTACCTGATATCTGCCCTAACTACTTCACAGGGTTATTGCAAGAATTTAATGAGATAACACAACTGAAAAGGGCTATGCAAAAGTAAAATGGTCTTAATTAAGAAATCATTTAAGGAAGTTGTCACAGTCTTAAGCTAAGGCAGTTGCCATTATAGCTGTTCATTTTTATAGATTGAATCCATAAGTTTGCAAGACTTTCATCATTGGCAAGCAGATGGTTATTATTTCTTTTTGTATTACCTAAGTGCTTGGGAGGCAGGACAAGTACAAACTGGATTATGAATGGGTTTTTGAGAACAGAAAAAAATATATCTTGAATGTTGTACACATAAGAAACATACTTCTTAAAGAAAGTGTTATTTTTGTTTTCCTGGGTCTAATCTTTTTTAAAAAATTATTTAAAATATTCATTCAGGATTAGGCCGGTTACATTTCCCCTCAGCGTTCTCAAGTATTCAAAGTGGGGTTGTAGGTATTATTTTCTGCCTTGGCTTGAGCTCCCATGGCTGTGTTCTCCCCATTTATTAGGGTGTTAGTGACTAGCACTCCCAATTCTATTTAACCCCTTAAAATCAGGCTAGCTTTTACAAAGGGATATTTATTTCAAAGTTACAGTAAGAACAAACATATAAAAATTTGCTCAATACTTCATCCATAGAGGATCTCATTCTGGGTTGGGGTAGGACAGGAGAGACTCAGAACAAAAATTAGCTTGTTTCTTGGATAGCTTTATTTCCACCAAGTTCATGTTCAGATTCAGCCTAACTGTTGAGTAAGCTTACACTTCAGCTACCACTGAGCTGAGTTACTAAAGGTCACACCCAAAAGGTCATTCCTAGCTCCTCAGGGCATCAATGCTGTGCTGTCTGTGAGAGCCAGGCTTTGGAATAGCAGGATACCTAGGAGCCCTTAGAGGCTTCTATCCCTTCACCAGTTATCAAACCCTCCAATAATGCTAAGACCAAGAGACTGTAGCTGAGGGTGGCAGGACTTTTTAAATACTTCCATAGCCAATCAATCATATAGTTAAACAAACAGTTACAGAATGTCTACACACACTTTCCAGTTTATTTCTCTACAGTATTTTACTTGTACATCATCATGATTCTCCAAGAAGCAGCTCCCTAGCATCTGTCATGTGGAGATGTCATCTTAACAAGACCCAATTTCACATTTATTCATTAATTTATCCATTTATTCTACAAGTATTTATTGAATACTCATATAACAGGAGATGAGCCAATAAATTCAGTCCTTATGCGGCTGCACAGAGGACATCTATGTGGTCATCTGATGCTATTCAGGAGTTGTGGAGCCTACCTCAGTGATTCATTATGTCATGATGTAAAAGTGCCTTGGAGAGACTTTAGAAAAAAAATAATCATTCTGTAATTGGTTTACATTGATAAACATTGGGTGAACGACAGCCTTTCTCTGCAATTGTGGAACCAGAACTAGAGGCTCCTTCAAAAAGCTTTAGTTGGCCTCAGTCTCTTTCTTGGTTGAACCTCTGCTTTTGGATTGCCTTCTTTGCTGATGGCATTTGATGAAAGACAGTACTATAGGAGGAGAGGCTTTTTGCCCTCTCCTTCTTAGGCCAATTTATGTCCTCAGGAATATGGACCTCAGTTCTTTCCCTGTCTCACATTTGTTCTTTCATTTAAAAAATAAATAAATAAACAAAATAAAAGATTAATCTGTAGATTATAACTTGGTGACTTTCAAAAAGTCAGGAGAGTGAGCCATTCAGGAGTCTGGGAATCTAGGAGTCTTAGTTAAATCCATGTTGCGTTTAGCAGCCATCTCAGCCTTGCTGCCCCAACAATCAAGTAGTAGTAACCTTTGACACTTGACCCAGTGGTAACTGAAATGAGAAGAGGACTCACCCATCAGAAATGCTGGCTTTGGACATGAACCTGATGAAACCAATGATATGTAGAAACTATGCCAAGTCTGAGCCCACTCTCCCCAGAGATTAATGTAAAACAAGGGAGATTATGCGCCTGAAGTGTTGGGAGGAAATGTTCTCTTGTTCTTACTATATGTTAGGAGTAAATGATTAAACAAAATAATAAAAACAAATCATTGCAATTGTGGAAAAATTGTAACTACTGGGGGGATGAGGAAAGGCCTGATTTAAGAGTCGACTCCTGAAGGTATCTTAAAGGTAGCTAGAAATTCCAAGAAGCAAATGTAGAGAGGGTGTGCATGCTGAACATAGGGAACCATCTATGAAAAGACCTGGAGACAGGAAATAAATGTCATGTATAGGAAATAATCATCTGGTTAGTCTGACAGGCATAGACAGTACATAACAATAGCAGTAGGAAATAAGACTAAAAAGGTAGATAGATAGGAGCCAGATTGTTGAAGGCATTTAATGACAAAATGAAATTTTTTTATTTTTTCTGGGAGGCAACGAGTAGCCATTGAAGGTTTTTGAGTCAGGAAGGGGTATCAATATGATCAGATCTGTGCAGACACAATTCTATTCTAGACTATTTACATAATGATGAAGAAAAATTTCCAATGAACCCTTTCCAAATATGGTAGCTTCTTATAAATGTTGGTTGATGGCTTCCTATTTGCCACTGAAATGTCATTTCCCACATAACCAGAAGGCACTGACTCTGCTTGATGAACTTAATAGTGGCAGAATGAATTACTGCCACCCCCAAACCTCTGAATAAAGCTTGTGAATCATCTTCATTAGTTCCACCCATTGATCACCAACAGAGAATTCACTCACATACATGGGCCCTGAAGAGAATGTTGATGTACTTCAATCTTTTCTTGTGTTCAGTCTGTCACCAGCATCAAGTGCATTTGATCCAGATAGAAGTTAACAATCACAAATTAGTATTGGGAGGCAGGGTGGAGAGAGACAGGGAATGTTACGAGTTTGTTAGTTGTCTCGTATTTATGAAGAAAGCAAAATTTCTACTACCTGCAATTTCCAATCTGCCTGTTTATCACAAATATTTAGAGGTGCTTAAGTTGGGAAAGTTTCTATATTATGAAATCAAAAATATATAAGTCATTTAAAATCCTTTCTCAGTTCTGTCTAGAGGGGGGAAATGGGAAAAACATCAAGGCCTGTATTTCAGTATTGGATTTAAGATCTGTTGAAGGGTCCTCCTCTGTTGCCAGACTAAATATGTTCTCAGATTTTTTCAATGATTTTATTTTCAAGCCTACTAATCCATTATTTTAATTAGAATTAAATTAATCAGAAATAAACACAAAAAAACCCTAAATGCTCAAGTAGACTTAAAAGGGTCTTTAGAAAACTGAAATAAATACCACGAATGCAATTATCAGAAAGAAAGACAATAATAACTCTCACTTGGGTAATAAAGTAGAACCACTTTCCACTACTGAAAATAATTAGAGTAATAAACTAACTCTTTAGACATATTCATAAATGTCCACACTCTACTCAGGATATCGTCCACCTTGAGGGAAATTCTTGGAAATGTGGTTTGTGAGGGATATATTCAATAAACCAGCAAACCACTGTGTTACAGGAAAAAAGCAATCAATTCAGCAGGTGTCACACGTGGGCCTGATGTGATTTGAAGGATACTCAGGGGGCCTTGATTTATCAAAACTTTTTTTTAACCACTTGTCCAGCCTGAAATTTTGAGCATTACAATAACTCCTTTATTCTTTCCAGAAATCCACTACTAAAATGTACGTATTTTACCAAGAAATATCAGCACCTTCCACTGAAACAAGAACTATAATGGCTAGCATTTATTTAGTGCTTTAAGTTTTCAAAAATCATTTACAAATATCAATCTCATTTTATCCTCCCAATAATCCTGGGAGGTAGGTGCTATTATTATACCCATGTTATAAATGGGGAAACTAAAGCTGGCAAAGGTTAAATGACTTGTCCAGGGTCTTATAGCTAATAAGTATGTGGGGCCAGATTTAAACTTGGGCCTTTCCACTGGACCCTGCTCTACCCACTGGACCACATAGTGACCCATAAATACTCAAATGAATTTGTAATCTCATCAGTTTGGAAGTTTTCTCCAATAAAAATTGCAACTTGTCCATGACTGAACATTTTATGAGACTTCTGTCTATGTCTGCCTGCTGATGGTCTAATTCAGACCACTAAATGGACTAAGTGTCCTCTTTGCTTTCTCCTGATATTAAAAGGGAACCAATAGATCACTCAGGATATCCATGGAAGTTTACCTGATGTCCTCTTGCTCTCATCATGTGATCAGTTCATCTTTGTGTTCATCCATTCCTTCGATGACATTCTTTACTCCAGTTCTTCTTTGAAGATCCTTGTCATGTATTTATAACCTACTCATACTTACCATGCACCTCACCATTGCCCACTGTGTGATAGTTCATTTTTTTAAAATTTTCTGCAGTTTGTAGTGTTCCATAACTCACTGATATGTAACAATCATAGAATATTGGCATTGAATATGTGGACCACTGATTCCAATAAGATGTAAGATCTTGGAAGTCAGAGACTATTTTATTTTATAGTATTTATTATTGTGTCTATATACCCACAACTAACAGTAGGCACTTAATAAAGCTTGCTTAAATAAATGAATGAATTTCTGGTAGAAATGTGGAGCCATTAAAGGTGCCTTGAAATTTACTGAAAGCCTAATCTCCTCCTGTTTAATTCTTCACTGATATCCTTTACACCACTTCTGGATAATTGCTTGTATGTACTGTGTTGCAGTCTACTCACATCAGTAATGTTTACATCTCCAATGCCCCTTGGGCTATCCTCAATTTTAGTTTTTGAAAAATGGTAGTGTTCTATGACCAGTAGACATACAACAGTGAAGTGTTGGAAAATGCTGATATTAAAAAGATGGACCTTTATTGCTTTTTGTTTGCTTGCTTTTTAAAAAAATATTTTCTTTTTTTTCCAATTACATGTAAAAACAATTTTTAATATTCTCTTTCTAAAATTTTGAGTTCCAAATTATTTCTGCCCCTTTTTACAGTCCCCCTCATTGAGAAGACAAGCAATAAGATACAATTTATACATGTGCAGTCATACAAAACATGTTTCCATATTAGTCATATTGTGAAAAACACAGACAAAAAAAAACAAGAAAAATAAAGTTAAATAAAAGTATGCTTTGATCTGAATTTAAATTCCATCAGTTCTTCCTCTGAAGGTATATGGCATTTTTCATCAGAAGTTTTTCAGAATTATCTTAGATCATTGTATTACTGAGAATAGCTAAGTCATTCACAATTCATCATCATACAATATTGCTTACTGTGCACGGTGTTCTCCTGGTTCTGCCCACTTCACTCAACATCAGTTTATGTAAGACTTTCTAGGTTATTCTGAGAGCACCCTGCTCATCATTTCTTATTCAACAAAAGTATTCCATCACAATCACATACCACAACTTCTTCAGCCATTGCCCAGTTGATGGGCATCCCCTCAATTTCCAATTCTTTGCCACCACTAAAAGAGCTGTTATGAATATTTTTGTACATGTAGGTCCTTTTTCCTACTTTTTTATCTCTTTGGGAGTCAGACGTAGCAGTGACATTGCTGGGTCAAAAAGTATGGATAGTTCTATAGCTCTTTGGGCATAGTTCCAAATTGTTTTCCAGAAAGATTGAATCAGTTCACAACTCCACTAATAGTGCATCAATGTTCAATTTTCCAACATCCCCTCCAACACTTGTCATTTTCCTTTTCTGTGATATTAGTTAGCCTAATAGATGTGAGGTGATATCTCAGAGTTGTTTAAATTTGGATTTCTCTAATTGGTAGTGATTTAGAGCATTTTGTCATGTGACTAGAAATAGCTTTGATTTCTTCATCTAAAAACTACCTATTCATATCTTTGAGCATTTATCAATTGAAGAATAATTTGTATTCTTATACATTTGACTCAGTTCCCTAAATATTTGAGAAATGAGATCTTTATCAGAGAAACTTGCTGGAAAAATTTTCCCAGTTTTCTGCTTTCGCTCTAATCTTGAGTTTATTGGTTTTGTTGGTGCATTTTTTTTAATTTAGTGTAACCAAAATTATCCATTTTATATTCCATAATAATCTCTCTTGTTTGATCATAAAATCTTCCTTATCCATAGATCTGACAGGTAATCCAGGCTTCTCTAATTTACTTATAGTATTTGCTTATTACTTTATGTTTAAATCATATAATCCACTCTGCTATCCACTGCTATTTTATGAGTTCATCCCACTCACATTCACAGTTATGATTACTAACTGTGTATTTCCCTCCATCCCACTTTTTCCCCTTGTTTCTCCTTCTCTCTCTCTCCTTTTACCTTCTCCCTCCTCAAAAAGTGTTTTGCTTCTGACCAATGCTTCCCTCAATTCACCATCCCTCCTTTATCCCCATCTCTTCCCACTTCCTGTAGTGTAAGATAGATTTCTAAACCCCAACTGAGTGTGTATGCTATTCCTTCTTTGAGCCAGTGGTGGTGAGAGTAGGGTTCAAGCTTTGTCCACCACCACTCCCATCTTTCCCTCTAATGTAAAAGCTCCTTTTTGCCTCCTTTATGTGAGATAATTTATCCCATTCTACCTTTCCCTTCCCCCTTCTCCCAATATATTCCTCTTTCTCACACCTTAATTTTATTTTTTTGGATTTCATCACATCATAGTCAACTCACATCTATGCCCTCTGTCTATGTATACTCCTTCTAATTGCTTTAATAATGATAGTTCTTAGAAGTTACAAGGATCATTTTCCCATGTAGGAATGTAAACAGTTTAACCTTATTGAATCCCTTATGGTTACTCTTTCTTGTTTTGCTTTTCATTTTTCTCTTGAGTCTTGTATTTGAATGTCAAATTTTCTATTCAGCTCTGGTCTTTTCATTGAGATGTTTGAAAGTCCTCTATTTCATTAAACATATTTTTTTTCCCTGATGGAGTATACTCAGTTTAGTTGGGTAAATTATTCTTGGTTGTAATCCTAGCTCTTTTGACCTCTGGAATATCATATTACAATCCCTCCAATCCTTTAATGTAGAAGCTGCTAAATCTTATGTTATCCTGACTGTGGCTCCATGATATTTGAATTGTTTCTTTCTAGATGCTTGTAATATTTTATCCTTGCCCACGGAGCTTTGGTATTTGGCTATAATATTTGAGTTATAATTTTGGGATCTCTTTCAGGAGGAAATTGATGGCTATTTCCATTTCTATTTTACCTTCTGATTCTAGGATATCAGGGTAGTTTTCCTTGTTAATTTCTTGAAAGATGATTCCAGGAATCTTTTTTTTGATCATGGCTTTCAGGTAGTGCAATTATTCTTAAACTGTCTCTATCTATTTTCCAGGTCAGTTTTTTTCCAATGAGATATTTCACATTTTCTTCTATTTTTTCATTCTTTTGATTTTGTTTTCTTGCTTCTTGATGTGTCCTGGAGTCATTAGATTTCACTTGCCTAATTTTGATTTTTAAGGAATTTTCTTCAGTGAGCTTTTGTACATCTTTTTACCATTTGGCTAATTTTGCTTTCCTTTTCTTTTCTTTCCTTTTTTTATTTTTTTGAAGTGGAAGAGGTCTGCTGGCAGTCTATTTTTTAAAATTGTGTGTGTGTGTGTGTGCGCACATATGCATGCTTATTTGTGTATGATTTTTCTCTCAATTATACATAAAATAATGTCCAACATTTGTTGTTGTTTTCTTTTTTAAGTTTTGAGTTCCAAATTCTATTCCTCCCTGCTCCCTGAAATGGTAAGCAATCAGATATAGGTTATACATGTGCAGTCAGGTAAAACATTTCCACATTAGTCATTTTGTACCAGAAGACTTAAATTAAAGAAAAAGAATTAAAGAAAGTGAAAAGTAGCATGCTTTAGTCTGTATTCAAATCATATCAGTTCCTTCTATGGGGGTAGATAATATGCTTCATCATTAGTCCTTTGGGAGAGTCTTGGACAATTGTATTGCCAAGAAAAGCTAAATCATTCACAACTCTTCATCAAACAATATTGTTCTCACCATGTACAATGTTGTCCTGTTTCTGTTAACTTCATGCTAATTTTGCTTTTTAATGAGTTCTTCTCTTCAGTGAATTTTTGCACATCTTCTCCCCCTCCCCAATTTGGTCTATTTTTTTTAATGAGTTCTTTTCTTTAGTGGATTTTTGTGCCTCTTTTGACATTTAGCCTACTCTGATTTTTAAGGGGTCATTTTCTTCAGTGTTTTTTGTGACTCCTTTATTGACTCTTTTCATGATTTTCTTGCCTCACTCATTTCTTTTCTGATTTTTTTCTTTACCTCTCTTATTTGATTTTTAAAATCCTTGTAGAGCTTTTCCTGGACCTGAGACTAATTCATATTTTTCTTAAAGGTTTTAAATGCAACAGTTTTGATTTTGTTGTCTTCTTCTGAGTTTGTGTTTTGATCTTTTCTGTCACTATAGTAATTGGTCAGGATCTTTTTTTGGTTGTTTGATATTTTTTCAAGCCTATTTCTTGACTTCTTTCTTTATATTAAATTTGGGCTCTGCTCCTGGGGTGAGGAGGGCACTGTCCCAAGCTTCAGGTTTTTTGAGCTACTATTTCAGAGCTAGTTCTGGAATTCTTCCAAAATGGTGTGATCTAAGAATAAGATTTGTCACTGATCTTCTGGCCTGTGCTCTGGTCTGTGAATGACCACAAATACTCTTTTCCACCCTGGAATTTCATCCAGAATTTCCTAAGAGTGCTCCTCCTTGCCCTGGGACTGTGACTGGAAATTGTGTATGGGCAATGCAGCAGAGTTTTGATCCCAGTGCCAGCAAACAGTTCCCTGAAATCTCCTTCTGACCAGTTGTCTGACCTCCTTACCATATGTGGGCTGAGAGCTCCAGAAGCCTCCACTGCCAATTTAGTTGCCCCCACAAGCCCTGCTGTTGGCTTGCTGTCACAGCCTACACTGGACTATGCTCCACTCTCATCTCAGAAATGTTCTAAGTTGTCTTGGGCTGGAAAAATGTTTTAACCCATTCTTTTTTGAAGTTCTCCCACTTCAGAATTCATTTTGAGGAATTTTTAATGTTGTTTGGAAGGGAATTTGGGATAGCTCTGAATAATCCCTGCTTTTACTCTACCATCTTGTCTCCAGATCTTTGTTTCAGGGAGAAGCTTGGGTCCATTGATTAGACTTTGCAATTTCCCAGTCAATTTACTCTGCTCTCCTTCTCCTGATAAATTCTAGGTATTACATTGTACATTTACAGTATCTGAGGAAGGTAAATATGTATGTTTGTGTATAGACATATATCTTTATGTATATTCATATATTTCTCTTGATCAGCAAATATACATATATGTATTTTTTGAGTTATCCTTTCATACAAATGTTTACCATAATCTAGAAAAAAAGCATTCTTTATCTATTTCATTTTTCTTGTGTGAAGTTAGACCAAAGTCTTTATAATGACTATGCATCTCATTTGGGAGACTTTGCAATGTTCTAGGGCTTGGTGTAATCAGCACAATTTAATCGGCAACTAGAAGCATATCTGCAAACTTATCATCTATAGAATATCCCTCTTTAACTTGGACTCTATGCTGAATGTATCTTCCCCATCCCAGTGGAGCTTATAGTCTCCTGTTTCATGCCTTACTTGAAATCAGTGATCAGAGAGGTCATCACAAAAAGGTTGTTTTTGTTGTTATATTATTCAAGAATATGATATAATTTTGACATATACTTGAGAGATTCTTTATCTAAAGAGAGCCTTTAAGATGGTATTTTTCTATATGAAATCAAATCCTTTTTTAGATTTAATAAATAATAAATATGTTGGAAACTTGTTTTTTTTAAAAAACATATTTTAAATTCCTTTATAGGATGGCAAAGATGTAAAGATGTGGTCTGTTATGAAATACCTTTTTGCCAAAACTTGCCTGTTCCCACATAATAGTCTTATCAAAGATTCTTTTTATGCTTATATAGATTATTCTCATAACAGGTTTATAGAAGTGATAAAGTATGATTAGGATCATACATGAGTAGTATGTGATGAGCTGGATTTCCCATAGACATCTTAAACTCATCATGTCCCAAACTGAACTCCTCTTGTTCCCCAAAATCCTCTATACTTCTCTATTGCTATTGAAGACACCACCATCCTCCCATTCTTCTGTTTAGTATTCAAAGCCCTTTATAACCAACCTCCTTCCGCCTTTCCAATCTTTTCATGCTTTGTTACAATTAAACTTCTTACACTTGCACCTCTTCCCCTCCTTGTACCCTAGTGACTCTGACCTCCTTGTTGTCCCTTGAAGAAGATACTCCATCTCTCAGTTCTGGGCATTTTCTCTAACTGCCCTTTCCCCCCTTTTCCTGTCCCCTCCCCCCATGCCTTTAGTGGTCTTTCTTTATCTCTGCTTCTTTGCGTCCCTGCCATCGTTGGAATTTCAGCTAAAATCCCACAGGAAGTTTTTCCAATACCTCTTAATTCTAATGACTTTTGTCTACTGATTATTTAATTTTTATCTTGTATATAGTTTGTACTTAATTGAATGTTCTCCCTCTTATTAGACTGTGAATTCTTGAGGGTAGTGACTGCCTTTTGCCTTTCTTTGTGTCCCCTACACTCAGCACAGTTCCTGATGCTTAGCTGAGTATTTAATAAATGCCTATTGACTGACTGACTTTTTTAGTAATATAATCTGAGATTTTGCCCATAATCTTTAATATTTTTCTATCCTTCAAGTACCTTCAGAATTGATTTCTCAGTGCCTTCACAATTGTGACTCCTCCAGCATGGACTTGTTCTGTATATCTTTGGTCAAATTCAGCTGATTTTCCCAATTTTTTCAATGTCTTTTCCACTTCTTCCTTAAGCACTTTATCATCTTGCAGTTGGATTATTCATGTATGTGTCATGTCCACTAGATTGCAAAACCCTTGAGACAGAAATCACATTTTATTCATGTTATTGTGGCCTAGAACAGTGATGTCAAACTCAAATAGAAATAAGGGGTTCATAAGCATCTATGCAGGCAGCATATTGACTTAATTTTAAAATGCAATGTTTTCTATGTTTTACTCTAGAATGTTTGGCACAGTATGTTGCATGTAGCATTATTCAATTGCATTTCTTGCCACAGGTGGTCATGACTCTCTGGGGGTATTATGAGACTCCTGGGTACTTGCTGAAGGGGAAATACTTTGGAACAAGAAGAAAGTATTCTACAGAAATAGGTATGTGAATGGTGTAACATACTTCCTTTAGCTATCAAGCAAAGTAAAGCTAGGGATCTGGGGTTCAATAATGACCCAGACTCAAGGGAAATACAGTTACTTTAAGTCAGAGCAAGGTAGTGGCACAGAGTCAGATTAGTTCATGGGAATGAAGAGATAGTGCTAGTATGAAGCAAAGAAGTCTATTGATCAAAGGTCAGGTAGGAAGTCAAGACACAGGAAATCAGTGGAACCAAAGGACAACCCATGACTGAAATGTCCCACTCCCAGAGAAGTATCCTGAACTGTAGCATTTTAGAAGCCCAGATTGGCAACCTATGCAGCAAGTGTCAGGAATGCACAGAATCATAGATTCTTAGATTGGAAAGGACCTTAGAGGTAATTTAGTTAGGCCCCTATCAAAATACAAGCAAATTAATGGAATTATCTTTTGTTACAACTGTGGTCTGGGTGAAAGTAATGAATGACCCTGACAGAGAAATGAAGTGTGTGGCATATAAGAAGCTCAATTCCAAAGAATCAGCATTAGGGAAGAAAGATGGGGCCAGGGATGGAAGTCATTCTAAACCCCCCAAAACAGTAAGAAAGACTTCACCATCAGTTGAATAAGAAAATTTTAATATAAGAATAACATCATCAAGATACAGCAAGAGAAACCAAACTATTTTCTGTTTATCTGTGGGCTAGATGGCCACAAAGGCCAAATGTACTCAAGAGGAGAATTATCATTATGTTCAGAGGAAACCAATACCCAATGAACCAATATCAAGATATAAATAATGATATGAAACTTCAGTTTGTTATTCAGAAGTGAAGATAACAGAGTTTCGCTGGAAATCTTTGGGGTTCAAGGAGTCTTAGAGAAACTTCATCAACCAGACAGAAAAGTTTAATTAAAGATATCTCAACTGAAGAAATTAGAAAGTGAGGTAAAACAGAGGCCTATATTTATAAGAAATCAAGATATTCCTAATTTTAAGCATTGATAGATAGTAAAGTAAAATATGTGAAATCACTGTTCACATTATTTTGATATGAAAGAATCATTTAAAGGTATTTGAAAGGAAACATTGAAATTGAAGCATAAAGAGCTCAAAAATACAAACAAATGGGAAAGTAAATACTGCATACATCAACCTAAGAGTTGTGTCTAGGAATAAGGAAAACCCCAGTCCAGATAACAAAGAGGATTGAATCCAGAAATAGTGTCTTTCTTGCTTAGGCAAGGTCTCTTAGTGTAAAAAGAAAAGCTACAGTGTTTAGAAATGATAGTAGTGAGTCTATGCTATCAACCAACGGATGTAGCAAGAATTAAAACCATTCCACCTATAAACAGACTTATGATGTTTCAGGAGAAACAGGAGAAGTGATTACTCATGCAGCCAGATGTAACTTCTATTATTGTATCATATATAAGGTTGCTTTGTACTTGTTGATGTAGATATGAAGTGTTATGCATGTATTGTTATCATAGTTGACTATTATTATTATTACTATTGCTAGTGTTCCATTGTTTTTCTCCTTATTGGAAATAGACTGTCAAATGGCTCTTTGCACCATGGTATACGTAATGCATATAATATTAATGTCGATTTGCTCTACTCCTCAAATAATTTTCAAGAGCTGAAAATATTTGGCTGCAAGAAGAGAAGTAACACCAATATCAAATACCACTCACACAGAAACTATACATACTTTTACTGAATCTTTAGGAGGCAATGTTAGCTTGGACAATAAAACCGATCAGCTTTTATATTGTTAACAAATAGTATAACCAGTGCCATTAATATTTATAAAAAGTAGAAGACTGATACACAAAGAGAAATTAGAAAACATTTATGAGAAAAGAAGTTTCTATAGTTTATTAAATAAATATGTAATACCTAGGCTTTGGGGATCATTCTCCCAAAATTTATTTGTGCTCATTGGTTAGATTCCCAGAGTAAGGCTACTTCTAACCTCTTTGGGGTCTGGGCATAACCTTCAGCGGATTGTCAGGGGATGTCGTCTAATAATCTTACTCATGAGTCCACATCTGGTGTGTTCCCCCCAATATCAATTAGCATTTGTAAAGGGATATTTATGAGAGGATATAAAAAGAATCAAAGTTCAAAAACTTACAAAAATAGGAGCCCACTCTCCTCCAAACTCTATCCCTAGGGAGAATAGACTAAAAGCTAAAGTGTTAACTACCACATATCCTCCACCCTCAACTTCATTTTAGATGGGGCATAGCTGATGGACAAGTCATTCCCTTGCTTTTGGGACATGGTGTCTTAGATGTCATGCAGATTCATGGTTGGTATGGATCAAATACAGATAGCTTCTCACGGCTGGCTCCTCAGTAAACTTGGCTACTGATGGTACTTGGCTATGATTGTTGAGGGAACTTTATCAAAACAACAACAATAATTGAAAGAGGTTAGATATTTTAGGCAACTATGCTAAACCTTATAAGGCAACTTAAGGGCAATTGTGTGCTTATATCACGCTCTTTGGTGCCAGTGTCACGGACAGACACTGTACTGTACCCCCTAATGTACCCTGTATGTGTATACATGTACATATTTATACATACATACATATATTTATTGTTACATAATGTTATTTAATATAGCATATTAAGTATATGATTATTTGTGTACCATCTTCTATTAGATCCTTAAGGGGAGGAATTATTTTAATCTTTTTTTTTAAATGTCACTACTTAGCAAAATACCTGGCACATAGTAGGTATGCTTATTGACTTGACTCTGTTGAATCTCACTTTAAATTTCATTAAAAAAAAAACTGAAGCTGTCTTAAGATCTAACTTTTCTCCAATTCTTCACTTACAGTCACATCAGCATTATCCCCTATCCCTCTACATTCTTTTACTTTGTTCCAGTCTCAGAGGATTTGATGATATTTCCCCTTGCCAAGGTCAACCCTTCTACTTGTGTCCTTGATCCCATCCTCTCTAATTTCCTCTGACAGTTTGCCCTTTTATTCATATAATCTCTCTAATTTTATCTTGTTTACATCTATATTGGTATCTTTTGATTTTAGGGCATATTCTTTTCTAAATGCAGGGTGTTCCAAAAGAATTGGTGAAGTTTTAACCTGTTAAAACTTAAAACTTTACTAAGACTTTTTTAAAACACTCTATATATTCTTTCCCCTTTCCATTCCTATTGAATTATCCTTTCTAATTAAGAACAGAAAAGAAAGAAAAAATAAATTTGACAGGGTTCTAACATGATATGCCCATATACTGTCTATACACATAGACCCCTCCACTTTGTAAAGTAATGAGGCAAACGCATGTTCTCATACCTTTTTCAGTGCCAAGTTTTTTGATTATTATAATTGCACGCTTTGATTTCTTTATTTTGTTCTTGTTCTTTCTATTTACATTATTGTACAGATTGAGTATTTTGTTTTCCTGATATTACTTCATTTTGAACCAGTGCAAATAAAAGTCCTAGGCTTCTTTGAATATTTTCTATGAATAGTTTCTTATCTATCCATTCTTCAATCAATGAACATTTACTTCATTTCCATTTCTTTGATACTGCAACAAGAACCACTATCAAATATTCTGGTGTATCTGGAACCTTCATTTCCATGTTTAACCTCCTTGTTTATAACCTTGACAGGGGTTTGTTTGACTCTTCCCTCCCCCTCACCTTTAATATCCAAAAAATAGCAAGGTCTTGTCAATTCCATTTTCACAATGTATCTCACATATGTGTCTCCTCTTCATTCCCATTGCCTTCACAAGCCCTCATTATCACTCAGACTGTTTTATAAACTCTTTATAAACTTTATAAAACTTCACACCCACATTGTCTCCCTCATCCAAAAATATCAATCATGCTGATGTCAAAGTAATCTTTCATATGGATAGATATGATCGCATTAATCCTGTGCTCAGAAGTCTTGAGTTTCTTCTTCAAAAGTTAACATTCTTTCACCTGGTATTCAAAGTTTTCAACTGTAACCCTAGTTCTGTAACTTCAATGCTGTGAAGATATAGCAAGAACAGAATTTACAAATCATTCACCCCTGCCTGTCAGTTCCCAATAAGACACAATGACACCAGATGCCACAAAGCATTTGCCCCATCTAGTTCACTTTTACTTGATAAATCATCATCTAAGCTACTGCTGGATTGAGTCAAGTGGATTGCTGTTCCAAGTGCTCTGCTGATTCCTCACCTCTACTCGGCCTCCAGAAAATCTAGGCATTGACTCAAGCTCCTGGGCTGCTTGTGCTTGATATTTCAAAGTTCATAAGGCATACCAAGTATTCTTTTACCTAAAAACATGGAAGAATGAATAAAGAGACAAAAAAACAGACACCATCAGATTCAGAGGCTACATGATGGCCAAGTAGAGAGACAAGCAATTGTCATCACTGCTCTTACCTATGCCAGCAACAGCAGAGTCAGATGCGTTTTTGGATTCATTCACCTTTGGCTCAGAAAAGGACTTAGATCCCTCTCCCATCCAGAAAAGATCCACAGCAGCTCATCCTCCTTATTCACCTTCAAAAAAGGAGAAAGAAGGTCAAGTTGGAGTCCTTTGGATTCACTCTCAGTTCTAAGTCAGCAATCAATCAAAAGTTTATTTCTACCACGTGGTTAACAGACCAGAAATGGAATATCTATGCATGTTCCAAAGCCCAAAGTGGGTTACCTCAAGTTCAGCACACTGTACTTCTCCCTGGCCAGTCCCTGTTACATGCATGTCACCTTGACTAACCATTGTCTGCTTCCTTCAAAGTCCATGTTTTCTGGCAAGTCAGGACAAGGGCTCTTCCTCTTGTGAGTGGTTGGCTTCTCCAATGCAGAAGATTCTCTTGCTTCTAGGCAATTACATTGACTATACCCAGGACTTCCAGAATATCTCCAAATCTGGACATGTCCACCTCAAGAGTGATGTTTGATCACTTATTCTGGAAAGGAAACAAAAAGTGGAAAATGTAGCCAGGGTTCCAGATACAACACACTCGGTTGAATCCATTCGTCTAGCATAAACAGCTATGAAGCGGGGGAGTGGGTGTTGGAGTCAGGAGGAAAATAACATAACTCATTCTACCCAACTGCCAACCTCCCAGGGCAGGGGGGAGTGTAGAGAAAGATGATGCTACTTGCTACATGGGAGACTAAAAACAAAAGTTAACACTGGAAGCTACCCTTATTTTCATTGATATAGTAACCCAAATCCTTCCTCTGTCACACGTTGGTGTTTTTTCTCCCTATTAGACCCAGTTTCTTGAAAGAAGTATGATTTTTTTCTATCACAGTGTTCTGCACAAATAAGTGCTTAATAAATATTATTTGTATCATATAATATCATAGAATCATATATTACATTATAGCATATATAGATAATAGAATATAGTATAGTAGAATAATATAGAATAGTATATTATAGTATAGTATCATAGTGTTTCATATCATATTGTCATGTCATGCCATATCACATGATGTTAAGTGATGCTATGTTATATATCATATTACGGTGTATTATGTTTGCTATATTATATTCAATTATGCTTATTATATTGCATTATGTTATGTTATTATAAATCCTAATATGCTTCAACTATGGGTCCAGCCAGAGACTGGCTATATGTTGTGTAATCATCAGCCTATCTAGGATCAGAGAAGCTCATTAAAAAATCGACTGAGGTTAGAAGGGTTGGGTTCTGCAATAGAAGAGGGCATGCCTATATAAATGAAATCACAGATCCTTAAAGAACTAAAGTGTAATATAATGCCAAAAGCCATTAATATGAACTTTAGAGAAATATGAATTGGTACCATTGCAATTTCTTAAGAAGGGATGCAAAGGAGCTGATGACAGCCAGTATCTGATGAAGTCATATTGATCCTGTTTTATACCTTTTCTTTCTGATAGAGTATCATTGATATTAGTCACAGCATTAGCCAAGATAAGCTGAAAACTTACCTCTATAGTGAATTCACTAGGCTAGAAGAGGAGGAAATAAATGGGCAGTTTGGGAGGCCTAGCATAAGATAAATAGAAACCTTCAGCCTCTTAATGTGCATTTTTGGTCTTCCCATTAACCTTATCTCTAGGCAGGAACAGTCTTCTTTGGGATCCTGATTTACCCAGTGGGGGAGGGGAAATGAGAAGAGAAGCAAAGGAGAAAGAGCAGGAAGCAAAAAGAATTTGACTCTGACACTAGCCATTTTCAAACCAATAAAACAATGTTTCAAATTATTCCATTTTTCAAGGAGATGATCATGTTGTTATGAAAGAACTTATTTGCACGCCAAAGGCCAAAGAATGTAAGGAAATATTAATTTTCAGAATACAATTGCTGCATGTGGATATCTCAATGAGTGCTTTTTATATTGTCATTTATAAAGGTTTCTTTTTTTTTCCTTTTTAAGATACTTGAGTTGAGAAGCTCCTCATTAAATGCAGTACTTGCTCTTATAAGCAAAGCCTATGTGAGGTATTGCCTTACATGTACACAGAAGATCCAGTTTAGACTTTAAGACTTGTGGCTAATAGTATGTTCATTGATTGGGTGCTAAATTGACCCTAAATTGGAAATATTTAGAGCAAGTTTATGACAAATCATAGCACCCCTGGATTCTACATAACACTGTATAGGAAGTAAGATCCCATCCATTCATCTGTGATCTGGAAATTAGAGAAGGAGCTATATCCTATTCTTAAGCATTAGAGAAAACAAAGAAACCTACCAAATTCTTTAATGACATAGACATTATATGAAAATTTAGGAAATTAAGTGTTTCATAAGCACAGGATTCATTTTATGTTTAGTTTGTGACTCTGCATTTAAAGGTACCTAAATATCTAAAAAATATATTTAACTATTGATTTCAGATACTCTGAAAAAAAATTGGTTCTTTGTATAACAATTAAGTATTCTAAATCTCAAAAAATAATTAAACAAAGAATATTCTATGTTTTGTGCACTACACTTAAAAAAGCAACATCCAAAGTTTTGCAAAAAAAGCCAATGTAATAATTTGAATCTTCTTGGAAATGACTAAGTGTAATTAAAAAAAAGAGCAAATGAGGGCAGCAATTATTTGTTTTTATCTTTGAATCACCAGCATCTAGATGCTTAAGTAAGTTCTTAATAAACACTTGTCCATTAAATAAATGCTTGCTTACTTATTGATTGCCCCTGGGCTCCTATTTAGGAGAACCTCATGCAAGTCAGTGGGGCAAGTCTCTTCCCTTCTCAGGACATCATTTCCTCCTCTGTAAGATAGCTGGTGGAACTCAATATTCACTAAGGTCACTTTTAGCTCTGTTGGTTAATGTTTATTAAATCAACTGGACCTAACTCAATGAATATCACAAGTAGTATAAAAGTGAAAAATTCAGTCAATTGCTTGTTTTGTTTCCATGACTCCAAAGCCCACTTCAACCATGGGCTGAGTTGTTTTAATGGAAATGACTAAATTGAGCAGTTATGTCCATGCCATACAGAAACAACTTCAATGTTTCTAAAATATGCAGCTTTATTAGAAGGTTCCCCTGACTGCCACTCCCACCACCACCAGCAGCTATGGGGACACTTTCTTCTCTCTCAGGCAGACTTCAACTCAACTTGATTCCTCATGTAGTAAGTATTATCCTTTAGGAGTCAGAATAAAAACGTCGTATAATAGAAATGCAAAATCTATTTAATGTTCAAAATCAATGATACCCAATCATAAGCTGCCTGGGACAGGACTGATCAGAAAATAGAACTGTGATTTTGCTTCAGCTACACCCTGAGTTTTGAAAAAAAAAAATTGTGATGATTGAAAGCCCAACAGAAAAGAAACAGTTGAAATGGACCACTTTTGTCAGGCCTAAGTTTTCCAAGTGTTTAAAGTAAAAAGTCACTTTTCCACAATGCCATGATTCAGATCATTTGTGAATTGATCTAGATAGAGGGATTTAAAGGCAGAAAGGAAAACAGCAAAGGAAATTTTAAAAGGTATTTGAAATATACTCCTACCCAATTCAGCAAGAATCAATTAATGCTAGCTGAAATAAATATCTCAAAAGTATGTTAGCAAAGCAAGATGTAAATGGAACAAAATGCAGTTAATGTATCTAAAATTGTGAAATTGTTTTAAAAAGTGCCTTTCTCATTACATATGAATGTGATTTTCAAGATAGAGGCATTGTAATATGACCCTATGTGCTGCACTGTGTGTACAATAAAGCAAGCAAAATTAATCCCTTCTCCTGATGACCTCTAGAAATGAAAACCTATTAAATATTTGTACTTAGGCCTTGATGTTTTTTGTGCTGAATCTGAATGCCATGAAATGATTGTATCTAGTGGCTGATGAGGACACATGTACAGATAATTACATAAATAATCCTCTTTATATAGGTGCAAGGTGACTTTTTAGATTGGGTATGGAAACTAGTTGAAGCCTAATAAAACTTGTAATCATTTTCTTTACTGGCAAGGCATGAATCTTATTATCCTGAAAGGCCTACTAGGAATGTTTTCCTTTTTAATACTTGTAACCAGATCTTTGGTGCAATTTCCCTGTTACAAAATTGAAAATTAAGTCCTAAAATTTCTACCCTTGCTATTGCTCTTATTATATACCAGAGTATGTCTTCTCTAAGAAGTCATCCACGACAGTCAGTGAACAGTATTTGAAATGTAAAAAAACATTTTTATAACCTCATATTATTTTATCAGGAATGAGAAAAATAATCAATACCATGTATGATATGCTTATGAAATATGGTCTTCCTAAGATATTGACTCCCCTATTCAATATACTCTAGCAGTTCCCTTTCACCTAGATAAAATGTAAAATGCTCTGCTTGGTATTCAAAGCCCTTTTACAGCATGGACCTCTCCTACCTCTCCAATCTATTTATACCTTACTCCCTACCACATACTCTCTGGTCCAGTGGCACTGGCCTCTTTGCTGTATTTCAAACAAGATTTTCTCTCTCTAGACTGTATCTTCACTAGCTGTCCCCTCCATTTCTAGAATGACCTTCTTCCTCATCTTTACCTCCTAGATTCCCTATTTTCTATCAAGTTTCAGCTAACATCTCATCTTCTATAAGAAACCTTTCCTAAGTCCCCTCAATGCTAGCTCTATTAATTATCTCCAGTTTCTCCTACCTATATATATTTTTGTATATAGTTATTTACATGTTGCCTTCCCATTAGACTGTGAGTTCCTTAAGATCTAGGACCATCTTTCACATTTCTTTGTATTCCCAGCATAGTTTTTGGCATATACTTGGTGTTTAATGTTGTTTGTCCTTTGATTTCCAACAGGTCCAATGACATCACAGGGTGATGCTTTAACTTGCAAGTGAGTTAGATTTAAGTAAGACAGAGTTGCACAAAGTCATAAGTCTCACTCTCTCTTCCTGAGTCATTGAATTCCATGGCAAGACAGAAGTCAAGATGACTGAAGGTGGCCCAGGATACAGTGAATGGCTTTGGCATCTTTGATGTCTGACCAAGCTCTATGCACTGCACAGTGCCACAAGCCACCTTCGTGGGCCATTAGAACAAATTGTTCTCATCCACCTATTTGGGGGAAGTCTTCACCTGCTTAGGGTACACATACCCCTAATTCACCAATGGATTTGAAACCTGTTGGTTACCCTCAACCTCGTTTTCCCATTTGCTGAGACGGTTTTACCAGGGTGTGGTTGCTATGCGTGCTACAACTTCTTGGAGGCAGAGGTGAAATTTGGGGGACAGGTGCACACCGAAGATGAGCAACCCTGAAAAGGCTTTGGCAAGCCCTTACATCAGAGGCACTAGTTTTACCTGGGCAGTGCTTGACTTACTGACTTTGGGTAAATCACTTGCCCTCTCAGTATCTCTTAAGCAACTCTGTAAGCTCATCAGTTGTAGAAGTTATAGCTCTGCATTAATAGGAGGAGTTTCCTCACCAAAAATTCTTTATGACAACAAAATGGTAAGTCTGGACCAAAAAAAAAGTTGTTTTTTTCAATGACTAATTAAGTACATCAATGAAATTTGATACATAAAAGTCCGACTCTCCCTTTTCTCTCTATGGCAGTTGTGTGAGTATACCTACCAATTATTAATATGTAATGCAAAAAGTCATATACAGTAATATCCAACCTAGTTGAAATTTTATACTGATATCTCAGCTCCTTCCCATTGCCATTCTGTGGAAAGCAATGTGACTGATGGTGCTGAATATTTTTCGAAAAAGCAATTGATTGTTAAGTCTAAGTATTCAAACCAGAATGTCAAATACTTCAAATTTCACAAGCCAAATTATACTTTCTACTCACTCTAATTCACAGAAACATATAATCTCAGAGTTGAAAGGGAGCTCAGAAGTCAGTGAATCCAATTTGGATCTAAACAAGTATCCCCTCTATGAGATTCCTCACAAAAGGTTAAGCAGGCTTGGCTCAAAGACTTTTAGAGAAGAAGAATGTACCATTTCTTGATAGTTATACTTTTCAATCAACAAGCATCTATTAAGTGCTTACTACATGCCAGGCCCTATAGGCTAAGTGCTGGGGAAGAAGAAAAAATTGAAATAGGCCTTCCCTTCACGGAATTTATATTCTAACTTTTCAAGAACTTTTATGCACCTCTTTGCAGCTTCCATTCTTCACGTCTAGTTTGCCCTCAGGGGGTCAAGAGAACCAGTTCAATTTACTTTCCAGGTGATAATCTCAAATACTTGAAGACAGTCAGTTTGTACCTTCTAAATTTCTGGTCTCCAACCTAAATACCTCCAGTTGCTTTTCCTAATGTTCATATGATATGAATTTTAAGCCTTCTACCATTCTGGTTGCCTTCCTCTGGAAGCTCCCCATCTTATCATTGTCTTTACCCAAGCCAAGCATCTACTGACCAAATGCCCCACGATAATTATTTTTAAAAAAAACCTTGAATATTAGGATAACACTTCAGGTTGCACTCAGAGGCTTCTGCAGGGAGGTGAATAGTGAGTGCATTAATCATCTGCAACTATAATTCTTTTTGTCTCTATCCTCAATGTGTTTATGGAGTTGAGATCTGAATAGTGTCCATTGTCTCTGCCTTCATTAAAATGACAGAAGTGCCCTATCATAGTCACCATCTTCTGCCCTAAGAATTTAAGTCCAGTTAGACTGGAATGCCCAACAGTGGTGAAGTAATATATGTAATTGAAAACATTAATACCTGAAAGCCCTTAGGGATAGTTAATTTAGATAAGCTGAATACACAGTTAATTGAAAGGAAGACTGTGATACTTAATGAAGCCTTGACAGTCTCCAGAGTGACCAATAGGTGATTCCCTAGGGAGGTCCCTTATTGACAGAATTATTGGACAGGAGAAATTCAAAGAAAGCTAGAAAAAGACCAGAAAAAGATGTTAGAATAGCCTGTGCCCTGACTAACTAGATGTATCCTAAGTGTTTAGGTAGTTATTGCTCCTGTTTTGAGAACAGATTCCTATGTTTATTTGAATTTTTACTTTAATTAATATTTCAGTGTTTTTACATGTGTTAAGAATCAGAAGAAAAACCTATATCCAATCTTCAACCTCAGAATACACCCCACCACACAGAGGGTCTAGAGAAATAGCTCTGCTTTTCCAAATTATTTTAATAAGAAAGGATGAAAAGGAGAGATGATCAGAAAGAGTTAACATTGGTTTTACCAGTAATAATTATAAATGACCGAGGGTAATTTTTAAAAAGTTTTAAGAGGATTGTGGAAGGTGTTGGAGGTGGATGGAGATAGTGTTATTTCTATGCTATCTGAATTCTTAGGAATCATAACGGCCTTCTAAACCTCTCATGACTTCCTGGACTCACTCCTGGAATGACCCAGATCTCAGCAAACACCACTACCACTCTCACCACCACCACCTCTGACTCCACTATCCTCAGTGAGTTGGAGAATATTGACTTCTCTCTCCAATACAGCAAATTCTTTCTTAAGGCCAAAACAAGCTATGTTGGAGTGCATCTACCCTGGGTAGACCCACAGTGTTCATATCTTACCATTCACTCAACTAGGAGCCCAACTGAATGTGACTTTAAATTTAGGCCTAGTTCTATCCTTTGCTATCCTCATCTTGGAACTCCCAGTGCCCCACTATGGCTTTTCTCTTCACTTACTTTCACTAACTTTTTGACTTACTCTGCTTGGTTTTCATGTAAAAAGTTGTACAAGAAAGAGATCGTTAAAGAGATACGTTACTGGAAAGGAAATGGAAAGAGACAGAGTGATGAAAAATGGATAAACAGGTTTTGCATTTATTATAATGTCCATGTAATAAGAGAGCCAAAGAATGGCTCTTAAAACTTTGATTTGGACTCCCTGGAGGACTTATGAAAATAAATGGACAAAATAAGATGAGAGCAAAATGAGGACTTTTGTATGAATTGAGATCCACGTTTTTGGAGGAACATCACTGTGGTCACAGATTTATTGAAATATTGTTGAAGTAATGAAGGCCAGACAACTCCTTTAATGGTCAGATGGATTTGCTACCATTAGCCATATTGGCTAAAAAGAAGTTTGAACTGAAGGACTTAGGTTGCAATGGATGACTAGTTCATTCCAATATTAACTCACTCAGAATAAAGATATCTGACCCTTAAAACCTAATGAATATTCTAAAGAGTCTGCCTACCTGAAATGACTTCTACACTGAGACCTCATACATCATACTACTCATTAACATAAGAGCTCTGGCGAGAGATCAACCATGATTTGCCCCAATTTTCCCTTATTTTTGATGGGCAGGGGTGTGGCACACTAAATTGGACATTACGAAGGCAAAGAGACATCATTTAGAGCAGGGGTCCATTACATTTTAAATGTCATGGTTCCCCTTGGCAACCCACGAACTCCTCAGAATAATGTGTTTAAATGTATAAAATAAAAGCAAAGGAGAAAAGGAAACAAATTGAAATAAAATTATCAATTTTTTAAAAGTTCACAAATCCCCCTTTAAAAATTTTTTAGAGAAATATAAAATGATAGAATCAACCTTCTTTGGCAATAAACATATATTCGTGTACCTTTCTATTCTTCTTCACTTTACTCCCTAAAACATATTCTTCAATCTGGTAACACTGACTTCATTATTCCATAAACAAGACATTCCTATTTTTTGACTCTGGATATTTTCTCTGGCTCTCCCCAATGCCTAGAATGCTCTCCTTCCCCTACTCTAACTATTGACCTCCTTGACTTCCTTTAAGTTTCAATGAAAATCTTACCTTCTACAGGAAGACTTCCCTAACCCCTCTTGATTCTAGTGCTTTTCCTCTTTTAAGTATTTCCTATTTATCTTGTACATAGCCTGCTTTGTATTTATTTATTTGCATGTTGTCTCCCCCATTAGATAATAAATAAGCTCCTTGAGAGCAGGGACTGTCTTTTTCCTCTTTTTCTATCCTCAGTGCTTAGCACAGTGCCTGGCCCACACTAGGTATTTTATAAATGTTTATTATATTGAACATACCCATTCCACTCCATTAAAAAAATCATAGAATAAGTCAAATTGGAAGACAATGTCAATGGCTTGGTGAATACAAATTTTAAAGCAAAGATGATCTTGTGTCATAACTTTGTAAAATTCCATTTAAAATGGTGGGAAAGGTGCAGCATTGACCTCTTGCTTTGGATAGGATTTGCCTTTCACTATATAGGTGATGATAGGAAGAAGGTTTCATTGAGTACATAAATGACTCATACTTAGTGCTCAAACTGATTTTACCTAAAAGCATTTTACATGAATTGACTATCCGTAATGGTTGATCTTTCCATGGACAATTCTGCTGTCAAAATTTCCCTACACATGTCAAGGATTATGACATGAATAGAGATGCCAGTTACTTCACTAAGCCAACAGTTCCTCCAATGGAATAGAATCAGCTCTGTATACCAACCAACATTTAGTACTTAATTCTAAATATGTATATTCCATAAGAATGCCATAATCCTACTTTACTGTTCTTCCTACCGCAAAAGTGACCATTGTCTTCTCAACCACAGGCTATGCCAGGTTAGCAGAAGCTCTGGCAGATATTCCCAAGATGAAAAATGATTGAAGTATGATTCTGCATTGGGCTGTGTGCCCCTTGTCTTAAAAAGCAGTCTAGCTAAATTCAAAGGGTTTTCACCATCTTAGCCATAGAATGATCAATTTCTTGGCCCAAGCAACCTTTGAAAACCATTTACCAACTCAGAGAAGGGTTATAATCTGTATTAGTAGATAGACTATCTGTGCTGCTGAAATCATAGATCTGTAAAGAACTGATGAACCATTCTATTTTTTTAATGAGACATACATTTAAGAATATAATTTCATTCCTAGGTGGCCCTTGTGGTTTACAGAAATACAATTAAGTGCTCTCTTGATTTTGAAAATGTCATGGCGCAGAGTTCGTGGTTTATAAGGAAATAGGCATGAGGATTTTTTTTTAAACAAATTAATCTTACATGCATTCAGACATCAGCCATGTTGATATAGGCTCCTTCTCAAGACTAAAACTTAAACTTTAATCAGTTTTACTAATTATAAGCAAGGAGCTATGAGTTGCTGAGAGTGATAGGTATAGTATGTCTATGAAGAGGCTGACCTAGAATAAGAACAAATGCATGTAATGCTTATCACTCTGTTCAAACTTTACTTCTAACTATCTGGGAAGAAAATTTCCTGCAGAGATATGGAGAGGTCATCAGCTCTTCATCTTTTTAAAGCATTTTTTTCGTAAGTACTGGAAGCCTACAAAAATAAAAAGGAAAAGGCCAAATGGGAAGCCACTACCCAATTTAAGCTTATAAAGGACTCACAGATAGAAAAATGTGTTCTAATTGCTAAATGCCATAATTAAATATGTTAATCCATGTTACAAGGACTATTGAGTTAGGACCCATCTGGATGAAACAAATTTTGTCAATGAAGCCTTTTTCTTGTCACCTGGGTCATGAAAGAATGAGACAATGGGACTGGGTTTTAGCCACACATATAAAACAAACCATATGTCAAAAAGGCTCTCTCTTCTCAAGAGCCAAAGCTAACGATAAAAATATATGAAAGGGGATTCTTTACAAACAGCTTTTAATTTAATGAAACCATTTTATCCCCTTTCAGTCTTTACGTTGACTTATTGAGTGGCATTCTAGCTTTGAGGTCTCAAGTATTTGGGTGTCAGGCACCAAAAGAATTTTAAGATTCTTTCTAGTTGTCCTCAGGATCTGAATCATAATGGATGCTGGTGGGGCTAACATAGCCTTCTGATCATCACTTTCTCCTCTTCATCAATTCTTGACACTTCTAGTCCTGACCAATCTGGAAACAAATTGGAAGATCAGAACTATTTTTTTCACAGACATTTTCTCAGTCAGTTTTACTAAAAAGTGACTAAAAGTTTATTTTGAAAAACCACAGTGCTCATGCAGAGGCTGTTAAATGAACATTTGTATTCAAATAGCTGACTGATTATGCAAAACAAGTCTGCCTGTTGTGGTACACATTCTGTGCAGAAAATTGCTGTGTTAGTTGGGCTGCATTTCCTGTCAAGGAAAAGTATGCATCTGCTTCCAGCTAAAAGTCTAAAGGCCCAATTTACTAAAAATTAGTGATCCATCAGATTGATAGGCACAAGGCAATCTACACTGTTGGCGCCTTGGAATTTCTTGCATCAGTCACCAGATCATGATTTACTAATAGGGTTTCGGGGCTTGCAAAATAGCACAACTCTAACCACATATTAATATTTAATCTGGCATTTTAAGTGCACCTAACAAAAGACCCGAGAGCTGCTGACAGGAACCTAAATTGTGAATTTCTTAAAAGGGAATTGAGCCACTCCATAGTGGTTTAAAGTAGCAAAATGAAATAAAAGAAATGTGCATGTTAAGCTTCTCATATGGACCTCACAACCAAAGTTCCTCACTTTTCTTGAAATATATACATACTCACATATATCCATACATATATATATATATACACATTTTTATGTATTATATCATATCATATATCACAAGGACCATTATTGGTAAAATTTCAGTGATCTACCTGGCTACCTGGCTATGCTATAATCCACAATTACATGATGGCAGATGGATCTTGGCTTAATAAATTTTATATATTAAATCTTCTCCATAAATCCTTATTCCATTTGGCACTTCCAAAATGTTGCTAAATGAGGATAGAAACAGAATATGAATCATTAACATTATTTTATTATGTTTTTAAGTAACTAGTCTCCTGCCCAAGTAGTGTATTGAAGAGGTCCAGCAGTAAGCAGGTAGGTCTTTTGATTTGTCTAGACATTGTTTCAACTATCAAAGTAAAAGTTAACGATAAGTTCTTTGGAGCTATATTCTTCATGTACCCAATGAGATGGTGTTGATAAAGGGATGATTTGGTCTGCAGATGCCATCAAATAAATGTCTTAATCCTACCTAACCTACATGCTGTACCCATGGCAGAGGTTTCGCATTTCCTTCATTTGTTACCAAAAAAAAAAAGTGCCATAATTGATGAAAAATGTTCCCAATGCCACCTGTAAAAACAGAATGTTTATTAGTGCACAAATGAGGGTTATAAATGATGTTGCTTATCTATGGAACAAAACACAAAAGACAACTTATTAGCAAAAGACAAATGGCTCAGCAAGTTTTCGATGAGATGCTAGGTTTGTCATGGGGGGAAGCACATTTTATTTACACAGACCAATGCTTTTATAATCCATTTAAAATAATATACTTGCCACTAGGTGGCTATTTCTGATCAGATCATTTTACCATTTTAATTACATTTTTAATATCCTGGCTGCATAAACAAAGATAAATTACAAACCTTGAACAATCTGGCTGCTAGCTCAGGCAGAGTCGGTCATAATATGAGCTTTTGTTTGTGCCTCCTCTAATTAGATTCTGAAATCCAGGTTTTCCCAATCAATAATTTTAATTTCAGAATCTCCTTTTGATTTCGCATTTCGTGTTTGTTTGGGAAAATGATCAGCAGGACAAAGCTGATAATTTATGCAGAAACAATCTCTCAGCAGAGCTCCACACACTCTCCTTGCCATCAGCAGAAGCCTGCAGACTAAGCTTGTCACAGGTCTAATTAGCATGCAGATATGTGTCGCCTCATTGGCAATTCAAATTCCTTTTTTATAATGTACCTCAAATTGTGCTACTCAAACATTGTATTTGATTTCCAAAGCCCCCTGGGCATCCTATAATGTCTCCCTTCATCTTGGGTATGAAGCCTTTATTGAACAATCTGCTAGGACTCTGGCTGTCTTTGAGAAAGCACCCAAACATTGTCACCCTGGGACCCGCTGGGCTTTATGTCAGGCAGCAACTGGTTCTCCTCCGGAATTCCGGGTGGCACCTTCGTAGCTTGGGTGATGACGATGTGCTCTTGCCTTGTGAGTGCCTTCTCCCACTCTGGCTGTCCTAGAGAGGGCTTCATTCCTGTGCCACTAGCTCTCAGAAGGCGGAGGCTGTCTACTGAGCACACATTAATATGCGGCACAGAGCTACCTCTCGGAATGCCAGTCTTCCATTCTTCATTAAACAAAATGGCCGGATTGCGGTGATTGTTTTTCCCTCTTTTCCTCTCAAGCACACTCACACCCACACGTAGCTTCTCACATTGGCTCTTTTCTTTCTCAGGCACATGCACAACATATCCACACACACAGAGAGACACTCACATACACATACACACACAGCCCTAGTCACATTCATACATACATGCACCCGGCATTTTCTATCCAGCCTAACGTTGTCACGTGGGGTGAGTTATGTGTGAAAAGTTGCCTGCTGAATGCATGACACAAGGGGAGATTCCTGCCAACATCAGGGCCTTTTTCCCCCTGCCATGCAGCAACAAGTGGCAGAATCAATGGTGTACAGTTATTCAGCAATGTAATTCATTTCACTGGCTTTGGCTCCTGGCCAGATCCGCCATCTGTCTCTTTCTCTTTCTCTCTCTCTCTCTCTCTCTCTCGAATTTGTCCTACATTTCGTAATGTTACGTGCTTGCCATCCCTATTCCATGTCAGAGGTACAGCACAAGTCTCACCCCCATTCCGATGTGGAGTTCTTGGAGTTCGGTGGCACTTGGGATATTCCACTTCAGTGCCATGGCAAGAAAAGGGTAAGGAGAAATAAAGGAAAAAACACAAAGGGATGACTGCAAAAGAGGATGGTGTTCTCATATCCAATTGCTACTGCTTCAGCTCTTTATTCAAAGATGGATCTGCCTCACTCGGGAACTTTTCCTGCTTCGTTAGAGTATCTTCGTCTTCTTTATCAGATGCTGGCACTCTACGCCAGTGCACAGCTTCATGGAGTGCCCTGCTGTTGGATACTTGCAGAACCCTGCCACCAAGCAACCTCCTGCACTGGAAATCGGGTGACGACTCCAGGATCTTATGCGTGCTTGCTGTTTGAAGCTGCAGAAAAGTGAATAATCAATTAAGTATTGATTTCTTGTAAGATTTGGTAAATTTCAAAGGCAAGACAAAGAGGATGGCTTAGGGAAAGCACTGCAGGGACTTGGCGTAAATTAGACAACTAACAGCAGTGCAGGATAAAATAACACCTCAACTGAAGATTTCCTTGGAAGAATTAGCACCAGCTATTGGAAGACAATGGTGGATTTAATCAAAACGGCAGGCATGTGAGAGTTTTTAAACTGTGAACTTGAAGGAGAAGCTAATTATAACCACCTTTAAAAAAAACTGGAGCTAATTTGGCTGAATGGATGCAAATGTGTTTTATTTATGAAGAAACAAGCCTTGCTGCATTGACTTGGGGATCACCGCACCTGCTAAGCTTTGCAGCTTCTTTAACCTACAGTACATTTTTATTTACTGAGAAGGTATTTATTGATATGTAAACAATAGCTAACTATGCAAAAGATTCATCAGAACAACCTACTATACAGTCTAGGAGGGCTAATCATAATTTTTCAGCTTCTCAGGTTTTCCCCTTTCTTGGTGCTTTGCAACCTTTGCGTGTGATGGGCGATGGTAAACAATAAATGAAAGCTATGCTAAACTGTTGTAATTTCCAATGTGTAGTTTATTAATTGTAGCTTTCTTACAGTGATGTTTCTGAATTATTGTAAGAGTAAATTCTTAAGGAAAGGAGGGAAATTGGTGAAGTGGCTCACCTATTGCATTTGCTGTCTTCTCGCAGATCGGAATGCATGGGTTCTACCACACGGATGAGCTTTGCAATTATGAAAGAATGTTCAAATTTTCTGACAAATGGGGGGATTGGGTTTACAATGGGCACAATGTGGTATAATCAGTAATAGGTTTATTGTGTTTTAACTGTGGAGAATGTTCTTGAGCAGTTAACTCCTTCTCTGCTCACTATGGGAAGCAAATGTATCTAATAAGTGGGGGGGGGGGAGAAGGAAAGGTTGTATGAAAATTATGTTTTCCTCCTTTACGTTCTCTCCTATAAACCTTTAGTGCATTCTAGCTACCTCCTTCTATTTCTATTATTTTTCCTCTATCATTCTCCTTTTCTTTTCATCATATTTTTTGCTGTCTTGCAATCTACATTCCCTGAGCAACCACAGGAACCAAGTTACATTAAGCTTCAACACAAAGACCTTGTAAGAATAATGAATCCTCATTTGCATCGACATTTGTATTCAGATTTGCCAGGCTATAAACTTGGCAGATCAAGCGGAATATTAAGTAGAGGCTTCCATGGTAAATTGTGGCTCTTGAAATTGCTAAGCTTCCCCCCTCCCTCCCTTTTCTCCTCTATCTGTGGTGGCAGGTAAAGTCTCATGACCAGTGGAGAAGCGCATTGGTCTCCTTCCTCTTTAAGTATATGATGTCAGCTTCCAGTTAAGGAAGATGTGACTGTACCAGTAGTAAGCATTTTAACTGAAAGTACAGTATGACATGTGACTAGAGCATCACTTGTGCCTAGGGACCATAAGCAAGACCCTGTAAAGCAAATAAATGCTGTTATAAATGCAAATGAGGCTCAGTGTGAGCTGGGGGGCTAAATTTTCAGTATTACTCAAGAAATATTCAAATGCAATATCACAAAGCTGCTAGCATAATGAGGATAATTTTGTTAAATATTTTGTAGAATGAGTGTAAGACTATAGCTATTGACCATGGCAGAATTAATTTCATAATTCCAGTTTATCATGGCCTGGCAAGCCAGTCACACACTAAAACATTGGTCAGTTAGAAGCAGGTTCTTCTGCCCTTCTCTGTTAATGAAACATCATGCATTGACATAGCTTAATCTCAGGTTTTCCTCATTCTTCCAAAGGCTTTTCCTTCCAATTTATAAGAATTGGCCTAAAAGATTCTCTCATTCAAAGGCTGTGTAGATAAGGCAGAAAATGTCTAGATGAAAAGGATGCTGAGTCATAGAAATTGTGGTCTGCACACTTCTAAATAACTATCTATTGGGAGAAAATTCATATATGACTAATTTTTTTTACATTTTATCTATCTGCTTTAGCATCACTTGGGGAGGTCCTAAGTCTAAAACAGGAACAATTTCCAAGTCTTCTTCCCTCTTTCTTGATTCCTTTCTCATTCCTATTCAATTAAACCAAACCATTATAACATGACTGTAAGATGATTAAGTGCTATATTATTTCTACAGAGAATATTAGAAATGATGCTCATTTTGAAGTTGTATTTTTATTTAAAATATTAACATTTTTTATTTAAAATCTTAAGATTATTGAATAACACCTGAGAGTGGAGGAAAATATGTTGTGAAGTCTCTCATCATAAATTGTGAATCTTTTTTTTTTTGCTGGTAAAAATCATTTTAGTCATCTGATTGAGGTCCAAAATAGTAATTTGGTCATTTCTCATCAGCTTAAATGCTATTCTCTTTTGCTTTTGGAATAGTTTCAAACATGAAATTACAGGTGTGTGTGAGTTAGGGAAATGCTGAGGGAGGGTTTTGTATTATTTTTTAAGCTATACAGGACCTCTAAGAAAAAGTATTTTGAGTTAGGAAGCAATTTCCTGGGCCTATTCCTCCACCCAAAAAGAACAAAGCTCTTACTGCATGTGATGCCTACTGCTTGTAGGCATCAGCTGTTTTAATTCATCAAAAGGAAATGTATTACAAAAAAGGTTTTAAGTGTCTTAACTTTCTTGGGGGAGTGGGAAGAGAGGAAGTATGGTGGAATTGAAGGATGTATTCATCTTTTTACTTTTTATTATGCATTGGGGAATACTGTACATTATGTAATGTCATGAGTGACAAAAGCACATAAAATAGTGATTTAACAATTTATTTCAGATGATATTGCACCTATAACAAGTAATAGAAAGTTCAAACAATGCTCTTAATTGGCAGGATATTGCTGTTTGATCCACTGTTTCATGTGGCTAAGAAAGGGTCATTGTGATTAGTTGTAAATTACATTGGTTGCATCATTAGGAGACAGGTCTATACAGTATTTAAATGTAGGACTTTGGAGAGTGGGGTGCTCGATAATAGAACAGTGTGATGAAGTACAACCATCAGCTGTATAACACAGTGTGTTCAAAGGTGAGAAACTGATATATTACTTTGAAACAAAGTTGTTAATACATGTCAGGCAAAGACACCCGCACATCATTTATTCATTTTGTTTATTTGCTATCCCTTTTGAATCTGAAATTCAATCTAAGATGTCTTTCAGTGGTATTTTGCCCAATCTGATTGGTGAGGAGGTGGAAGGTGATGATGGGAATCTCTATTTTACTAAGAAAGGGAGCAATTGAACAGTAGTACAAATATTATATTCAAGATGGTATTTGGGGAGAAAGGCAAGACATAAATTTCTTCTTTTGTTGACAGGATGCTTCCAACATATCTACCGTCACTACCACCCCCACACACATACACACACTTCACTTTGAAGAGGGCCCCATTAATAAATGCTAATGACTGTTGATTGGATTGGTACATGTATTTACTGTGTATTGTTTGCCCAATCTACCCTTAATGACCACTGATACCAGTTCTCTTTCCAAAAGAAAATCTGTAGCAGAGTTCATCTCCTCTCTGAATGGCGTGAGTAAGGATTCTAGTCAAAGGGATCTTTGTGGTGAAGTTTAAAAATCCAGAGAGAAAAGCAGTAAAATAAATACAGTTGTATTACTTCCTGGCTGCCTTTCCAACATCCTTTCATGATGACTCACTTTTCAGAAAATTAACTGCAGTCTCTTCCTTCTTAAAGAATTCCGATTGAACCTGGCATTGCATTCCAAAAAGGGGAAAAAAGCCTAAGGGGGTGAAGGGAAAGGGAGAGAATGGGGGGGGAGAGGGAGAGACAGACAGAAAGACAGTTAGAAACAGAAAGGCAGAGACAGAAAAAAAAACAGATTGCGACAGATACATAGACAGAAAGACAGGCAGAGAGAAAGAGAAGAAGCAAAGGGAAGAAGGAAGGAAGGAAGGAAGGAAGGAAGGAAGGAAGGAAGGAAGGAA
>NW_020954590.1:23439416-23531679 GCF_900497805.2 Vombatus ursinus
AGGAAGGAAGGAAGGAAGGAAGGAAGGAAGGAAGGAAGGAAGGAAGGGAGGGAGGGAGGGAGGAAGAGAAAAAAGGAAAACTAAGAAAAGGAAGAAGGAAGCAGACTTATAAGCCAAATCAAAAGTTGTAAAAATCATTTTCATTTTGAAAGGAAGAGGACTGGAATTGAACAGCCTCAGGGCAATTCAGTGTGAACTGTGGCTGTTTATGTTTAATGGTTTGTTGGGTGAGTAGTTATAATGCTCAGGACCTAAGGCTTTCTGCTACTATCTGGTTAGGCAAATTGCTGCAGGCACAGCAATGCCTGAAGGCCAGCATTAGACCTATTAATTCTCTTCAGCCCTTGCCCCTTATAGGATGGGAAAGAGGCTATTGTGCTGTACTTGGAGACACTGGTAGTTCACTGAATTGAAAATGAACTGTTTCATTGGTTACACTTAGTAGGCTGACCAAGGGATTAACTGTGGTCATCATGATCCTAGATTGATTATCTCAGATCCACAACACACGGATCTCCTGTTTGTCCAATATAAAAGTCCTCTCTTTACCAAAAAAGAAAAAAAAAAAAAAAGCAGTTCTTGCTTGGACAGAAAATAACATTGTTTCCTTACTCCATTTTTAAAATTTTCTGAAGTTATCCTGAAAGTAATATACAATTCCTGGAATCAGAGGAGTATGATCTCCCTCCCCTTTCCTCTACCTGCTTAAACTTGGGTCAACAGTTGAGAAATGCTAGAATAAAAATTAAGTTATGTGAGAATTTAGGATAGGGAAAGAAAATTGTATGATTTGAAATGTGGTTTAATAGTAAAATTAGTAGATAAGTGAGATACATGGAGAACTCATAAAATTAAGTTTTTAATTTGGAAGAAAAAGAAAATGCCCCCCCACACACACACATATTATCCCTTGGAGTTTCCACATTTTATCTGAATTTCATAGTCCTAACCAAATTTTAACTCTTTTTATTATGGAGAAGTCATAATAGGAGTCAGCCAACATATAAACATGAAACTTTGGCATTAAGCACTTGTTCTTTCATGCATATTGAAAACAATGTCTTTTCAAGCAGTATATGACAGTTTAGTGAAGTTTTAAAAATTGTAAGTAAATTAATTAAAACATTTGTTTCTTTGATCACTCAGTAACATAGGTTTTGCACATTGGTGCAAAAGTTTTGGTTATACTCAAGCCCTCCAAAATATATATTTTTATCACAAATGTTAATAAAAAATTAAGTAAATCTCCCATCACCAATCATGGGCATACAGGTATCATAAACCATACCATTCTGCTCTGGATTCTTTAATCATTAATCTGTTAAACAGTCCAGATGAGTCATCTCATTACCATTCAGTGTACATGAGCCATCTTCCTTAACTTTGACCACAATTACACTGTCTTAAGACACTGTATGAGTTCTGGTCACTTTGTTTGTTAGAGCTAAATGCCTTGTCCTCAGGCAGTGACTACACATACAAATTACTGGAACTGAAATTAATTAAAATTTTCACCTCATATTTTAATGAATTATTGTTTTAAATCATGTCTTCCAATCTGATAAAAAAAAAAAAAAAACTTCTGTGCTGTACTAACTGGAATCAAATTGGCATGACTTCCAAATGCAAAACCTTTAAAAATCATGTCCTTTATAATCAAATTTTGCTAATCTTCAATTTCAGTCAGCATTTACTAAACATCTACTAATGCAGAACATTGTATTCAGCAGTGGGGGTAAAATATATATTAAGTAAAACAGACCTCTGCCTTCATAGAGTTCACAATTTAGTACAAGGATAAAATACATTATACAAATAAACCTACAACAAAATGATAGCTGATAAAATTATAAGAGATACAAGGCAATGATTATATGAGGGTCAATGGGGAAAGATTATTTTTTTTTAATTATACAATTTTTTTTAGAATTTTCAAGGACTCATTTAAACTCTTCCAGAGGACTTTGACCAGAGGAGTCCTTAGTGTAACTATCAGTGGTAGCTGTATGTACCACATGAAGTCATAGCTGATAATGCCCTACAGACTACAGAGCTCACGTCCAAGATGAAAGAAACCCTTCTCATGGAGACAATATCTAAAATAAGACTTTAAAAATTAGTAGGATTTCAGTCAGTAAAGGTGAGGAGTATACTTCCAAGCAAAAGAAACACCATAAGGAAAAACAAAAAGATATAGATAGAAATTCATGAGATGTGTATGAAGGATGGTGAGTGAGCAGTCCAGTTTGGCTAGGGTATAAAAATGCAAATCTGGCAGAATATTTAAATCGTAGGTGCTACCAAATACGTAGCTAGGTGGCACAGTGAATAGAACACCAGTCCTGGAGTTAGGGAGACCTGAGTTCAAATAAGGCCTTAGACAATTATTAGCTATGTGACCCTTAGAAAGTCACTTAACCCTGTTAGCCTCAATTTCCTCATCTGTAAAGTGAGCTGAAGAAGTAAATGACAAATCATTCTGGTATCCTTGCCAAGAAAACCTTAAAAGAGGTTACAAAGAGTCAGACATGATTGACAAACAACTAAACAAAAACTCTAAATTGAGGATCATCTTTTTATGAATATTTTATTTCTTACAATTGCATGTAATTACAATTACAATTTTTAACATTCATTTTAAAAAATTTTAAGTTCCAAATTCTCTACCTCCTTTCAACTAGATAATCTGATATAGGTTATATATGTGCAATTATGCAAAATTTATTTCCACATTAACCATATTGGACAGACCCCCCCCAAAAAAAAAACTCACAAAAAAGTGAAAAATAATATACTTCAATCTACATTAAGACTCTAGCAGTTCTTTCTCTGGAGATGTATAGCATTTGTCATCATGAGTCCTTTGGAACTGTCCTGGATCATTGTATTGCTGAAGATACATTTACAGTTGATCATCCTTACCATATTGCTGTTACTGTGCACAATGTTCTCCTGGTTCTGCTCACTTCTTTTTGCCTCAGTTCATGTAAGACTTTCCAGGTTTTTCTGAAATCATCCAGATCATCATTTCTTATACCATAGTAGTATTCCATTATAGTCATATACCGCAACTTCTTCAGCCATTCCCCAATTAATGGGAGTCTTTTCAATTTCCAATTCTTTGCCACCACAAAAAGAACTGCTGTAAATATTTTGTACAAATAGGTACCCCCCTTTTTATCTCTTTAGGATGTAGAACTAGTAATGTTGCTGGATCAAAGGGTATATACAGTTTTATAGACCTTTGGGCATAGTTCTAAATTGTTCTCCAGAATGGTTGGATCAGTTCACAACTCTACCAACAATACATTAATGTCTCAAATTTCCCATATCAAATTGAAGATCATCTTAAGTGGCAGGTTGAAGAGTTTGAATTTTGGAGGTAATAAGGAATCATTAAAAATTTTGTGGAAAGTGGTGACATAATCTAATCTATATATAAAAATTAATTTGGCAGAAGTATGAAGTATAAGGGGAAAAAGGGAAGAAAAGCTTGAAGAGAAAAAGATCAATAAGCTATAACAATAGTTCAGCTATGTACTTAGAAAGGAATTAGTAATATGGATGGTGTAACTAAAAAAAGGGGGAAGATGAAGAAGATGGAAAAAGAGACTTTCATGACAGTTATAACAGGACTTGGCAACTAATTAGATGTGGTGGAGTGAAGAAGAGGGGAAAAAAACAAAGGTAACAAAATGTTGCATATGCATAGTTTACTGGATGACTGGTGTTGACACTGAAAGGGAGAGGAAAGTCAAAAGGAAGAACAGACTTTGGATAAAAGATAAGAGAAGTTTAGGGCATGTGAAGTTTGAGGTCACTGTAGATATTCTAGGTGTGTATATGCCGTAGAAAATTTAAAATGAAAGTTAACGCTTAAAAGAAGGGTTGGGTTTTCAACAAAGATTTAGAAGTCAGCAGCACTTAACCCAGTACATGACATAGAGTTGTTGTTGTTCAGTCGTGTCTGACTCTTTGTGGCCCCTTTTGGAGTTTTCTTGGCAAAGATACTGGAGTGGTTTGCCATTTTCTTCTCTTGCTCATTTTACAGATGAGGAAACTAAAGCAAACAAGGTGAAATGACTTGCCCAGGGTCACACAACTAGTAAGTGTGGGAGGCTAGATTTGACTAGCAGACAGGTGCTGTAGCCACTGCACCACATAGCTACCCTGACTTAGGGCAGCTATAATAATATTATTATATGTTAATCAATAAAAATATTTATTATCTAACTGACTAAAAGATGATAATTAAAACCATACACAAAAATAACATAAAATGAATGACCCATCAAGGGAAAGAGAAAAGAATTCTAAGACCCAGAATAAAACGTTACAGAGCACCAATGTTAGAGTGTTGGAAAGATTGAAAACAGGGGTCAAGAAAGGTAGAGAAGGAATTTCTATAAAAGTAGTATAGTAGGAAAACCGGGAGAGTGGATCGTCTTGGAAGAAAAGGCAGAAGAGTGGGTCTAAAAAGGAGAGGCCAACATTATCAAATGTTACAGAAAAGTCAAGTAGAACTGAAAAAAAGGCCTTTGGATCTAGAGCAGCTAGATGTTTCAGTGGATAGAGCACCGGACCTGAAGACAGGAAAACCTGAGATCAACTCTTGCCTCAGATACTTACTTGCTGTAAAACCCTGGGTAAGTCCCTTAACCCCTGTTTGCCTCAATTACCCTATCTATAAAATAGGAATTAATGAGCACCTACCTAGGGTAGTGGTGAGGGACAAAAGAAATAATAATTGCAAAGCACTTAGGACAAAGTCTGGCACACAGTAAGCCCTACATAAATCGTAACTATTATTAATGGCTATTATTTGGATATGACAGTAAAGTAGACATCGATGACCTCTAAGAGAATAGTTTTAGTTGTTTGCTGTCCTTCACAATGGAAGAGGACCAAAATAATATCACTATATTGGGGTCAAGAGAAAGTGTACCCAGCTGTAGCTATCAGACCAACACATGTTCAGAATGCTCTACCACAGGTCAGGCACAAGTAGCTCACATAAACATTTGGAGTGGAGATGTCTCTAAATTTGTGCATTTCATGTTTCTTTTGAGCTACTCCGATTCCGCTTGGCTCATAGAGCACAGTATCTTCTTTGATGCAGGCACACCACCATACTGGAGGGTCCTGTGCCAGTGTCTCCCATGTCTCACAATCAATTCCAGAATTCTTCAGAGAGACCTCAAGAGCGTCTTTGTATCACTTCTTCCAACTTCCGTATGAGTACTTGCCTTATGTGACTTCTTTGTAAAATAGTCTTTCAGGGAAATATACGTTTGGCATTCAGGCTACATGACCAACCCATTCGAGTTGCACTCTTTGCAATGGAGCACTAGGGAAGAAGTCCAACTATGAAGGATCGAGGAAATAGTGGATAATGAGGGAGTAGAGGTAATAAACATAGACAAATTGGAAGGAGCAGGGGTGGAGGTAACCAGAAGGAGAGCCACATGAAATGGAGACAATATGGGTCAGAACAAAAGGTATTATCTCTAGAGTTAGAGAACCTGGGTTTGAATTCTGATGTTCACCACATATTTTTTCAAGCAATTTTAAAAGCAATTTAATTAATCCTTCTAAGTCTTAAGTTCCTCATCTATAAAATTAAGGGACTAGACTAGATAGTCTATATGGTCCTTTTTTGTTACAGATATATATTTTTTCCCTATATCCTCATGATAGTAACTAGCTGGAGCAGAAGGGCAAAGGAAAGGCTGGTTTTTTTTTTAATTTTGAGGTTGTGGTGTTATATAATTTTAAAAAACATTTATTGGCAAGAGATAATGGAAAAGGAGAAATGGAAGATTTATTAAAATAAATGTATTCTTATACTCTTTTTTTTTTTGGAGAGGCATTTGGGGTTAAGTGACATGCCCAGGGTCACACAGCCTGTGAGTGTCATGTGTTTAAAGATGGATTTGAACTCAGGTCCTCCTGACTCCAGGGCCAATGCTCTATCCATGGCTCCACCTAACTGCCCTATATTCTTTTACTCTTATGAAAACCAGACTTATAAGAAGGTTGAGTAGGCATTTGCTTAAGTGGTATGGCTTTTGGAATGCCAGGAATACTCTCTGCATCTCCATTCTTCCCCCACCACCTCTAAATACTTTTCTCATACTGATGTGTGCCTCTAATTCTCTAGCTTAGTCCAAGTAAATCTATTTACTTCTCAATTTTCTAATTTTTTTTTTCCATTTGTGGCTTCTGTCCTATCTCATATTGATCCTTAGCTATAAATTATCTTGCTTACTGAGTCCTGCAAGGGCTCTTATTTGCCTCCTTTAACCTCCACCTATTTCCCCTATGGTATGTAGGTGACCCTTAGTTTCCTAAGGCTTAAGAGTCTGTGGGTCCCAAGTTAAGGACCTCTGTCTATGAAATTATAGAGGGACTGTGATCTTTGCTGGTGGAAGGAGAACCCACATAGAAGGAAGAAAAGAAAAAGAAAGAAAGAAAGAAAGAAAGAAAGAAAGGAAGAAAGAAAGAAAGAAAGAAAGAAAGAAAGAAAGAAAGAAAGAAAGAAAGGAAGGAAGGAAGAAAGGAAGAAAGAAAGAAAGAAAGAAAGAAAGAAAGAAAGAAAGAAGGAAGAAAAAAGAAAGAAGTAAAGAAAGGAAGGAAAGAAAGAAAAGAAACAAACAAAGGCAGATTTTTAAAGAATTTCAATAAGACCTTTGTAAATTCTACCACACAAGGGCTTAACAAGTTAAGTACAAGGCAGATATCAGCAGTTTCAATTTCAGAAATTTCATTAAAATAGATAGTAATCTTAGAACTTTGATTCAATAAAATCTGTTCATAATAGGATCGTTTTGTTTCTTTGTTTGTTTTTTCCCTTGCTCCCCAAACCTAGCATAGTGCTTTGAACACAATTGATGTTTAGGAAATGCTTTCATCTTTTCCATAACATTGTGTTTTTCATAAAACATTTTTATATCAATCAATATTACTTCTACAAATGGCCTTGTGAATCAGCTTATCTATAAACATATTTAACAGTAGATGTGTTTGCCCAGGGAGACCCATTCAAATTGCTTTTTAAATTGTAGCACAAATTAAATTTTTTATTCTTTTTAGTTTATTAGTTCACTATTATTGGATATTTTTAGCTTGTAACAGTATGAAATGTTATATTACAAATACTTAATAAATATTATATGAGTATCCCAATCCTGAGCTGGAGAGGATTAAGGCCTTCTCCACTTGCTGGTCACCAAGACCTTGAGGACCTTTGCTCTATTGCTAAAAAGAGAAAAAGTAAAAAGGAAGAAGAATACAGCATCTTTCTGGGGGAAAAGATCTTTTAAAACTACCACAATATATTTAAAATTGAAAGTGAACTTCTTATTCTACTGTTTTTTAAAATTATATATATTTTGTTTCAAATACAAAAAATAAATAGTACATTTCTGTTTTTATAAGAAATGTTTTAAAGAAAACTAGATAAAAATATAGAAATTATATGGATTACAACAGAATAAAATCATAACAAATATAGAAACAGAAATTTATGAAAATCTAATGATAAAATAAAGTGAAAAATCTTGTTTTCTTAATAACACAGGAATAACAGTTTCACATAATTTATAATAACAGAGAGAAAAAAAGGAAAAATAGGACAAAATTGTGTGTAAACTATTTAATTAACAGACAACATACTGCAACACTCCAATGAATCTTTGATCTCACCATTGTGAGTACTTCTTTCAGTGATGCATTTGACAATTTATCCCTTCTCACCTAA
Source organism: Vombatus ursinus (assembly GCF_900497805.2). Taxonomy (NCBI): domain Eukaryota; kingdom Metazoa; phylum Chordata; class Mammalia; order Diprotodontia; family Vombatidae; genus Vombatus; species Vombatus ursinus. Next base: position 23,447,176 of record NW_020954590.1, read on the forward strand.
TTTTTTGAGACTCAAGCCTGCAGCCTTCCATACATCTGCCAGAGGGATTTCATCCAATGTACCAGGCCCTTCCTCTAAATCTTCTGACATTGTAGGGATATCATTGAATCATCAGATTATACAACTATTACCATTCACTGTTGCTGTATGACAACCCATCATTTTTTCTCTAACCATTTTTTTTCTGATGAAACACTTTATGCCACGTCTATAAAATTCCTTGCATATGATGTGTTTATAATGTATTGGGGACCCACACGCACTCAACATGCACTCTTCCATTGCACTTTGGACCTTCCTTAACTTCAGCTGTTTGGAGATGGCTATTTTTTGACTGATAGCCATAAAATATGATCCAAAGAATTTCCATGTTAAAAAATAAAACAGGACTTTGTTTCAGGGAGAAACTCAGAGTCATTAAAAGTACTTTGCAATTTTCTAAAAGCAATCAACTCTACTTTCCTCTTCCTAATCAATTCTGGGTCCAGCTTATGATCCCATTGCAGAGACAGTCCAAAGTATATGCAAGCTTCATGAGTTGTCCATTCAACTGTCTGCCATAAACTAGACAAGAAGCATTCTTCATCTCCTGAACTTTTCCTGTGTGGAAAATTAGGCAGAAGTCAGGTGATTTTTGGTTCTCATTTAGGAGGCTTTGTCTACAATGTTCCTGGTCTTGATGCAATCAACACAATGCCATCTATCTATAGTCAACCAGTCAACAAGCATTTGTTAAGTGCTACCTATGTGCCAGACACCATGCCAAGTGCTGGGAATACAAATACAAGCAGAATGAAAGCCAGTTTCTTTCCTCAAAGAGATTTCATTCTAATAGAGTAAGACGACACATAAAATAGGAATATCTGGAGGACCTCACTATCTATACTAAGCTCAGATGGTGACGCTTAATCAATTCATTTACAAAATGTTTGATATGTTTTCATAGAAGGGTGTTTACTACATTTCTTTAATGACATGGCTTTGATATATGTCAGTATTGTTTTTATTTTCTATCAGTATAGAAAACTTTCTTAATGCCACAAATATTTCCTTTTTGTCTTCTGGATAGTTTGCAAGCTCTTTAATTTTCAGGGTCATTGGTAGTTTAGCGTTAAGTATAAAATTCCACAGGGATTAAGCAAAAAATCACAATTGGAGAATCCTACTCATTCATCCAGTATATTGAAAACAATTTAAAGACTGGAGACTATTTGGTGCCTTACACATAGTAGCGATACAGTTATTCTTTCCATATCTCAGCTTTCCATTACGATTTCAATCACAGGTCAACATAAGAACTTAAATGGGAATTTTTAGGGATTTTTGCAGAAGCCACAGATGGCACTCAAAGCCAGCAGATGACACAGAGAAAGTTTAGAAACTCAGAAATGCATAAAATGTATGTATAGTATTGTATAATATCAAACCAAATTTTACAATAAGGTAAATACCCATGAAAGAAAAAGAAAAAAAAAACAGACTTTTTCTCCTTAGGTACAAAGGGAGAGCCAAAAAATGTTATGTGGATTTTCCAGATTGTGGAGGTGCTGTGCCCCTGAACCCTGCAGTGTGGAAGGGATAATTGTTAATGTTTGTTGGATCAAATTGAATTGAATTGATCATGAGCATCAACAGGTTAGGCTATTGTGAATGATATCTCGAAGGAGGTATCAGAAACAATTAATCTGCCATTAACAAAATAACATAAAGTGAGTATGCTTTACAAAATTCTTAGAGAACTTGAGAGCTGGATAGGTACCCTAAAAGTCATCCAGTTCAGTGTCAGTGAGTCCTAACCTTTTTGAGTGTGATAATCCCTTATCTATCTATCTATCTATCTATCTATCTATCTATCTATCTATCTATCTACATATACATATGCATACATATGTACATACACAAACACACATATACATATATACATGCATACATACATATGATATATAAACTTGCACATGATAGCAGTTGTTCTATTATTATTGATTAATTGCTAAAATGACTAATAACAAAAAACGACTGTGAATTCAGTAGCACAATTTAGATTATGTTAATCACAGTAACATCTACTGGCACTTGAAAAATAATGTAACATGTATATTGGAGACATTTGTGGTGTAAAGAAAATATGTTTACTTATTTATACTGGGACAAGCTGAATATTTTGTGGTAATTAAAGATTAAAATTACAATGTTCCATGTGCATATGAAGTCACAGACCTCTTGCAATAATTCTGTGCTTCCTGGGTCCCTACCTCTAGGGTTAGAGCCTACAGGAGAAGAACTAATGACATACTCCAACATCGTTGTTTTATAGAAAGGGAAGTAATGACTTAGAGAGGCTGTGACTTGCTCAAGGTCACACAAGCATAATGGTATTCAAACACAGGATTTCTGTTTTCAAATATAACAATCTTTGCATTACACCATTCTGCTTTCAGGTCAGTAAGCAGGTTTTGTACACAGGACTTTTGGCTAGAGTTGTTGTTGGTGGTGTTTAAGGTAGTGATATCTTTCTATAGTTCATTGAAGTTTTCAAAGTACTTTAACTTCAATTATAAATGTCTATTAAGCACTTATTACATGCAAGGCACTATTATACATGCAGGGTATACATTGGCAGTAATGAAAAAAAAAATTCCTCCTAGAGATTATCATTCCATAAGAGAGAGAAAAAAAGCATTCAAATAGGTACAAGACAATTTGAAGCAAGAGAGAGCACTAACAAAGGGGATGAATAGAGACTTCCAGAAGGATGTAGCAACTGAGCTAAGGCATAAAAGAAGCTAACTCTTGTCAGAGGCAGAGGTGAGGAGGGAGTTCATTCCAGGCATGAGGGACAATCTGGGCAAAGACGCCATGGTAGGAGATGGAGTGCAAAGTTCAAGGAAAATGATCTTGACTGGAGTATAGAGTGCATGAATTTTTTAAAAAGTAAAATAAATCCAGAAAGATAGGTTGGAGCTGGGCTCTGAAGGACTCTAAATGCCAAGCTGAAGAATTTGCATTTCACTGTATAGCAATAATTAGCCTTTGGAGTTTCTTGTTTAGGGCAGTGACCTATGCTTTAGGAAGATTATTTTGGCTGCTTTATAGAATACAGAGTGACTGGAATCAAGGACACCAATTAGAAGACTATTGTTACAGTATAAATGGGAGATAATGAGGCCCTAAACTAATGGCGGTGAAGTTATGAGTAGAAAGGGGATATATACACACAGATGCACACACACACACATATACACACATACACACACATACATATATATACACATACATTATATATGTGTATGTATACACATACATATATACACACATACATGTTTATATATCTATATGTGTGTGTGCGTGTGTGTTATAGAATCAGTAAGACTTGGTAACTGATTGGATATGGGAAAGAAGAGAAGAGTCAATAATAATACTTCCCTCACAAAAACCTAGAGGTAGCTTATACAAGAGTTTTTGTTTCTGTTTTGTAGATTAAGAAAAGAAGGTAGAGAAGTTGGGTGACAACCAGGATAACACTTAATAAGTGTCAAAACCTTCACTCGTGTCTTGGTCTTCAGACTCAAGAACCAGTGCTTTTTCTCTAAGGACAAATAAGTTTTCACCATCTCAGGACCTGCAGAAAATAAGATAAGTCTATTCAAGTCCTTCACTGTCTCAGAGACTACAGGTATAAAGCTACATCTAAGTAGGTTAACTTAGTATGTTTTTTTTTTCTCTCCTAAAATACGGTGAAATATTCTAAAGACTTACTTGGTCAAGAGGACTAAGGAGCAGCATTGATATAGCTTCCTTACTGCTTAAGAATAAAAGCCCAGCACAGAAAGACTCAGGTGTGCCTCAGATTTGACTTTACAAATAGGCATCAACATACTCTGCTTTTCTGGCTAACATTCCTCCCTTTAATATGTATATCAGTAAACAGTCCAAAAAATACTGATATTTGTGCAATATTCTTACCAATATGTTATCTCCCTACATCAGGCTACACTAATATAGTTTTTAGTATTTCCATGCAGATACTATCAGAATTTTGTGAACTGATGGAAGAATCTTATTAAATTTCCAAAGCTTTCATTTTACTGATTTCCATTATATATCTGGATCATTAGAGTGATGAACTACACTAAGGCCTTGTCAATGGAATTTCTCTTGTCAAAATGACCAGATTTGGTTATTCAGTCAGCCAAAATAAATAGACTGATCATTTCCTGGTCTGGCTATACAACTGTTTGAATGATCATATCAGATCAACCCAGCCATTATCTTATGAGTTACTCACTATTAGACTATAATAGATAAGTCTCAATCTTGTAAAATAAATCATGGAATTTTGATCCAAGCTTGCCTAATAAACCTTTCCAAATAATTCTGTAAAATATATAAGATGCTATGCCTAATTAATTTAATACTCCAATGACTATTACTGAATAATAGTACTTACCTTTCACCCACACAAATCAAGGTAGTATAGTGAAGTAGAAAAGAAACTGATTTTGGAGTTAGAGGTTTGTTGTTAAGTGATTTTTCAGTTATGTCTGACTCTTTTATTTCATTTGGAGTTTTCTTGGCAGAAATACGGGAGTGCTTAGCCATTTACTTCTGCAGCTCATTTTGCATATGAGGAAACTGAGGCAAATAGAGTTAAGTGACTTGCCCCGCATTTGAGGCCAGGTTTGAACTCAGGAAAATATCCAGGCCAGTCATTCTATCCACTGTGCTATCCAGCTACTTCAAAATCTTGTTCTGTCTCTCACTTCCTGTGTGCCCTTGGGCATAAGGTCAGTTATTTAGCATTATTTACATTATTTAACTTAAATATGTTATTAAATTTTATTATTTTACATTTCTGGACTTTGGTGTCCTTATCCTCAGGATCCTTAAACTAACTGGCTTCAAAGTTCCAAGGAGACTTCCTAGCTCAACTCTTTCATCCTGCTAGGATGAAAAGGTTTGTCATCCATACATAATACATTCATAATTTGCCATGCTAAAATATTTTTCTTAATTTTTATATTTCTAAATTTTGATTGATATCCTATTCTTATAGTCACTTGTTCTTGAACTCCCAGCTCAATTATTTTAGTATAGTCCAAAATACATCTCAAGTAGTGAGATTTAACCATTGAGCAACACTGCTCTCCCACCTTGGTAGACAACTTCAGGGAGTTATTGGGGCCAAAAGACAATCATTGGGGCAGTTAGGTGGCACAGTAGATAGAGCACTGGCCCTGGATTCAGGAGGACCTGAGTTCATATCCGACCTCAGACACATAACACTTACTAGCTGTGTGACCCTGGGCAAATCACTTAACCCCATTGCCTAACTAAAAAAAAAAAAAAAAAAAGACAATCATTACCTAGTAGATGGTCTTCTGGTGATGGATTTATCTAGGCTGGTCCTTAGACAACATGTCCAGAGCCCATTATCCTGCCCATGCTCAAAGCCTGTCCAGCTTGATAGGACCTCTTTATGATCTACTGGCATGACTTTTAAGAAAACAGTATCACCTTGAGAGACAATGATGTCATGAATAGATTGCTGGATCTGGAATCAAGAGAGATAGGTTTGAATTCTTTCTAGACACTTAACAGCTATGTGACCACGGATGAATCATGGAAAAGGAAATGGCAAACCACTCCAGTATCTTTGTTAAGAAAACCCCGAAAATGGGATCACAAAGAATCAGACACAACTGAAATGACTGAACAACAACAAGAAATGGGTGAGTCATGTCACCACTCAAAGCCTCAATGTCTTCATTTGTAAAATAGAGATAATAATACTTTCACTACCTTTTTTTTGTAAGGAAGAACTTTTACTTTATGCTCTATATAGTAGTATGTAATCATCAGAGTAGGGCTTTAAAAGAGGGATCCAATGTGTGCTAAAATATATGCATGAATGGATCACGAAAACAATTTTCTTCTGACAGCCACATAGTCAGCATTTAAGTGTGCTATTACTAAATTCCACTCAGATTCTTCCCTTCTTTCTGCTGAACAGAAATCAATTGCTCCCATATCCCCAATATACCAAAATTGAAGTGGGCTTCACAGAGACTTGTTTCCTCACTTTCAGATGAAATGCAATCAAAGCTAATTGAAGTAGAACTAAAATCCAAGTCTCCTGACCCTCAGGACCATGCATTCCATGGTTCTACACTGATTCTGTCTATCCTTCTAAGCTTGCAAAAGGTTACTCTTACATGATTTCTTTAACATCAAAATATGTTCTTCCAGAACATCCTGCAGATGTTCAGGAATTCCCTCAATATGTATTCTTGTTTGCATCAACTCTGAGTCTGTCATCTTCTAAAGAATTTATGAGTCTTATTTTTGATGAGAAAGGGCTAGCTGTGTGACCTTGGACATGTTACTTCACATCTCTGAGCCTCAGTTTCATCTGTCACTTGGGGGTTATAATTCTTCCTTTGCCTATTTTACGTGATTGTTAGGAGAAAAAAATCAATAATAATAATGTAGAATACATTATATAATAGTATAGTGTATAGAAAGTTGCCCTTGGGCACAGGAAGAACCAAGTTTATGTCCTGTCTCTGCTACATCCTGGCTATGTGCCTCAAGTGTGCAAATCACTTGAACTCTCAATGCCCCAAATCACTACTGAAGCTGTGAAGGTGCTGAATTGCATTGTTAGAGGAAACTTATCAAAAAGTTCCCTATGCTGATGAAATTGCCATCCAGTCAAAAACATTAAAGATAATGTTTATGAAACCACTTTATAAATGGTGAAGTGTTATACAAACACAAATTATCATTTATTAGTAAAACTGATAGACTTTTTAGCTCTAAAATTCTGATTTAATTTAAAATATAAAAAATGATAAATAATTTTAGTACATTGGGTTTCAGTTGTCTTATACCATAGTAAGTGAATAATTTCAGTGGAGTGAATACACACACATACACACACACACACACACACACACACACACACACACACACACATTCGACAAGGAAAGAAAGCCCCAAATGAGATCACATAGAGTTGGACATAACTGAAACAACTAAACAACAAAACACACATACAAACACACATACATATGTATGTATATGTTATTTTTTCTCTTTCTACAGTATACATAATATCCATATTAAAGACATATACATATATATCGAGAGAGAAGCAGGGAGAGAGAGAAAGAGAGGGAAAGAGAGAGACAGAGACAGAGAGAGACAGAGATAGAGAGAGACAGAGACAGAAAGACAGAGAGAGAGAGAACAAGAAAAAACATTCTAACCTGTGAAAAGAACATTTTCACTAAGAGATGGTAGGAAAAAAGGATTCTGGGGGGGGGCTTATGAGAAAGGAGACCTTTTTCCATCATCTAAATCAGCCAAAAAGAGAACAGGAATACTATATCACATTATTTTCTCTCATTAGAGACCATGTCTATTTGGTGTATTATACAAAATGAACATTCAGTGAAGATACCAAGAAACTGTTTTCATGTAGACTCTCTATTCAGTAGAATAGTTGCTATTTAGAGATCTCTCCAGCAGGTTGACCTTATACTAATTTCTGACTAGATGAACGCCATCTTTTTGGCTGGGCTTCTGATGAATACACTGAGTAGAATGACAGATTAAATTAAGATAAATCACAGATCTAAGAGTTGGAAGGGACCCCAGAAGCCACCCAGTCCAAGATACAAAAATCCCTATACATCATCCCCAATAAATGACCATCCAGTGTTTGCCTGACGACTTCCAGTGAGAAGGAAATCATTGCCTGTCAAGGTAGCCCATTCTGCTATTGGACAATTCTAATTGTTGAAGCTTTGAATCAGTAATAATTCATGACTTTTTATTGCTATTTGTACCATAATCATTCTCTGACATGCCTCCCTGGAAACAAAGAAAAATAGTTTGGCAAAATTAATTTACCCAGAAAGCTTATCTGATATCATATGTAAGATTTTGCACCCATAGCTCCCCATTTCCTTATCAAGAGAAATGAGAATGTTTTATCATTAGGTCTCTGTGACCAAGATTGATTATGGCATTTAATCTGAGTTCAGCTAGTGTTGTTTTTATTTACATTGTTATAGTCATTTTGTAAGTTGTTTTCCTAGCTTTACGTTCTTTTCTCTATATCAGTTCATATAAGCTTTCCTAAGGTTCTCTCAATGAGGTGGTGCCCTGAATGCTCCTCAGTGTGGATGACTGTGCTAAATGAAATTCACATGCTAAATGAGACTCACAATACTCACAAACATACTGAATGGAGAATGATCTTGGCCTAGAATTTCATAAGAAAGAGAAAATCTGGATAGCCTTTGGTAAATCATGCAAGGCTTTTAAGGATGCCAAATTTCTCTCTGAAACAAATTCTTATAGTTTTAATACCAATAGTGTTCCAGTGATGCTATATTCTTCTTATATTCTTTTCCAGGCTGAACTGCTGACTTATCTCTACAGGACATTTTCTATCATGCCGTAAAAAGCTCTTTAGAGTTGAAGCTTTCTACACTCCAGGACTACTTCTCATATCAGAAGTACCCTCCTCCCCTGTGACCTCTGTCTCTCTGATTGGCTGGTACCTCCAGAACATTCATTTTAAGGAGGAGGCTCAGACCATCAGTGTCTTAATTCTTCTCCAGGCTATCCTTGACTCATCTTCACAGGACTCTTAGTACTATATCTCTGGGTTAAGTATCTTCATCTCCTCCCATCTCTCTTGTTTTTCAGATCCCTTTTATGTGTTGTATCCTTGATGTAAGCACCTTCATGACTGGAACTGTCTTTTGCTCTGATTGTATTTTTATTTCCAAGGCTTAGCAGAGCATCTATCAAACAGTAATTGTTTTACAAAATGCTTGTTGACTCAACTTAACTATATAACTGAATTGTGGTAGTTCCTAAAGAATTAAAGTTGTTAGTCACCCCAAAGGCAATGGAAGGAGCGATTAGGTTAAAATATATTACCTATAACGTATTGCTCATGAGAATTTGTGTAAAGCATGTAAATGGAAGTGGGCCTGACTGTCATGTAGCAAAGGAAAGAAGTATTTAATAGAGACCCCACATGCTCCATTAGTATCCTTGCCAATGTCAAGAGAACTAGTTGAAAACCCATAAGCATACTAGGTGTATATTGTTAAAAACCATTGAGAGTTCATGGACAAAAATCACAATCTATAAGAAAGCATGCATGAATAGGAAGGAGTACCCCAATTCATGAAATCACAGATTCATTGAAGTGTGAAGTATGTTTATAGAGACAGAAATACTGCTAAGGCCTACTTTAGCTGTTTCTTATGCATTTTGATATATTGTCTCATTCTTATCATTCTGTTTCTTCTTTAACCTACTGATTATTTAGTATGACATTGCTGTCTATATTTATATGCACACATTTTCTTCATATTTCCTTTATTCATGACAATTTCATTATTAAGTATCTGTAAGGATGTAATTAATATTTCTTCTGTTGTTATTCAGTCATGTCCAACTCTTGTGACCAGGTGGACCATACTGTCCATGGGGTTTTCTTGGAAAAGGTGCTGTAGTGGTTTGCCATTTCCTTCTTCAGTGGATTAAAGTAAACAGAAGTTAAATGATTTGTCTAGGGTCAAAGAGCTAGTAAGTTTCTGAGGCCAAATTTGAACTCAGGTCTTCCAGACTCCAAGCCTACCACTCTATCCACTGAGCAACCTAGTTGCCTAATCTGCCTGTATAAATTTATTTATTGGTTCTTTATGCCCTACAACATGACCAATTATTGTGATGGGACCATAGAAGGTTAAAGCATCAGTAGCCTCTTTAATATTTCTAGTTCATGATTACAGGAAGTCTCTTTAAATTGAAAACTATTTTTTTTTCAAAATTTGGTTCAGAGCTATAATTTCTTTGCTTATCTTTCTTTTACATTTATTGAGTTCTGGAAGAGAAACAATAAAGTCATTTAAAATGATTGTCATAATCAAAACCTCGTTTCAGTAGTTTTTCATTTAATAAGACACTAGGCAATTTGGTGAATATATAGTTAAAATTGATAATATTTCATATGTGGCATAGTAGAAAGAGGTGATTCTGGAGTCAGAAAGACAGGTTTAAGTCTTGCCTCTGACAGATACTGCCTTGTGACCTTGAGAAAGTCCTCTCCATGCCTAAAGCAAATTTCTAAGACTATATATATTGCCAAGAAAGTGCCAGTCTGCAGCCATAGTGAAAGTTCCACATTGGGAGCTCCATGAACTGAATGAATCACAGGTCTGGGCCAAAACACATGATTCCATACCTATGGTACTTTCTACAAGAGTGTAGTGTACCTATTTGTTTCCCTTAATGTTACCTTTTTTATTATTGAATTATGTGAAATCATTATGGTGAATCTTATTTTGGGGGGGATTTGTTTTAAAAAAATTAATTTTATTCTAGGCCCTTCCTCTTCTTAACTCTGCATACGCCATATTTTAAATGTGATTCTTCTAGGTGGAAAACTCTTTGTTTGAAGTAACTTTCAGTATATATTTTCAATCCTTTTCCCCAGTCTTCCATTTTATTACAAGTTTAATTAATTAACATTCAATATTATAATTAAAACATTATAATTTTCCATAAGGGGACAGCTATGCAGCACAGTAGATAAAGCATTGAGCCTAGAGTCAGGAAGATATGAATTCAAACATGGCCTCAGATACTTACTAGCTGTATGAAGGTGGGCAAGTCACTTGACCCTGTTTGCCTCAGTTTCTTCATCTGTAATATGAGCTGGAGAAGGAAATGACAAACCACTCCAGTAACTTTGTCAAGAAACCCCCAAATGGGGTCAGGCATGACTGAAACAACTGAACAAAAACAAATTTCCGTATATAATATATGTATATATACATATGTGTGTATGCATATATATGTATGTGTATATTCTTTTATATTAGTACTAAGTCCCTATAATGTGCTCTGCTTACACAAATTTTATATTAGCCCCTTCTCACAGAAACCCCTCCCTATACACATATATACAATCTTCACTTCCCAGCTCAGGCCCAGATACATTCCTTAATTATTTTATTGTTACTTTCTCTCTCTCTCTCTCTGTCTCTGTCTCTGTCTCTGTCTCTGTCTCTCTGTCTCTCTCTCCTCATTCCCTATTACCCTTCATTAAACTTTCTCTCGATAACCTCTTCATTTTACTGAGGAAGAAACTTAAACCCAGAGCCCAAAGTCATAAAGGAGACAGAGCTAGTATTTGAATAAAGGTCAAATCCAACCACATTGCTTATCCTATTCTAAGGTCCGTCAGATCTTGTTGTTTAGTTGTGTTTGGGTTTTTTGTTTTTTCCCTGTTATATTCAGTTCATCGTGATCCTATTTGGGGTTTGCTTGGCAAAGATACTGGAGTGATTTGCCATTTCTTTGTCCAGTTCATTTTATAAATGAAGCAACTGAGGCAAATAGGGTTAAGTGACTTGGCCAGTGTCACACAGCTACTAAGTGTCTGAGGCTGGATTTGAACTCATGAAGATGAGTCTTCCTGACTCTTGGCACTCTGTGCACTGTGCCACCTAGCTGCTATCTGTCAGATCTATGGGTCAATTATAGGGAGAGGGTAGGAGTGGTAGAAGGTATCTATGACTCCTTTTTCAGGGGCATGTCAATTTTTAAATCCAGAAGGTCATGTCATTAATCTCAAAAAAAGCACCTCTTAAGTCTAGTCACATGATTCAATGGCCAATTCTTTTGGAACTTATAATTAAAATTATCAGTTAATAATACAAGTCTACTTTCCCTTTAGTAATGTTTATGCTGACTGGAACAGAGACAGGGATTTGTTTTTTTGTCCCACTCCATTTCATATGGCCACAAGATGTTGATAGAAAATTACGATAATGTAGAGAATAGCTAAAGAGGCAAATTCCTAGCATATGAATATTTTTAAGTATGTCATACAACTGAAGAAATAACTATAGAGTGTCCATGAATGACTCTAGGTAGATTAAGGCCATACCATAAATTTATTACCACCTGAAAGCCATAGTATAAATATTTTAGTCAGGGGATCATTTATTTGGTAAGGGGGATTATGGGAAGAATCACAGGATCTAAAAAAGTGGCTACACTCAGTTCTCTGGGAGACTCAACTTGTCATAAAGAGGGCATAAGCCCATATAATAAAGAGCAGACATCGGAAAAATAGTTGGAGTTCACTTAAATAACATTTTATTACAGCTTCCTAATTATTTGACCCATGTAGGATCACGGAAACATAGAATTCAAGATTTAGAGCCAGAAGGGATACTCGATAAACATTATTGAGAATAACCTCTTCAGGAAACTGAGGCTGAGAGGTTAATGGACTTGCTCAAGATCACAAATAGAAAACATATGAGACTGGATTTAAATCTTTCTGACTCCAAGACTAGCACTGTGCCCACCACACAACATTCTACTTTCAGGTTCATAGTTCACTAGGAAAGACTGTGCTTAAAAAAAAAAGATGGACAGCTGTCAACACAATGTGTAGAATTTATCATATAGACTTTCTTGAAATGAAAATTCAATGCTATATATTTTGAATCTTCTCCTATGTTCTGATGTACACATGTCTTTATTTTCTTACTTTCTATTTAAGTTTTAAATTTTTAGTTTAGGATATGTTTCTTTTTCTTTTCTCTGTTTTGTATGTAGTTCTGGAGTTTGAATCTAAATTTTTTTAAAAAATTAAATAAAAAAGTCATTGAACATATCAGCTTCTGGGTGTCATTCAGTTATGTGTCATCAGCATTTGTCACCTTTTTTTAAAGGATGAAAAGTTCCTTTCATATTTTATTTAATTATTTTTCACATTTGTGGATCATCTAACCACGAGAGTTAAGCTACTGCAGTTAAGGTTGCTATTGTTCCATTTCTTATATGACAAGCGGAAGAGATGCCTTTCCAAGATATTTTGAACTATTTTTTTTTCTAATTTGAAAATTAGTCCAGACAACATGGGAATACCATAAAAAGGGTGGGTTGCCAAAACCTTGGAGAGTATTACTTCAAATATAGAAAACCATTGTTGTTCAGGCTATTTGTGCAGTAGATTGGTTTCCCAAGGTCAGCACAATGTAACAGTGAATAATTTCTGTGAATGTTTCCATGGTAAATTGACTAGAGTTCATGTACAATGAGACCCACTTCTCAATACCTTCCTTTTCTAACTTTAATTCTGATAGTGCCCGTTGCCAAATGTCTATAACTCTGATTTCTGTTTTTGAATATTCAATTGGAGAAATTGAGGATACAAAAATAAGATTGAGCCTTAGATTCACTTTCCTATTGAGTTTATTCCTCCAAAATATTGTAAGAGTTCCTACTAACTTCAAAGGTCCCCCCCCCGCCCCAGGGAAACTGGCAACCCTTGGCAAAAATTTTGATTTTTTTTCCCTGAGGATAGTTTCTGAGTCACATTAAAAACACAATCCAACTTAAAGGAAATAAGGACAGAAGCATTAACTTTTAGAATTGGTCCCTTGAGAATAAAGTGTATGACATTTGCACAAGTTCTAAATAAAACTTTTGGTGATACTGCCTAGGAGATAATGTACTAAACAACAATTAAAAGAGTAAGTTTTGATCCTAGCCATATGCCCCAGAAATGTGTGAAGTAAACAAACTTTTATTGTATGATTTAAACCATTTCACTTAACCTCTCTGTGCCTAAATTTCCCCATCTCTAGGGAAAAGAAGGTCAGGGATGTTTTATTTCCTTTCCCTGCATTAAGTTGTATAGTGGCTAGTGTCAGACACTGAGTCAAGGAGCCCTGAGTTGTTTTCCTTCCTCAGATACCGAATAGCACTGTGACCTGGGCAAGTCACTTAATCACTCTCTGCCTCAGTTTCCTTATCTGTGAAATGAGAATAACAATATCATCCTCCTCACATCGTTGTTAAGATCAAATGAGATAATATTTGTAAAGTGCTTTATAAACATCAAAGCACTATTTAAATGTTGGGTATCTATTACCATGACATTAATTAATAAAAACAATGTTCTCAGGAAAAAATGCTATTTGAAAAAAGTAGCTCTTTTATATGTGTGAGAAGGGGAAAAAATCACTTCAACTTGTTTTTACCTCAATGGGTAAGAGTTAGAAGCATTCAGAGACTGATTTTTTTCTTCATATTTTAAAATTTAAAATGTTATTAATGTGAATTTGCTATAGGTAGATTCAGATACTCAATGTATACTAATAAAGACTTATCCATCAAGTATATACTAAAGTGTTCTGCTTTTAGGAAATGACAGCATCTACACTAGAAACTGATAGCAGACAAAATAGAGAAATGTTCCCCAAAAATCTATGATATTTTTGTCTGGCCAGAGAGAAGAAAGTAATATCCAATAATTCATCTTATTTTTCTAAGGTTCAGATACTTTAATTGTGTGTGTGTATGTGTGTACATGGTAATTTCTTTAGGTGTGTGGTGTTTCAGAAGTTAATGAAATAAAGGGCACTAATCTCAGAAAAATAGATATTCCAACTGTGATAGATATAGGTAATAAATAATATAAGATATAGATAATAGATATATTTGAACCAAGCAATTCTATAGAATGATTCTAGTTTCAAATTTTATTCAAAATGTTTTTGCCCAATTTAATGAAACATTTTAGTGGAGAATGTTTTAATCATGAAAAAGATATTTTCTATGATAAATATGATAGGAATTTTCTCTTATTAAATTGAAAAAGGGAAGAGAAAAAAGGGAAGGGAAGAGAGGCTGTGAAATAAGAATTAATTAAGGAAATTATGACATGAAGCACTCAGCAGGAAAGATCACAATTGGCAGCAGGAAATGGGGCTGCAATCCCACTTTAATAAGGCACAGAGACAGTGATGAAAAGTGGGGAGAGATAGAGAGGTAGAGTGGAAACAGTGGATGGAATGGTGAACTAAGGCAAGCAGGAAGGGGAAGATGTTGGGAAGGGATAGAGGGGAAGAATATCCCTCATGTAGCCATGGCTAAGAGTTGGGAGCACTGGGCAGCATGGGCCCCATGGAGATGGATGAGTACTCAGAGGGAAAAAGTTTGACCTCTCATTTTTATAGGTTTCTGGGGAAAACAGACCAACTGTGACACTTTGAGTTTAGGTCACTAAACATATCCAAATTATCTCAAAGTCATTGGTAAAACTTCAAAATTTCATCTCCAAGTTATCATTACCTTTTTGATGTTCCATTGCTCTAGAACTGTGGAGGGCTGCAATTTGTCTGGAATTTATGTACCATAGAACTAAAAGGCCCTGATATCAACACCTAGATGGATTCTGCTAATTTATCACATATTATCAGAATGTGAGTTTTGATTAAGATATGATACAATTTATAAATTATGCTCCTTTGATCTTTAAGATGGTTTGTGCATGATTTCCAGATTCCTCTTTGAAATCATATTTCCTGCTATTGCCCTTTTAAACTGGCTACTTATAAACTTACTATACTGACTAGAAGGGAGGATGCTCAAGGAGACCAGAACAAAATACAGTTTTAACACAGGCTGGTCACATAACAGGAAGGAAGGTTGATAAGCGGGTAGCCAGGTTGCTATCAGGACAAAGTGAGGAAGGCCTCTAACATTTGGTATGGATGCTTTGTGGAAAACAAAGATACAGACAAAAGTTATACAGGATGGGTAGGCATTGATGTGCTGTAATCTGTACCTTTCAAGGAAACTTCATTGAAATCACAAGTCATTGAGATCTCAAATCCATTTGAATAAGAGGTGTTGGAATAAAACTCACATTCCCACAAATTGTAGATATTTAAGTGGATACTTTACTTCTTTCACCACAGTAGGGAAGGTCTATCACTTTATCCCAGTTTTTCTTAATTTCCCCACCTAAAAAGCAGTATGCAAAACTGTTCTTTGCTGTCTCCTGGCTGAGTTATCACCTGAAAAAACTTATGAATATTCCCTTTAATTAAAAAGTTAAGAATGTTAGCTAGAAATTTCTTTCTAGTTGTTTCATAAAAGTAGCTTCTCCCGTGTTATATAAATCATAGAAACAAGTACATGCTGAGGGTAAGATAGTGAAGTCATTCACCAAAGATAATGCTTTAAAAACTCTTGCTTCATTCCAACAACAGCTGTCACTTCATTCCAATCAGACCCCTCTGGCTCCTGTTATTTTAGTCATCTACTACTTGCCTGCTGCTACCATTGCTGGGGACTGGTTACTACTTCTGTCGTAATTCTGTTTCTCTGCAGCAGCAGTCTTTAGGTGAGGGATTTATATATGGGCTGGGAAGGCCTTTCTCCCGAGCAAAGTATTATTGGGCTGGGTTGGTGACTGAGGAGTGTCCCAGATACAACAGTTTATCGGGGCTGCACAGGTAGCTGGACTGAATTAAGGTCAGTCATGGTTGAAGGCTATACTTAAAGCAGGAGATTTGGTCAGACAGGCCAGAGTTGAGATAGGTCACAGCTACAAGTCTAGACAAGTCACATTCATAGATAAGACTTAGGTTGGAATATATATCTCACTGACAAGCAGGATTTAAGATTGGATCAAACAGACAACGCAGGCTTGGACCAGGGTTTTATGCAAGAGTAAGAAGCATTCCCACTTAGACTGATGTTCAAATGAATTCCCGAAGCAAATAATACCCTTTGATCCCTGGCAGCTCAGGTCTTTTCTAGTTGGCCCTGCCCCTAATGCAGGCCTCGCTAGGCCTTAAAAAGTCCCAAGCTATCACAGAAGGTCCTGATTTGAAATGAAGAAGGCTGCACTCTAATCGACCCAGGAACCTTTAGTGTCTGTATCTGACAGAAGGGCCATGTCTCCTGGCAGAGTTACTGCTCATTTGGAAAGTTTATATACCCACCAGTTCAGTTGCCACGGACTTGGTGGGGCCTTATAGACCTCCTCCTTGAAGTCCTCTTTCTCCATGATCCAGCTTTCTGTTGAGCAGAGATAGAGATCCCATGAGTGGAAAATTCAAGGAGAAAGGTAGAATTTCTGGGAAAGCAATAGCTTACCCTCATCTGATTTATAAAATCAAAGAAAAAATTCACAAGTTTTCAAAGTCCTTTGGAATTTCACAAAAAGTTATAGATCATTATTTTTAATATAAACATTAGATTTTAGATCCTACCTTCAAAATAAATGTCAAAATGTGTCTAGGTATTTATGTCTGTAAATGTACAGAAAAGTTTTAATTAATTTTGAATTTAAAATACTAATTTTTTATAAATATATTTTACATGGATATATTTTGCCTTTAAGCATTTTGACCCTTATCATACATGGTTTTTTTTTTGTTTTGTTTTGTTTTTTGGTATACATGTTTTTTTAACAATGAAAGACAAAAGCATTAATTTAAGGGGAGAAAAATAATGGCGCTTATTGCTCTTGCAATAGAACCAAAAAGATATTGCAAAATGAGTGTTCAGTTTAGTTCAGAATTCTTTTTTTCCAACTAGTAAACTTAATGTAGGTTCATATAATTCAGCCAATTGTCATCCATAATAAGGCATAATTGAAATCACTGTAATACAGAGAGTATTCCCTTGATAGAATATAAGTTCCTTAATGGCAGGGGTTGTTTCATTTTGGCTTCTTCATTCCCAGTGACAAGCAGTGGCACCTGGTACATAATAAGTGTTTCTTGACTGATAAATTGATTGATTGACATAGAGCCATAACTAGCACAGAGTGAATGAAGATTTGTTCTAGGATCGCAACATCCAGGTGGACTTCCAGGTAGGGTGAGTGCACTTCCTCACTGTCAGTGTCCTGTGTCTCATCTCATATTCCTCTGATAGCTCTTGGTATAGACATCCCATGTTTCTTCTCCTATGACCTGAGCTCCCCCTAGTCCTCTTGGGGCTAGCTAAGTGTGTCCCTTCCAGTGTGACTGTCAATCACATCACCTTTCACTCTAACCTCAGTTCAACAAAACACGTTTCAACAAAATTACACACAGTTACAATTTTGATGCAATATATTCACATTTCAGGGTACAGTCAAAATGGTGAAGAGAAGGCAGTAACTTGCCTGAGCTTTCCCCCAAACCCTTCAAAGACCTTTAAATAATGATCTAAAACAAGCCCCAGAGTGGCAGAACCCACAAAAGGATGAGGTGAAACAATTTTACAGCCCAACATAACTTACAAGTTTGGCAGGAAAGGTCTGTTGCACTGGGGTGAGAGTGGAGCACAACCCAGTGCAGTCTATGCCAGCACAAAACAGGCCTCAGCAAAATAGGAGCAGGCTTTGGGAGTTGAATAAATCAGCAGCTGCAATGGCTGCATCCAGAGCTCTCAGCTCACAGATGGTAAGGGACAGGTTAAATAACTAGTCAAAGAGATATTACAGGGGTCTCATTGCTGGCACTAGGGGCAGGACTCTGCTGCTTTGCCCACACTCACATCTAGTTTGCAGTCCTGGTTAGCAGTCCCATGGCAAAAAGAGCACTAGCACTCCAGAGCTTGGGGCCACAGTGAAGCAGCGACCCTTCTCACAGTTCCAGGGCAGAAAAGAGTGTGTGTGGTCACTCATAGATCAGAAGATAGGCCAGGAGAGAGTAGTAAACATCTCTCTCTAGAGCATACCACCTTGAAAGAACTGAAAACTTACAGTTCCCCAGAATTATCTCTGAAAACAGCTGCACAAAAAACCTAAAATTCTGGTAGCAGAGCCCCACTTTAGCAAAGAGTTAGAAGTCAAGAAATAGGCTGGGGAAATGAGCAAACAACAGAAAAAAAATCTGACTATGGGAAGCTATTATGGTGATAAGGAAGATCAGAACACACATTCAGAAGACAGCAAAGTCAAAATTCCTCTATCCAAAGCCTCCAAGAAAAATATGAATTGGTCTCAAGCCATGAAAGAGCTCAAAAGGGACTTTTAAAAATTAAGTAAGAGAGGTAGAGGAAAAATTGGAACGAGAAATAAGAGTGATGTAAGAAAATCATGAAAAAAGAGTCAATAGCTTGGTAAAAGGTGCAAAAAATAAAATACTGAAGAAAATAACACCTTAAAAACAGAATAGGTCAAATGGAAAAAGAGACACAAAAATCAACTGAAGAAAAGAACTCCTTAGAAAGTAGAATTGGCCAAATGGAAAAAGAGGTACAAAACCTTGCTAAAGAAAATAATTCCTCATAAAGTGGAATTGAGCAAGTGGAAACTAATGACTCTGAGACATCAAGAAACAATAAAACAAAACAAAAGAAATGGGAAAAAAAGACAATGTGAAATATATCATCAGAAAAACAAATGCCCTGGGAAACAGATTCATGAGAGATAATTTCAAAATTATTGGACTTCCTGAAAGTCATGAGAAAAAAAAAAAGAACCTAGACATCATCTTTCAAGAAATTATCCAGGAAAACTGCCTTGATGTTCTTGAACCAGAGGGTAAAATTGAAATTGAAAGAATCCATTAATCATCTCCTGAAAGAGATCCTAAAATGAAAACTCCCAGGAATATTATAGTCAAATTCCATAGTTCCCAGGTTAAAGAGAAAATATTGCAAGCAACCAGAAAGAAACAATTCAAATATCATGGAGCCACAAGTCAAGATAATGTAAGATTTAACAGCTTCTACATTAAAGAATCAGAGGGCTTGGAATCTAATATTTCAGAGGGCAAAGGAGCTAGGATTACAACCAAGAAACAACTACCCAGCAAAACTGAGTATAATCCTTCAGGAAGCAAAAAAAATTCAATGAAATAGAGGACTTTCAATGAAATAGAGGATTTTTAAGCATTCCTGATGAAAAGACCAGCGCTGAATAGAAAATTTGACTAGGGTACAGAGAAGTTAAGAGTCTTACTCAGGGTCACACAGCTAGCAAGTGTTTAAGGCTATATTTGAACTCAGGTCTTTAGGACTCCAAGTCCAATTGCACCACCTATCCACTGCACCACCTAGCTGCCTCTCTATTTGATATCTATTTTTGTTCTTGCTACATGACTATCCAACTTCTTCTTACAGTCATGTTTTTCTTTGATCATATCTTTTATGTCTCTTCATGCTACAGGTTTTGTTTTGTTTTTTTCTATTGGTGTCTGGGTTACTTATAGTTTTTATTTGTCACTATTACAATGTTCCTTAATTTGCAACCATAAAATATCATTGCAATATTAGTAACAATAGTCAAAACATTAGGCAATTTAGTATCATTGACAACAGATTCGGTTAAGTAGCACTATAAATCCTTCAAGGTTTTGTGATTTCATGAATGTGAGTATTGCCTCTATTGGCATAGATCATATTCTTCTATGCCCTAGTAGACAGTCCTTGAAAGTTGACGTGTCCAAATGGTCAATGTGGTAATGAGCCTCTCCAAACTCATTTAGACTTGTCTTCATGTTACCAATAGATATACTGTCAACAAATTCATAATCAAAGACTTTTCCAAGTTCATGGGAGCTTCCTGAGATTGCTTTCTACTGTCATAGCTTATGCAAATACAGATGTCCTTCCATGTCACGATGAGACATAAGATGAGGATGTTAGTAGATGATCATTGGTAGAAGACATGTTTCTATCCCATCTAGTCATCTACAAGGAAGCCAGGACCTATTTATTTCTTCCTCTGTCCCTCCTCTCCCACTTGTTTCAACTAACTTCTGAACAGAGACCATGCATGGAGAAGGGAATCCACTCAACCTTGGAACTTTTCCCTGTGACTAAGTCATTCAATCGATAAGTAAGTCCAAAGCAACTATGTCTAGCTAGCCCCAGATAGTACTTAATCTCCAATCCAATTATCTACCAAGAAACCAGGGCCTAATTGGTCATCTTACCATATGTGCTCCTGCAACACCCCATACTTTATCCTCATACACACCACTTTCTACTCCTTTTCCTGGGAATGGTATTCAAGTCAATATTACTGGAAATCAATTGTTATTGGAAAAGGTATGAGAATTTACTGCCCTGTACTTCCATTTGTAATTCCTGAGATTTCCCAGAACAAAACTACCTTTCCTGACCACCACTCTCTTGTACGTATTGTCACACTCTATTTGAATGTAAGCTCCTTGAGGGCAGGAGCTGTTTTATATTTGTATTTATATCCATATTGCCTATTATAGTGTCTAGAGTATAGTAGGGATGTAATAAATATTATTTAATTCATTCACATATCTACATCTCTGGGAAGAGAGAGAAAAAGAGAGAGACAGAGAGAAAGAGACAGAGACAGGAGAAACAGAGAGACCAAAAGAAATACAAAGAGAACAAAAGAAATCTATGGGAGGGAACAGGAGTATCTTATTTGTTGTCACAAAGAGGACAATGGGGAATCACTTTTTCACAATTCTTGAAGACTGTCTATTAAGTCAGAAATCCTTGAAGGATTAGTGTATTTGTGTAGCATTGGGTGCATGTTTGTTTGTGTGTGTGGGGGGGGGTAATTTATGTAGATCAAATAGGCTACCCATCCAGTTCCTTGTCATAACCTAAAACATATGTATTCTTCATGTATTTTTCCAGTGTGGCTGGATAGAACTAACATTTTTTTTTTTTTTGGCTAGGCAATGGGGTTAAGTGACTTGCCGAGGGTCACACATATAGTAAGTGTCAAGTGTCTGGTCCAAGACCGGATTTGAACTCAGGTCCTCCTGACTCCAGGGCCAGTGTTCTATCCACTATGCCACCTAGCTGCCCCTAGAACTATATTTTTTAAATTACGGTGATGGCTCTATACATTCTAGGACTCAATGCAATTAGCATTATGTCATCTCAATATAGGAACATTTGGAAAATTTTGTCCTCTGTGCTTCACACATATAGGTATTTAAATATTTGTTGAAATGAATTTCCACCAATAGGGGTAAAAATGTCTGTACTATTCACAATACATCTTCCATGGAATTTGTCACAGTTTTTCTTCATTATCACCAGTGACCAGGACTTTGCCTGATTTAAAAACAAAGTAAAATAAAACAAAACAAAACACAGGGAAATTTGTACTTTTACTTACTTTAGTTCCTTTTCTTCTGCCTCCTTATGTGTATTTCTGCCTGATTTGAACAACAACCATTCATTTAAGCAAGAATGGGTATTTAGAGAGATTTCCTTTCTAAACTTGCTTTGCTCCTACTGTCTTTGCAAAGTGCAGACCACTAGGCCTATCTCAGTCCTCACTCTGGGGCTTATAAATTCTCCAGCAGAAGCAGCATTGTGGCTTCTACTGACCTTTCTGCAGGTGTCCTTGGTTATATTGCGCTTTGTCCCTCTTCTCCTGTTGCATGGGGAACCATGAGACTCATAGTTAAGAAGATTTGTTATATAAGGAAGCATAAATCTTTCCCCTTCTGCCTTTCAAACTAAGAGTCCTAAATTTAAAACAAAACAAGAAACATAATCTCTACTCAGTATCTTGGTTTTTAGAATATTGCTTGTTCTTCTGCCGATTGACTTCAGATTTACATAACTAATAGGCATAATTCACAACTTCTCATAAATATCCCAAACCTTAAGCCTACAATTTAGCCAGAGTTGTTTTGTTTTCTTTCATGGTAATGGATTTGTAGCCTCAGTCAGACCCTCTCCCTGAATTGGATCTCAGGTCCTTGAAAAGGTCTTTTCCCAGGTCTTCACCCTTGACTTGGGACCTGGCTAAGGAAGGCAGAGACCAGAGGAGGTAAGGCATATATCATACAGGACACATTTGTAGGCTTCCTAAGGCTCTTTTAAAGCAGGGGTTCTCTTCTTGGGGTCTGTAAACTTTTTTCAACACAATTGTTGTTGTTTTTTTGACAAGTGCATTTCAACATAATTAATTTTCTCTACAATCATATCTTTCATTTTATAGATTTAAAAACATTCTGAGAAGGGACCTACAGGATTCATCAGAGTGCCAGGGGTCCAACAAAAAAAGTTAAGAGCCCCTCTTTTAGAGGATAATATTTCAATTCAATTTAATTCAAGAAGAGTTTATTATGTTATCTCTTATATGACATGTATTTTCCAGGTTGCTAAGAAAACAAAGATGAAGAGAGACAGACAGAGACAATGAGACAGCAAGAGGGAGACAGAGAAAGCAATGAGAATAAACAGGGAGGGACAGGAATGCTTCGTATTTGTTGCCACTAGACATGCCACATGACAATGGGGAATTACTTTTTCATGTCTCTTGAATACTGTCTATTAAGTTAGAAATCTTTCAAGGATTAGTGTGTATGTGTAGTGTTAACAGTATGCTAGCATTCTACTGGGAGAAACAAATGTATATACAGATAATCAAATACAAAATATATGTAAGATAAATTCAAATTAATTTGGAGGGAGCAGGCATGGATGGAGAATTCCAAATAACTGAGTATCAGGTAAGGCCTAGCTTAGGCTGTGGCATTTGAGCTGAGCCTTAGGAATGGAAACTTAGTACATTATCACTATATATTTTAAATAGCGGAAAATTCAGCTGCACAATATAGTCTTGATTGAGATAGAAGGGAAAATATGGGCTGTGCAATTACTAATAATTTGTTCAACAAACTTATTTTCTACGTGGGGGAGGGGCAACAATGGATTTTGCATCATGGATCATTGTTTTGGCCATCATAGTCATTAACACAACTGAAGTCTGTGTAAAAAGAATATTAATTTCCTTGTTTAGCCTATAAAGCCCTTAATGTATTATTTTATCTTAAGAAGAAAATTTAGAAGAATAATAAACTGTAAGACTTAATTCAAGATGTATTTTGGTTGATGATGATGATAATGATGATAATGATGCCATGATTCTATCACCCTGTTGCAGATCCATATTATTATGTACCAGGACCATTACAGAATCTTTTTCAATGGCATTCCTATTTCAGTGGTATTCCTCCATCTGGTCTATCCTTCTTACCACTTATAGAAAAAATATATTCATTTATAGAAGCTCTTTTAGTGGTGGCAAAGACTTGGAAATTAAGGGGATATCCATAGACTGGGAAACTGCTGAGCAAGTTGTATATAATTGTGATGGAATACTATTATGCTATAAGAAATGACAATCAGGATGCTCTCAGAAAAACTTGTAAAGACTTACATGAACTGAAGCAAAATAAAGCGAGCATAAACAGGAGAACATTGGCACATAGTAGCAACAATATTGTATGATGACCAACTGTGAATGACTTAGCTCAGCAGTACAAAGCTCCAAGACAATTCTGAAGGACTTACAATAAAAAATGCTATCCATCTCCAGAGAAAGAACTGGTGGAATCTGAATGCAGATTGAAGCACCCTTTTCTTTATTTTCCTTGTTTTTTTGTCCTTTTTTTATAACATGACTAACATGGAAATTTGTTTTGCATGACTATACATGTATAACCTATATCAAATTGCTTGCCTTCTCAATGAGGGATAGAGGTGAGGCAGGGGAAGGAAAGAATTTGGAACTCAGATTTTTTTAAAAATGAATGTTAAAAATTGTTTTATATGTAATTGGGGAAGAATAAAATATTGATTTTTCTTTTTAAAAAGAAGAGCTTTATTATGTAGTGCAGATCATGTCACTTCTCTGCTCAAAAAATCATCATTGGTTCTCCACTATTGTTCAGTCATTCAGTTGTGTCCAATTTTTTGTAACCCTGTGAATCATACTGTCCATGGGGTTTTCTTAGCAAAGATACTGAAGTGGTTTATCATTTCTTTCTCCAGTATATTGAGACAAACAGAGGTTAAGTGACTTGCCCAGGGTTACATAGCTAGTAAGTATCTGAAGACAAATTTGGACTCAAGTCTTCCTGATTCACTGTACTACCTAGCTGCATCCTGGTTCTTCGTTATCTTTGATTAAAGTTTATGCTTCTCTTCCTGGAATAAGTATGAGTATGAATATGAGTATAAATACTAGTATAAGTAGGAGTATGGCTATAACTGTGAGTATGAATAAGTATGAGTTTGAGAATGACCATAAGTATAAGTATATCATACTCCATAAGAGATAGTATGGCACAGGGGATAAAATTGGGCCTGAGTCAGGAAGACCTGAGTTTACATTCCAGCTTGAGTATGTATTGTCTGGATGATCCTGAAAAAATCATTTAACCTCTTGGGCACTGTGCTAGAGGCTCGAGATAAAAACAGACAGATGTATCATGTGTTATATAAATGATACAACTTTATTTGTAAATTACAGATGTTTAAGTTCTCTACCCATTTCTTTCTTCCCTTTTTTCCACCTCGCTCAATAGATATTTCCTATTTTTCATGTAACTTTACCCTTTCCCTGTTTGGCCTCTGGCTCTTTCTCATGTAACTGCAAACACTCAGGTTTCTGAATCCTAAAAATAAGCTTAGCCTTGAACCCTTTATCCTATCTACTCTCCTCAAACTTTCTTTTTTCTTTTTTAATTTTCAAAATTAATTTACTGTTTGTTTTTTATCAACCACATTTTCTAATGGGTCATTCACCCTTCAACCTCCTAGGAAGTCATCCCTCATAATATAGAATTTTTTAAAAAGAAAGGAAAAATTTTAGCAAAAGTAAAAAAAAACATTTTTAAAAAGTCATGGTATGTGAAGTGTGCTATCTTGGGGGCTTATGACCTGTCAACCACCTCTGTATACACTGCTCAGCAACTACAGCTATTGAAGATCCAGAAAAGGAAATTCTTACCATTAAATTGCTTGTAACTGTCAAATGATTCGGCATCACAAATAGCTATGTTTTGATCAATGGAAATGATGAGAAAGAAGAATCATAATTACCTGTGTTGCCATAAAACCATAAGACCACTGGGAATTACATCTAATTTACAACTGAAAACTCCCATTTACATTTTCTTTGCTTTTTGGGAATGAGCTCCTTGAGCTGTCTTGCTTTTTCATTTTCACACTCAGGTGCTTAATACTTTTTTTCATTAATTCATTAATCTTACTCCACCTTTGTAAAAAAAAAACTTAGAAGGACTTGACTTCTCATTTGTCTTTGTGTCTAAACTTAGTCATTATAATTTTGCACCATTCTGCAAAACTGATCTTTTGTCATAAATGACCTAATTCTTTTTAGTGTTTTGTTTTCATTCCTTATGTCCTTGACCTCTAAGCAGCTTTGGAAAATGTTGATCATTCCTTCTACTGGATAATCTCTTCTCTCTCTGCTTCAGAGACACCACATGCTCCTAGTTTTCCTTCAACCTAGATAATCACTTCTCTTGTTAACTTGCTCCTCATCCTCTCTTGACCTATTTATATGGGTATTCTCCATAGGCCTGTCTGACTCACTTCTTTCTTTTATCTGCACTTTCTGCCTTAGCAGTAAGTATCATGCTATTCCATGGATTCAATTGCCTCTTCAATACTGTTCATTCCCAAATCTGTAGCTAATCTCAGCCTCCTTTGTGAGCTTCAGACAGTACTGCCTAAAAGAACTTTTCCATCTGGATGTACCTTAGGCATCTGAAACTCAAGATATCCAAGAATGACCTCATTTTCTTTCCCTTTAGCCTACTTCTGGTTTCACTGTTCACACCTGTGCTACTACTATCCTCCTAGTTTCCCACTTTTTGGGTAGTTCTGATTTTCTTTGACCTTTCCCTTTATTTTATCACATATCTGTAGCCAATTATAGAATCCAGGAGTCTTTATCACAACTCCCATTTGCACTGCTAAGTTAGGTCTCCAGAAGGTAGGCTATATCTCTTCCTCAGGGTCCTACAGGTAACACTAAAAAGTTGGAGTGTTTTCCCTAGTGCTGTGGCTTTAGTCCTCATTCTTGTGTGTTCATCCCAACATCAGTCACCAGCTATAGTTAGTATCTTCTTTATGCGTTCATTAACCTAATGATCAGTGCCCCAATACTATTTAAACAATTAATATCAATTAACTATAACATATCCCCATAATGATTGGGCTCTAAGTAACCAGTCTCTCATTACATAGCCAATATACTAAAAGGCCAGGCCTATTCACCTCCACCACTTGTCCCATCCTCTCTATTCCCCTTTCCAGATCCACATTATTATGTACAAGGACCATTACAGAATTCTTCTCACTGGTCTTCCCTCCATTCTTTCCTCCATCCAGTCTATCCTTCATACCACTTCTAGAAGAAAAAAAAACTTTATTATGTAGATCAGGTCACGACATTTCTCTGCTCAAAAAAATCATCTTTAGCTCTCCATTATTTTTCAATAAAGTTAATGCTTCTCAGTCTGACGTTTAAGACCCTCCACAAATGGGTGATAGTCGATTTTTACAAGCTTCTCTTAAATTAATCCACGTGTACACCACACTCTAAACCAGGGGTTCTCAATCTCTTTGGTCTCAGGATCTCTTTACACATTTAAAAGCTATTGAGGACTTCCACTGAAGAGTTTTTGTATATAGTTCACATTTTTTGATACTTAAACATATTTGAAATTAAAATATTTTTAGTATTATTATGAAAATCATTTGCATAAACCCCTCAGGAGTTCCAGGACCACACTTTGAGAATGACTGCTCTAAACAAAATGGAGAACTCTCCATACAAATGCACACACAAACAACACACGTCAACACACAATGTGCCTTTGTTCAGACTGTTCCTTTGCCTAAGGTACTAACCCTTCCCATCTTTGCCTTTTGGACTCCTCTCCATCATTTAAAGATCTCCTAAAATTACAGCTCCTTCAGGAAGTTTATTCTAATTCCCTTTGAATTAATAATAACCTCTTCCATAAAAATATTTTGTTTTGTAACCCTCTATATATCCCTGCTACTGTCTCCTGACCCTATTAGACTCTAAGTTCCTCAAAGGCAGGAATCATACCTGAACTAATCTTTGTATATATGCCAGTACCTAGCATAATGCTCTAAATAAATAGATGCTTAATAAATTTGTGTTGTATTACATAATATTATATAATATTACATTATTATATTTTATGTCACATTAAGCTAATATGTTATGTCATGGTATACCTCGCATCATATTGTTATATCATGTCACATAATATCACACTATACATATCATATTGTATGAAATTTTATTATGTAATGTTACATTATATGGTATTAGAGATTAAATTGTGAGCTCTTTGAGGACAGAAAGTGTCTTTTGCCT
This sequence comes from Vombatus ursinus, assembly GCF_900497805.2. NCBI lineage: Eukaryota > Metazoa > Chordata > Mammalia > Diprotodontia > Vombatidae > Vombatus > Vombatus ursinus. The sequence goes on from NW_020954590.1 coordinate 23,475,197, forward strand.
TTCTTTGTATCCCAAGTGTTTATCAGAGTGCCTGATATAAAAGAAGTGCTTATTGATTGACTATTCTATTCTTTTCTGTCATATCAGATTGTATCATATTAAATCATACTAGCTATTGTGTGGCATTATTTTAGAATGATTTCCTTCTTCATATTCTTAAAGTCTCCTCTAGACATATAATTTTATGCTGATTTATTCCTTTTCATAGGATAATCATGACTCATTAAAAAATTATTTGAATTAAAAAGTAAGTTTCACTACTGCCCAACGGTTTTCTCCGATGGTACTTTTACAGACATATTTTGGCATAAGTACATACAGTAGAATAATTCCCCATCATTATGGTTGCTCCAACAACTAAAGAAATACATTTAATTTTTAATTTCATGCCAGAATTTGGACAAATCTATTAGATAGAGTGCATTTTCTGAATGATATTCCATATGCTATTGCCATTAAGTAAATGTTCAATGGAAGTAAGTGATGAACAAGAGAGAGGAATAGAAAGAGAGAAAGAAAAAAAGATATTTAGGAAGGAGCAGTTGCCTTATACAAGGACAATAGAGATCATTTTACCTAGGCCTTTCTCCTCCATGATTCCTCATAGATAAAAAGTCAGTCAGCCAAAAACATTAAAAAAATCTTCCCTATGCATTAAATTCCATAATAGGTAACAAGAAGAAAATTACGGGAAAAAAAGATACGTCTTAGCACTGAAGATTCTGTGATATCATGGAAACAGGAAAAAAGTAGGACCCAGTAGAGCAGTCAATGACCAAGATGTTTCAGCTCTGCTATCTCTATTTCATTCAGTTGCATCTCATAATTCTACATTCCCTCTAGGAGATTGAGGCATTATAATTGTCCAGGAGAGCACATGGAAGACTAATAAGTATTCTTAACAAAAGCTTTGTTTTTATAGATTTGCAATAATAACATTATAGCTTAAGTTCCTTCCCATCCTGCCTTTTTTTTTTTTCTGACCTCATCTGAGCAAAGTCAGACATCACATGTTAAAGTCTAACCCTCTTAGCAAGTCTAAAAGGATGAACGGGGGAAAGATCTTATTTCATTCCTGACTTGGCCTTCACCTATGGTATCAACAGTCAGTATTGAGCAGTTGATGATTTAAGAGGAAATTGAACTGGAACAAATATTTGAATGTCTAGAAATCACCATCAGGATTCATTCTTAAGACCATTCTCTAGAGTGACAAGCTAGAAATTACCATTTTATATACCCAAAGTCATAACTGAGTTGAAAGTAATGAATTATAGTAAGAGATAACTATATATTAGTTATTGACCTATCAACATTTTCATTTTGTGCATCATGCTTTTCAATTAGTATATTACTTTTTCACTATCTAGTTGTCAGTTAGGAATTTAGTTTTAGAAAAATCTTGCTGAAATTCATATGAATTTCGTGAGTTTCAATAAAAAGCATATTCATTGACTGTTTCCTTTTTCATTTTACCCTTCTAGAAATAGGCTAGATCAGACTTCCAAATCCCATTATGTTAGACATACAATTTATATAGCAATTTTTCTTGCCAAATTTTTTGCTTGTAATCACTGTCTTCATTGACCTCATTGTCCTATGTGTTATAGTGATCATGTCTTCATTTAGGCCTTCCTCAGTATGTTGAAACATACTTTTTTTTAATATGGCTTTTGTTATGTGTCCATAGGAATTTTATGTGTTAATAAACACTAAATGTTTTAATGGAAAGTACATTTTTCATTCATTTAGCCCAATGATCTAGCAGGGAACATAGAAAGATAATATTACAAAGAGGAACTAGGTGGATTACTACTTATTATGCTACTGATTAAATAGTCCCATATTTGATGAAGCCTGGCCACTAAAATACCACAAATCAGCCTTATTGTTTAATTACTTAAAAATAGAATGAGAGCAAACAAACTGAATTCTAATTGAATGCTCAGAATTTCAGGCATTGTGGCTAAATGAACTTTGATGATTGCTTGGTGGCCCTAAAGGGGCAGGTCCCTGCTAGGTCCAGTCTCCCTAAGGATTTTAGGAATAAACACTAAGGAGTTTGAGATGATTTTCTCTTTCTCTATAACCAATCGATGTCTACAAGTGTACTTCCCTCACTGATACAAATTATTTAGCCAGACTTAACTTTTAGAAATGGTTTTTTACCACAGTGGTATAATAACAGTTGATACAAAATTTTCCCCCAAATCAAGGGTACATTCTCCCAAAAATACATACAGAGTGCAGGAGAAAGTGGATCCAATCTTAGAGAACTCATATACCAAAGGGACAACTCATAACCCCTTGTTTGTAGAAGGCCTTTTCTCACATTTGTGTGATGAAGCAATAAAGCATCCTGAAGGAGAGAAAGGAGATGGTATGTGTGCCAAACCACCGCCCCTCAGACTCCAAAGGAGATAGCTCAAGACCCTTGGGAATAACAGTTCCGCCATACAAGGGGTGGGGGACAGGGAATGGGGGGAGGAAGTTAAGCTCAGATAGAAACCAGGACTACTAATGCATGCCTATGGATCTCTAGAGGCCACATATTGACTTAGTTTTAAAATCTAACATTATCTATATTTTATTGTATTTTTATTTATTTTGTTAAGTATTTCTCAATTACATTTTAATGTGGTATGTTACATTCAGGAGTGTTGCAAATCGGGCTGCATGTTTGACCCCTCTACCCTGGACTACCATCCCAGGTTCTGGCCTACCTCCAACAATCCCTCTGCAGACAGAGCTCATCTTCCTTACCATCACCATCACCAACCACTAACCAACTTCCACCAATGGGAAAATAAATGCAAGAGTCCCAGGCTGTGAGCTCCTTGAGAGCAGGGACTTTTTTTTATTTTTTCTTTTTCTTTTTGTATTCTCGGTGTTTAGCATAATGCTTGGCACAAAGTCAGTGCTTAATAGAAACTTGTTGACTGACTGACTGACCCCCAGTCCACGTAGCCATAATTCTAGGAAGCAACCATGGAGATGTGACCTGGCAAATGTTTGTGCAGGTGCTTAAACCCCCATCCTTTCAGGAACCACAGATACTAAGGACCCAGAAAAGAAAGTCCTCAACCCCAAAGTTAAAATCAGAAACAAATATAATGTTGGAAGTAGAAATATTAAAGAAAGGCAGTTAGTATCTGCTTTTACTCTGTACCCTATGGACCACTAGATATTTCTATCTGATTTACAACTAAGGCTTCCTGTATAGGTTTGTCTCCATCTATTAAAATGTGATCTCCTAAATGGCATAGGCTGTTGTGTCTTTTGATTTGTATCCCTAACAATCAGCATGGTACTTGGCAGTGCCTTTTAAATCCCTCATTTATACTTAGGTATGTTATAGTCTTCTGGGCTTTTTTGTAGAATCCTGAAGCTGCCTTTCTTCAGTTTGTCTGCTTTGCCCTCAGCTTCTAACGTAAGTACTAGAGTTAGCCATTGTTGTTCTTAGGACACCTTTAAAAGTCTAAATCATCCAGCGCTTTGAGGTTCACAAGTTTCTACTCTGATCAAAGTATAGAGAAGGAAACATAAGTTTTGTTTTTTGTTTTTTTTCTGTTCCCCAACCTCACAATGATTCAGGCTCATGGCCTTTTCTAGACCACTCTCATTATTGGGCTGGCCAGATACTGGAATATTGGGTTCCATATTGTTTTATTCTTTTATCCAAAACCTATAGGGCATTGTTAAGTCTCTTCAGCCAATCCCAAAATACTTTCTGGATGCAATCATTTCATTTCATTTTGTTTTATCCAATAGCTAGAGACATTGTACTGATGCTGTTGAATCCTTTCAGGAGTGTCCAACTCTTCATGGCCCCATTTGGGGTTTTCTTGGCAAAGATACTGGAGTGGCTTGCCATTTCTTTCTCCAGCTTATTTTGTTTATTTATTTTTTGTTTTGTTTTGTTTTGTTTTGTTTTGTTTTTTTGTGAGGCAGTTGGGGTTAAGTGACTTGCCCACGGTCACACAGCTAGTATGTGTCAAGTGTTTGGTCTGAGGCCGGATTTGAACTCAGGTCCTCCTGACTCCAGGTCCAGCACTCTATCCACTGCACCACCTAGATGCCCATGGAGACATTCTATTCTTTCCCAAAATAATTAACAAAGTTGTTTATACTTAATTCAATGCCTTTTGATTATTTCGTTGATTCAATAGATGAGCTCTCATCTGATAAAGATATCTTGACACAGGATATTTTACTGAGTGGAGGGAGGGTTATTGATTGACTGCTACAATCCACAACACACTAAAAATATTACCATGTTTTCATAGATTCATTTGAAGTCCTAAAACAATAGCTTAAATATGAAAATTTTGAATCCTTGCTGTTAATTTTGAAGAGTAATTTTTGGCGTTAGTCAGAAGTTTATTGTTAAAATAAGAGCTGACATTTATAGAAGGTTTTGACTAGTAACCATTTACAAATGCTAAAGAGAGAGGCTGTCGGAAGTTTGATGAAAAGGGTGGGAGGCTAATCAAGTAAAGGACATAAAAAGACTCAGAATTTGCTTTCTATTGTCTGTTTTGTCTCATCTTTAATATCGTTGTAACATGCATGGCTTTTGCATTTAATTATACTACTTTGAGAAATATTTTGAATTTAATGACAATACTGAACTAAAATCAGGCTTCCAATGAAGCCCTGGATTGGTGCTTCCATTGCGAGAAATTAACTTGAGAGCAGAAGAGAAAAAAGCACAAAATGCTTGGTAAAATAGTGGGAAAAAAGATATTTACATGCATACTGAACTTAAATATATTGTCACATGAATTATTTGGCTAACAGTACAACTCTGACTGAGAAATTGAATTTGTATTTTTCTAAAACATGGTGGCCCTTTCCTTAATCTCCCTCAACCTCATCCATCCAGTGAATGGACAACATCGAAGTGAAGACTGTACAGTGTTAGATCTCCAGTTTCATCTGAGAGGAGAAATGCATATTTCAAGGGAGTAATTTTAGCTTCCAAGAAATTGTTTCCTTTAGGAAAATAATAAAAAAAACTGTAGTTAATGAAGCTGTGGGGGTTAGGGTTGGGATGGAAGGAGGAGTTGTTACAGAATAAGCATAAAAGGCTTATTTAGAGAGAAAGTGTGCCATGATTTTTAAACAAAGTAGTATTAGCAGTTTAAAAGCAGATTCATCTGAAAAGATTCTAAACACTCAAGTTTGAGTATGGCATGGGTAAAACTCACATACATTGCCTGGAAAATAAAAGTAGTTACAAAGTCTTTATTAAAAAATGAAAATAATAGCCCTCAAATCAGCACCACCTTTGAAAAATCCAGCAAAACCACATATATCTAGATAGTATGAGATTTAGTGTTTTTCAGGAGGATATATTTTTATGTGATTTCTCATTTTTTTCTTGAAGTGGTAGATATGTCCATTCATATATAAAACAGAGTTTTGAACACAAACACGCACATATGTATACACACGCACACACAAACACGCATGCATAAACACATGATCATCTTTTATACTTCCCCCAGCCCTGGGGGGGGGCGGGGCAGGGAAGAGTTAAGGTAAAGATCATTCAAGCTTCATTTTCAAAGCAAACCCAGAGCCTTCATAGGAGCCATATACACCTTTTCTGGGATTGCTTCCACTTCTTCCTCTCCCTCCTATACTCCTGATGTGTTTAAAGGAGGTTAGGGTTATTTTTCAGGGTGGATTCTGTGATACTAGCCACAGGAATTTCACATGACTTTGGTGCCTAAGTAATTGCGATCATGAAAATTCCTGATTTTTAAAAAATAAATGGTGCATAAAAGGCACATAAAAGTTCAGTTAATAAGTCCCCACGCGTTGGAGAACATATCTCTGCTCAGCCAATGGAACTAGCTTTTTATTCAGTGGAGACCTCTTAAAGGCATTGCCTCAGTGCACAGTAAATCTATTCCTTTAGCAGGTTTATTCCTTTATCAGGTAGTCAATTAAGTGAGGTTTCATGAATTGTAGCATTGACATACATTTGTGCAGGGAAGGTATATTCTTATAACATGTCTGATTATCTTTGGGCTTTAACATGTATTATTTATGAGTGTTACATCTTAAGCAGGTTTATGCCTTCATCAGGTAATCATGAACACATTTGTAGCATAAATATAGCTCTATACCGACTGGAAAATGCCATGCTTCTAACAAGACTCTTTCTTTACTCCAATATTACCTTCTATTTCTAAGAAATCATATTTTGCAAATAAAATTTATTTTGTCACATTTCCCTCCTCCCAGAATCACAAAGAAAACCTCCTAAGAAAATGCGATCATTGAGGTCTTGTGCATCCCTACTAAATGCGTCTAGTTCTAGAAATGGTATCAGTCTCTTTTAAGCATCAGAGATGAACTGAGAAAAAAAGCTTTTCAAGATTCTCTGGCATTCTGTGGTTATTTCTCAACTTAAGAGGAGCTTCATAGGGTAAATGTCATCAAGGGCATTGATATACTTGTGAGTGACAATGCAATCAGATTTTTAATGTTTCCAAGATTAGTTTTTTAACTTTTTGAGGCTTATGAAGACAGATGAATCCCTTTCTCTGCTGCAAAGAATGGGAAGAAGGAGAGTTTATTTTGTTGTCATAGACCCAATCTTTAATTAAATTTTCAGCAATTTATTGGGCCCACAAAAAAATGTGAAATATTGCATGATACTAAAATTGTAGCCCTTCTCTCTTATGTGAGCATTAAGCTACCATTCTAAGCAGCCATCCTCTGCTTAATTGAATTTTTCTAAAATCACAGTTATTTTAGAAATAATAAATGTAGTAATGCCATGAGATGAGATTAGTGTAACCCAATATTGTGACCAGCTCTGAATGTAGGCACCTAGCACAAACTACAGATGAATTAGCTGTTCTTAAATTAGGGAGTATTACAGTCAGTAATGGTATGACATTCTTTTTTTATGACCATGGCTTGGGTTATAATGTGACAAGAAAAAAATGTAATGTTTCCAAAATGACAGTTTTTAGATTTGTGTTGCCTGAGGTAGTTCAGCTGAACAATAAACTATAATTTGATTGATGGAAAATTGAAGTGGTTCATCTAACTTGCCAGTCTCTCCCACCCAAGGCTTGGTTTTTGCATGTATGATGATGTATGGCTAGTTTAGGAATAATGTTGTTTGCATGAGCCATGAGATTTTCTTCCTCACACATAAAAATGAAGACTTCATTACACAATCAAGATCAGAATATGCTATGGGTTAGCACAGCATCCAAATCATATCGATTTGCCAGTCCAAGGGTATTGCTTCTTTTGTAAAAACAAAGCAATCTATAATAAATATATATAGCATCTGAAAATGATTATATTAGGAACAAATGGTTCATGCCATTGGTTATAGCTTCAAGTAGGGGGACATCTTCATCCAAGAAAAACTACCTGAGAATGTTTGTTCTTCCCTTATCTCTAATTAATGATTCAGGGTACCACATTGGCCATCAGGAATGCCCTTGCAGTAACAATAACAGTTCTATAGATTTATAAAGGCCACCTAGGAAGGAAACATTTGAAAGAGAATAAATAAAAGAGCAGTAAGCATAAGTAGTTTTTTTACAGGTGAATTATATCAATAAATTAATAGGACAATAATGGAAGGTTGTTTTTGTTTTGTTTGTTTTGTTGTTCTGGTTTTTTTAAGATGCTGAATATAGATTGTAATTCAGATGCACAAGAGTAATTGTAATCAGAGTTCCCCTGTGTATTTCAAAGAATAATCTGATGAAGAAAAGAGTTCTGTTTCATGGCTACTTCTGTTAGAGATAGTGAAGTGACAGCTGTGTAAAAAAAAAAAAAAAACTTTGAAAGCTGTGATAACTATGATCAATATATTAACCATTCATGATTCCACAAGGCCAATGATGAGATACTGTTACAGAAAGATGAATTTAGAATGTGGCATCTATATGTGTGTATACTTATATATATATTATGTATGTATGTATAAGTGTGTATATATGGGGAGAGAGAAAGAGAAAAAGAGAGAGACAGAGAGACAGAGAGAGAGAGAGCCCCATTGGTAGAATTTGTTTTGCTTGACTATGAAATTTGTTATTTTTTCCCTTTTTTCCCAATAGGGTGAAAGAAAGGAGAGAAAATAGATTTCTGTTCATTTAAAAAATTGGAAAGGTAGTGATAGAGATGTGAAATGTTGAATGCACTTGCAGATAAGGTCCCCATTTTATTAGTTTTACTTAACTGTTTTGCTTTGTTACAAGGAGACCCCTCACAAAGGAGGAGTAATCTGTGAAGGTAAGAAAGGTAGAAACAAAACACATTAAAAAAAACTGAAAGTGACTTAAAAAATTCTGTAGGTTCCAGAGAAGTTACCAGTCTGAATTAGTAGAGTAAGTTCCTCATCCATAACTTTGGACACCAATGAAATCATCAGTCTTGTAAAATAAATAAATGAAGCAAGCAAGCAAACAAACGAATGAATGAATGAATAAAAAGAAAACAAATACATAAATGAATAAAATTATGAAAAAGTTAATTAAAATAAATGGTTTTCACAAGTTAAATAATGACTCTGAGATTACTTTCTTGGGGTGGGAGGGAGAGTGTCACCTTTGCAAACAGAGAATATATTTAGAATAGAAACTGTACCATTGGAAGAAAGGAGTCTTGTACCACATTCTGTTCTTTGTCATTGTGGCAAACACTTTTTAAGAATGGGCAAATTAATCTTAGAAAGTAGGCCATATAGGAATTTTACTAGTATCCAATACCACTTGTGATCTGGATTTCTTGTCAAAAATCTTCTACATTACATATATTCAAGAACTGATACTTCTTCATTAAAGATTACTTCTTGTTAATACTTGAGAATGTAAATAAGTTATGTTTGAGGTCATCCTCAGTGTAATGAAGAAATCCCTCTATCATGAATTATGCAAGGTTTCTATTAGGAATTCTTCTTTCTGGAAGGCCTTTTTTTCTTGGGTCATTACACTGCCTTAAGTCTTCATTTCCTTAATATTATGCTTTGCATGTTATGAATTTTCTTGGATGCTTTAGTCCTAAAAATAGTTAACTGTGTTTAAGGTCTCTGATGCTACCTAGAAAGATCCCAATAGGAATAAAAAAATGATAATTGTCAACTGCCACATTTGAGGAAGAGAGGCAATTGTTTATTTTCCCTCAACTAGCTGCAAAAAGTTAGCTAGCTTTGGCAAGGATAAGAATAGAGGAGACATGAAAAATTCTCCAAAATATTAAAAATGAATGAAAATTTAGTAAAAAGTGAAGCATTTTACTGATTTCAAAAAAAAAACAATGAAAAGAGTACACATTTATATTGTCATACTCAGGCATACATATATTAAGAAGCTGTTATATGAAATAAACTGCCAGACTCTTGGGGAAAGGGAATATATATAATACATAATCCATATTCTCAAGGAGCTTACAGTCTGATAATTAAATATTTTGAAATGTAATATAAATTGGAATAAGATGAGTACATAAAGGAATATAAAATAGTAGAAGATACAATGAAGGGATGGTTTATTCCAGGTTGGTAGGGAGTCATTAGGGAAGATATCACAGAGGTGGGAATATTTAAACTGGGCCTTGAAGAACTGGAAGGATATTAAGAGTAGGAAATGATGTGAGGGCATTTCAGACTTAGGGGACAGTGTAATTCTCTTTTTAAAAAATCATTTAATTATGGCTACGTCTACGGTCAATGAAACCATGGGTCCAGTCTCTACCCCTATCCTCATCTATAGCCAACATTACAGTGTTGAATTGTAACTTCCCTACTTCTGGATACTTTGCCTCTTTAAAGGTTTCCTGTCTAAAGGTTACATTGACTTTCTTGACTTCAACTTCACATTATTGGCCCAAAACTTTTTCAGACTCATTAGTACACTGTCCTCCATTTTCAATGTAAAGTTGATTTATTTAATCCAAGCATGAGATTTTGTATTTGCCCACTATTAAATTCTATCTTCCTATATTCAGGACAACATTTTAGCTTGTCAATATCTTTTTTAATGCTGTCATCTGGGAGTGTTAGTGATTAGCACAATACATAGTGGGTGCTTAATAAATGTTTACTAATTGATTGATGCCTCATAACTTTGAATCACTTACAAATTTGTTAAGAATTTCACCTATACCTTTTATCCAAACCACTGATAAAAATGTTAAACAGCATAGGCCCAACTATAGATGCCTAGGGCACTTTCACTAGAGGAATCCTTCCTAGATGACATATGTACAGCCATTCAGCCACTTCTGCATCCACATATGTACATTATTGTCGGCCATGACTTGTTCTTGATCAAGCCATATTGGCTCTTTGTGATCACTGTTTTCTTTTCTACATGTTCAGTAACTATTTTTTAATCCTGTATTCTGCCATCTAATTTTTAAAACTCAGCCAGAATAGTCAGATAATTGACTGGATGTGATGCAATGGACCAGTCATTTTCTCATTGTATAGACAGAACCTTTAAGTATGTCTTTTAACACTTGTTTGGAGAATATAAAAATAAATAAATAGCACCTTTTTCAGCTAGTTCATGCTGATACACATATCAGAAAAAAATTGATCTCTACCAGCAAACTTGTCAAAAGTGACACATCTACTGGCATACTGTGTGTTTCAAGCTTGAAGCTAAAGCCCAAAATGCTCTAGCTCAGCAAGGAAAGCAAGGCAGCTGAGCCATGAGGGCAGGGAAGTAGCAGCTACACTTGTCTTTCTTCTACTTTGGGACTGCCCTCAGCTGTTACAAAAGAGCGGAATTAGCAGGGTTTCACTGCCAGACTTTGAGGTTAGCCTCCTGGTACCTGCTTAAATAAAACTTTATAGTGTAGAACAAGGGACAGAGTAGACAGATGAGACCTCATCACAGCAGAGCTCTCATTCAACATCCAGCTGACATTTGGGAGGGGGATTGATAATTAGGCAAACACCTGGGTGGGGAAAGCCAATCTTTGCCTGGGACGGCAGAGGCCAGGATCAGGGGTCAGAATTAGAAAGAAAGCAACTCTGAAGCAAAAATCTAGGTTGGCTAATATCACAGAATGGAGTTGAGATAAATGGAAAAATGGTTTGTCAAAAGTCTGAGCTACACAAGGAAGCAAAATGAAGGGAATGCCATGGAGCTGGTCATTTATTTGACTCAACCTGAATCCTAACAGCACAGTCATTTTCTGGCTGCCGCTCTCATTACCCCCTCCCCCAATTGTGCTGACAGGCCAGAATGGTAAAGGGTGGGATCCATCATGCCCCCTTCCAACTTAGATATATCAAGGCTCAAATTAAATATTGTATAGATTGGAGGTTTGTATTCATTTTGTACACATTCTGAATACATCTATATGTGTACATACTGCCTCTTCCATTAGAATGTAAGCTTCTTGGAAAGGTAAGTGGTGCAGTGGATAGAGCTCTGGCCCTGGAGTCGGGAGGACCTGAGTTCAAATCTGGCCTCAGACACTTGAAACTTACTAGCAGTATGACCCTGGGCAAGTCATTTAACCCCAATTGCCTCACCAAAAAAAGCAAAAAAAAAAATGTAAGCTTCTTGAGGGCAGGGAATTTTTCACCTTTTTTTCTATGTATCCTCAGAGGTTATCCCAGTTCCTGATACTTAGTAAGCACTTAATAACTGCTTGTTGTTTAACTGATTGAGTTCTCTTTACATTTTCCTTTGAACCTGTAGATGCATCTCTTTTTATGTGTTTAGACATGCTGTCGAGCTGCATGAAGCTTGGGGCACAGAGATTAGTGATAGCTTCATCCTCGATGGCTCCTTCTGAGCCATTCTCTCATCCTTCAGATGTGTCAGGATCAGAGGTCAAGAAAACCTGACAGTGAGGGTTTTCAGAACCCTGAGTAATAGTGACCAGGACAGAGGATAGAGGAATGTCACAGAAACCTAAAAAGAAAGTCATATCCAGGAGAAGAGATTGACTGACAATGTCAAAGGCTTTAGAGAAGTCAAGAGTGATGAGGATTGAGACAAGGTCATAACATTTGGCAATTAAAAAATCATTGGTAACTCTGGAGAGAGCAGTTCCAGTTGAATGAAGAGGTTGGAAGCCTGATTATAGAGTTAAGAGAGTGAGATGAAAGGAAGTGGAGGTATTGATTACAGACAGCTTTTTGAAGGAGTTTAGTCAGAAAAGCAAGGAAAGATATGATACATAGGTAACGGAGATATATGGATTAAGTGAGGGGTTTTTTTTAGGTTTGGAGGAGACATTGGGGATGTTTTGTAGACAATAGGGAAGCAGCCAATAGACAGAGCTATAGAAGATAAGTGAGAAAATGGGGATGATTAAGGGGACATTGATCGAGGGGACCAAGTCTGCTGAAGAAGATGGGTTAGAATGGGATTAATTGTGCATGTAGAAGGGTTTTTTTGTCAAACAGAAGGGCCACTACTTCATGTGAATCAGAGGTGAAAAAGTTGCAGAAAGCATCTGAGTAATGCAAGATGAGAAGGAGGGAAGAGGAAGGAGCTCTCTGCAAATGGCCTCCATCTTTTCAGTGAAATGAGAGGCAACATTTTCAGTTGAGAGAATGGGGAAAAGTGAGCTAGAATAGATTTAAAAGGAATGCAAAGATTTTGAAAATCTGCTATGGTGAGTAAAAAAGCGAGTCAATTACGGGAGTATAAAAGGATTGCCCTACTGTAGTAAAGGTTCCATCAAGATTATGTTACATAAATTTGTAGTGGGTGTAGTCAGCACAGTTTCATGTTTTTCTCCAGCTTCATTTAGCAGCACATAAGTAAGAATGAAGGCAGAGGATAGTGTGAGTAAGACAAGGTTTTGATTTGGCAGGACAAGACTAGCAATAGGAAAAAGGACTAAAAAGAAGAGGAATGTTCAGAGGTGAAGTGATTCACCAAGGGGTCGAGAAGAGAAACTGAGGAGAGTATAGAAGTGAGGGATGGAAGGATTGGAGGATATGAAGAACAGGGTTTGGAGTTGCAAGGCAGAGGGAAAGGTAGATCAACAACAAGTTGTGATCAGATAAGGGATTTTTAGGGTTCATGGACATTAAAGTAGTACATTTGTAAGTGATGATAAGATTAAGGTTTGACCATCATTTAGGTGAGATAAACCTCTAGCTGAGGTATGGTAAAGGAATATTATAGAAAATGAGTAGGTTGAGAAACTGGGAGGTTGGGATATTTAAGGAAATATCAATTTGTATATTGCAGTCCTTTAGTATGAGGGGAAGAGCTGGAGGAAAAGGAAAGACTGTGAGTCAGTCACTGAACTCATCAAAGAAAAGGAGAGGAACATCCTGGAGTAGGTAGACAACAGTTACCTAAATTTTAATTGATTGATAGGTATGGTTTGCATGAACCTAAAAGGAAGAGAGGTTACTGAGTGATGGTGGCAAAGAGTGAGCTTGGGGCATAAGCATTTCAGAGAGAATAGTGGATAGGGTGAGTTTTAGAGTGGGATATTGAAGGTGGTTGGATTGAGGGGGACAAGTGACAAGAAAACAGTCAAAGGGAATGGAGAATGGGGTTTGAATAATGACAGCTGTGGGTTTAGAATCACTGGGATGAGAAGGTTAAGACCAAAGGGGAATTTGTTAACTACTTAGGGATGAGAGTTATCATCATCCCTAGAGGTCTGACCTGAGGGTGGAGTCCTCTCTGGCCACTAGACAGCTCAGGGGAAGGGGCCAGGATATCTTGAATCCAGACTTTTCCACAATGTCTGAATTTATGACTCCTGTCATAAAACACACACTGAAGCAAGCACATGGGCTTAAGAGTTATCTAAGAGTACCTTGGCCTAGGCTGACTTTAATAGCCTGACAACATCTTTCTGGATACAAGAGTATAGAATATGTGAGAAAAGGAAAAGATAGCTACAGGTAAGAGGTCCATGCTTCCTTGATTCACCCTTCTAGTTCAGATACTTGTCACCTCTTGCTTAGACTCTTGTTACCAGCCTTCCACATTCCCTTGCTGCTTTCCAGTCCTTCCTTCAGACAGACACCAATTTTTTTCTCATACATTTACTTGCCTGAACTCTTCACTTTCCTGTTCAAAAATCTTCATTGGTTCTCTATTGCCTTTGGGTTGAAAACTGCTCTGTCTGGGATTTAGAGCATTATACAGTATGACTCAAATCTAATTTCCCATCAACAACAGCCCACTTCAACAATTCTACATTACAGATAAAATGATCTATTAACTGCTCTCCAAATTTTCCTTATACCTGCTGCTCTGTGTATTTGTGCAGGCCACCCTACCTTACCCTTCTTCACTCCTCTCCTAGTACTGAAAATATCCCCTCATCTTTGCCCTTTGAAATCCTTGCTTCAAGCCTGAGCTAAACTATGCCCTCCATGAAGCCTTTCCTGATTCCTCTACTTGAAAGGGTTTCCTCCTTCCTCAGATTATCCTAGGACGCCAGATTCTCAATTTCACCACTATCATAATCTACTTTGCATGACTATCTTCATAGTAGAATGGATAGAGCCGTAGAAATAGAAGGGCCACCTTAGCCCTTTTGACAGAAAGAAAAGAGTATTGAACTCCTTGAGGGTAGGACCTATGTCATTTCTCATCTTCATATCCCCAGAACCAAAGGTACAGTGTTTATTGAGATGGGGATAATAATGATCTATCTGTCTTACAGAGAAGATGTGAGTAAATTACTTAGTAGACCCAATGTAAATGTTAACTGCTACTATTATTGTTGGCTTCAGAGAAAAAGTCATTAGAGTGGGAGAAATTTAGAATGAAAGAGTAAAGATGACTGATGGATGTAGGAAATGGTAGAAGGGGGTAGAATAATAGCAATAGGAAATGTTATCAACCTAAGCAAGAAGGACCACCTATTCCCTGAGATAGAAGGTTTTTTAAAAGTAAAAGGTGGATGGCAGTTATAAGGGAACCTCAGGTCCTTCTCCTGGAACCACTTCAAGGGACATTTGTATTTGGACCCTGGGCTTTATCCTTTCTCTTCCATAGTTCTCATTTCTTCACTAATTTTTTCCTCAAGCATTCTTCTTTCATTTATGAAAACATTTTAAGCTCTTGCTTCATTTCTTCCAGAAATTCTAGTTGAGTTTATGTCCAAGCTGTTTTTCTCTGAGGCTTTTCTAGATATTTTTTTAGTTACTCTTTTCTTTTGTATTTGTGCCTTAAGCATCCCTGCCATTATAATAGCTCATTATGGTATGGTTCTTTTTGTTTTCCTCTTCTTCCAACCAATTTCCTGACTGATTTTTATGTTAGGGATGGGCACTGCCTCACTTCTGGAGGGAAGGTCTCAGTTGGCCCTCTTGTTGCTTTCTCAGAGTATTGATTGTTGTGTTATTCCAGGATCTCAGGGAAAGACTGGGAACTTACAAGCTTTCAGTGTTCCCAGAGTGTTTTGATCCATGGCAGAGTCTGATTTTTGTCCCTGGCCTGAGCTCTGCAAATTCCTGACCTAGGTTTTGATCTGTTCAAGCTTAGAGTTCTGCTAGACTCCATCCCTATCAACTGACTGGAAATCTGTGTGAGTTCAGTGTGGCAGAATTGTAGGCTAGATTTCCTGTCTTTACTATTCCTCTGCATGCTTGACTAGAAGGTGGAAGTGAGACCTTGCTCTGCCCTTTGGTCTGAACCACACCACTGCTGCTGCTGCTGTTTTCTGAACTTTCTCTTTTTTTTTTTAATTTTTATTTTTTTTCAGGACAATGCCAGGGGTCTCCCTACCTAGATAAGGAAATGCTGGGTAAGGAGGTCTCCTCATTCTACTCTGAATCTGTGACACAGGATTGGGTAGTATGTGACAAAGCTGTCAGCTGGCACCTTTCCCTATTGTACTGCCCCAGTTTGGGTCTTCAGTGCCCCAGGATGAATCAAGGACCTGCTTTTGTACCTTTCCCTGAGTACTGGAGTATGCTGACTGCATGCTCCTTCTCCAACCCTTTCCCCAATGTCTGCATACCTTTCTGTCTGTCTCCCTATGCCCATCTGGGCTAGGACTCACTATGACTTTTCCTGGATGCCCATAAGTTTGGAGAAGTTGTAGATCAGAGTTCGGTTGCACTGCTTCTTTCTACTCTACCATCTTCTACCCTGAGTCATCTTCCCTCTTTCTCTACTTTTTAAACTTCTGAGAAAATTGAATCCTATCTCTAGCCATTAAGCCTCCTAGATCCTTTCACTCCTACCCCAGACTCTCAAGCAATGCACTGGCTCCAGGGATCTATTACACCTGGACCCTGATCAGCAGTCACTAAATTCTATTATCACTACTATCATTTTTCTTTAAGTACTGATCCTAGATCTTGTTTCCGTCTTTCCCTTTCGCCTCCTGTCTCCAAACACTAGAGAACATGAGTATTTCGTGCATTTATTTACAAGAAAGAAAATAGAAATTCGGAAATAATACCCCAAAGTCAAATGACTAGATGTGTGAATGAAACACATCTGCCCATTCCCAGACAGAGTGACCTTACACATTCTAATCTCTTCTTTCATCAGAGTTTGCCAGGGCTAATTAGGCATTGGCAATACAAAGGCAAAAACAAAATAGTCATTGCCCTGTCAGAGAGTTTATGTTCTACTGGGACACATATAACTTATTCTGTGATTTCATTATTTGTTTGATCCCCTGATTAATTATAATGAAATCTACACTTCCTCCGCTGCAATCTTAACCCAATGCTTCATTGTCACTAGGAGGGGACCCTGGGTTCTCAAAGGCTATATCAGTGGAGTACAAGTCCTGGCAGGTCTTTGAGTACTGGTCCTGTGACAGACCATATGTCTGTTGTCTGAAGAATAGCCTAATGAAATTCAGAGATGCTCACCCCTAGGTTGGCAGCAGGAGGCTACATTTTCAGCCATTAAGCTCCAGGAGACCATTGACTAACTTAGAACAGTTGTGATCTGATTCAGTGAAAGGAAACCCAATCCTGAAGAAATCACAGATCCTTGGAGTAATGAAGTAATACATAGATATGTATATATATATGTGTGTGTGTACATATATACATATATATGGTTTTTATATCTTTGTGGTAATTTTTTGGCATCATCTATTTTTCTTCCCTTAAAATCATCATCTTCTCATGTTAGTCATCTTCTCTACCAAAATGGCTACTCCAGCCAACATTGCTATTTCCCTTTTTGAAATGCTATAGAACTCTCAGACTGAGGTCACTTTAAATATAATGTCTCTCATTATTTATTCATTTAAGTTCTCTACCTTTGTCCTATAAGTCAAGTATAAATTACACAAAGGCAGCATCAGTGTCTTGTACTTCTGTGACATTCCAAAAAAAAGTAATTAATGAAATATAGAACACATAGTGGGAGTCTGATAAATACTTTTTTGGATGAAATGCTTTCTTTTTTGTTTTTTTTAGGCAATGGGGGTTTAGTGACTTGCCCAGGGTTACACAGCTAGTAAGTGTCAAGTGTTTGGTATGAGGCTGGATTTGAACTCAGATACTCCTTACTTCAGGACCGGTGCTCTATCCACTGTGCCACCTAGCTGCCCCCTTTTTTCTAAAATAAATGTTAGATTGGCATGTTTCTTAAGACCAGTCCTAATAAAAAATTTGAAATTGGCGATATACTTCTTTGGTATTGCCCCTGTCCTCTTGTTGCTTTTTATCCCTTTTATGAGACCCCTTCCACTATTTCAGGTGTCTAATGTCCTTGTGTACTTTCCTTCTCCTTTCTACTACATTACACATATAGGATTAGATAAACATACCAAAGTAAAAAGCTAATTTTTTGGTCAAAAATATGGCTGTATGTTAATCTATGTAAGAATATGAGAATGTTCTGCTAGATTCAACAGATGTAACATGTAGCAAATCACCCAATCAAGCACTAGGGAGTTCAGCCTGAAACTGAACTATGACTGCAGGGATCAAGCACTCTTAACTTTTCAGTTAAAATACTCTTATTTTATATTATCTAATGAAATAGATAAACAAGAAGAATCCCAAGCAGACCACTAGGTAGCTTATGGAGCTGGTTCCCAGTCCCAAGCTCAACTTCTTCATCTGATAAAACAACAATAGGAATGAGAGCATTGGAAAAATCATGATCTTTTAATTATACTTTTGACAGTTGTATTTTTTTCCAAACCCAGAGTTTTAGGACTTAGAGTTCATATGCTCCAGTACCTACATTTTAAAAATGAGGAAACCAAAACTCAGAAAGGCCTCTCTGGTAGTAAATAGTAGCTCTTTCAATTACACCATGTTGGGTCATCTATATGTAAGGGTAGAGGTTTCTAGCTTAGTCCTAAGTAATATAAAAACACAAGGGCCAGGCTTCCATTGTATCAATCAACCAATCAAAGGTGTAATCTGGGGCAAATAAATCTTTAATTGATTTAGAGAAATAGAGTACTTTGATCATTGGTTGGTTGTTGACTTTTGTTCTAGAAAAGGACCTAAATGAAATCACCATGTTAGAGTCAAGTTATAGTGTGTCTGACTGTGGCTGATAAAATCTTCAATTTCTTTTGAGCTACTTTAATTCTGCTTTGCTTATAGAGTGCAGCACCTTCTTTGATGCAGGCATGCCAAAGTGGGAGGTCCTTTGCCAGTGTCTCCCATGTCATGCCATCAATCTCAAAGTTTTTCATAAAGATCTCGAAAGTGTTCTTTTATCACTTCTTCTGACCACTATGTGAGTGCCTACTTTGTATGAGTCCTCCATAAAATATTCTGTTAGGCAAGCATAGTTTGGCATTCAAACAATGTGGTCGGTTCATCAAAGTTCTCTCTACAGTAGAGTTTGAGTGCTTGGCAGTTTAGCTCAAGAAAGATCTCAGTATCCAGTCCTTATCCTGCCAAGTGATCTTCCTAAGACAATTCAAATGGAAGTGATTCAGTTTCCTGGCACTGGTAGACCATCCAGGTTTCATAGGCATACAACAATGAGGTCAGCACAGCAGCTCTGTGGACCTTCAGTATGGTAACCTAATACCTCTTCTCTCCCACACTTTCCTTTGGAGCTTCCCAAACACTGAACTAGCTCTGGCAATGCATGCTTCAACCTCATTATCAATGTGTACATCCCTGGAAAGTATACGGCCAAGGTAAGTGAAGTTATCCACAGCATTCGAAACATCTCCATTTGCTGTAACTGATGATTCTATGTATGGATAGTGTGGTGCTGGTTGATGGAGCATTGGATCATTAGATGAAGGCAAATGACTCTTACTGCCCCCCCCCAGGAGATGATTGGTTGAAAGGAATCAATCACACCTAGAGGGTGATGAAACACCAAGTTACTTCAGGAGTTCTCTCATTCCATCAGTGAAGTAATCAAGCTTTGAGAGGTCCAGGTTTAGGAGCAACTTGAGTCCAGAGGGAAGGAACTTTAAAAGGTTATCAGTGTGTCCACTTGAGCATCAGTGGCTGAAAGCATCAGAAGAAACCAAGAGACACATTGAAAACAAACTAAATACACTTGTGTCTGATGGTTATATCAGAACCATATAAAACAGCTAGGTGTTATAGGAGATAGAGTGCTGGACTTGGAGTTAGAAAGATCTTAGTTCAAATTTCACCTCAGACACTGACCAGCTATCTGTCCCTGGGAAAGTGCCTCAATTTCCTCATCTGTACGATGAAGGTAGTAATAGCACCTACTTCAAAGGGTTGTTGTGAGGGTCAAGTAAAACAACATGTAAAGCACATTGCAAACCTTAACACATTATATGAAGGCTAACTTATTACAAGTGAACCTTGGAGCCTTGGAGAGCCTTGGAGAGAGTTACACTTAATTCATTAAGATTTATTTATTAGGATAAGTATAATAATAATAATAATGATTAACATTTATATAGTGCTTACTATGTGACAGACACTGTGCTAAAGTGCTGAGTATGCAAAGGTAAATAAAATAACAGTCTCTCCATCCTGTCCCCATGAAGCTTGGGGGAAGATGACATACAAAAGAAGCTGAAAGACTCCAGAAGAGGGAGAAAGGTACCTTTTCAGAGGCATGGTGACAAAGGCCAGAGATTCAGAAGCAGAGGAATAAAAGATGGCCAGCTTGGGCCAAAGTGGAGGTACCAGTAAGAACTCAACCATGGCAGCAAGGGGCTGGTAGGGTGGATTTGTCATAGGATATGCCTTCTTTTAAAAATCTTATTAAAGCAACACTAATTCAAATTTGTATAGTTGTTTGAGGTTTGCACTGTTTATGATGCAAGAATTATCGCCTCCTTTTTATAGATGAAGAGATTTAGAGGCAGAAAAAATGTTGAGTGATGTGTTGAAGATCCCAAATTCAGTAAGTTTTAGAGCCAGGTCTCTGGCTTAGCCTTTTGATTTTAATATTAGTGTTTTTTCAATGCCATACTGCTTCCCAAGGTATGCTAATTTTATTTCAAGTCAATACTGCTACCATAAATTCTGGAGCAAAGGGACACCAACTTTTCATTCAAACTCAAAGCATCTCTAAGGTGGAAGGGCTTTCAGAGGTTATCTAGTCCAATCTATATCTGAACATAAATGTCCTCTACAATATAGCTGACAAATGGTCAACATTATATCTCAGCTGCAGTATCAACCTGGAATCTTCCTCAGCCCTTGGGACCCCCTCAATCTAGAACATCCATGCACCCCTGCTTCCTTCTCATAGTGGAAATCCTTCAGCCATGCCAGCCCCCTTCCCTCATTAATGACCTCCTCCCAGGGCCTCCATTTTGGGGAAAGGTCCAGGCCAACCAACCTTCATTGCCCTCCTCTGCACTGAGTATCTTCACTACCCATTCTTTAGCCCCACACACATCTAGAGTACCAGATGTGGTCTAATCAAGCAAAGTGCTGCCAGATCATCATGTCTTTATATCAGGAGAGTATATACTTCTTAAAACAGCCTTAGGTCACCTTCTTTTTTCTTTTTTTCTTTCTTTCTTTCTTTCTTTCTTTCCTTCTTTCTTTCTTTTTTTTTTTTGGTTGCCATGTCATGTTTCCAACTTGTGTTGAGTCCACTAAAACTTTGACACCTTTCTCACTCCCCTCCTGTCCCACCCATGGACTATTCTGTAGTTGTAGCTTCCATCCTTTACTTATTTAAACCCACAAGTAGAATTCCTCATTTTCTTACATTAAACTTAATCTGGCTAGCTTCAGCCCACTAGACAGCCTGTAGAGAATTTTTTAGAGCCCACTTCTGTCATCTGTTGATGTAGGAGTCCCTTCCAGCTCTAGGTAATTTACATATCTGATGCATATGCCATTTAAGTCTTCATCCAAATTATTGAATAAAAATGTGGAGCAATATTTCTGGTATATTTTATTTCTCAGCTTCCTCTAAAAACTGCTTATTGCATGCATTTGTTTTTAAATAAAAATGAATTATTAATGTGCTATTAGAAATTCTTAATTGCTTCATAAGTATTATCACTGAAATAATTAGCAGTCCCTTAGGACATTCCCAAACCATTGCTGGCAATAAATGACCCAAGAAATACTACCTTGGAAATCATCACCCAAGCATGGCATATCCTCAGTAAAGACAACTGGTTTTATTTTGAGTTGATATACCCTCCAAAAAAGGGTAAACTCTCATCAATGGAATGCCTTGAAGTTAAAAGTCCAACTTTCTTCTCTCCCTACATAAAATACATTTTAAAAAATTTTATGTTTCAAATTTGCCTTGAACCAAGTAGCAAAATTACAATGAATAGTAATATTTTAGTTCAGTTCTTTCAGAATCTTTGATTTCTCATTCAATCAATTTACAAACATTGATTTAACATCCATGCACCAGGCACTGTGCTAGGTGTTAGAGGCACAAAGACAGATATGAAATTATCCCTGTCCTCAATGATCTTACTTTCAAATAATCTTCCACATAACACAACATTTACATGTATTATCAGATACAAAACACAGAAGTAAATACAAGGTAATTTCCTGGCGGGAGGCATTAGCAGCTGACCCAATGCAGGCAGTGGCATTTAAACTGAGCTCAAAAGGAAGCTAGAGATTTTAAGAGGTAGAATTAAGAAGTGAATGCATTCAAAGCCTGGGTGTGGGTAACAACCTGTCCAAAGATATGGATGTAGAAGATGGAACATTGTATGTTAGATTAAGAAGGCCAGTTTAGTTGGACTCTAGAGTATGTAAAGGGGCTATAAAACAGAAAAAGATGGGCAAGGGAGGGAAGAGGAAAGGGACAAGCATTTATTGAGTGCTACTATATGCTAGGCACTGTACTAAGTGCTTTACAAATAATGTCTTATGAGAACCTCACAACAATCCAGTAAGATGGGTGCTATTATTATCCCCATTTTACAATTGGAGAACTGAGGCAGACAGAGATTAAGCGACCAGAAAGGCAATTGGAGGCAAGTAATGAATATTCTTTAAATGATTCTTCCTCTCCTAATGCAGATCATAACCTAATGTAGCAGCATCACAGCATAGAAAGAATGTTGAACCTAGACTCGCCTGAATCCGAATCCCAGTTTTGCAGCTTACCATCTTAGGCAAATCACTTTGCTTCTCTCTGCTTTAACGTCATTAACATAAGGGGACTGGACTAAATGATCTCTGAAACCCCTTCTATCTCTAGCTTTAGGATCCAATGATCCTGAGTCTTAAAGGGGAGTCGGGAGTTGCTACAACCACAGAAATTCATCACCTCAATGAAAATTGGCTTAGTTGTAATGAGCTACTCCAAACAACAATAGCCACATAGCCCGTCTCCTGGCCTCAATTCACTGTCTTCCCAATTTGAGAAGACGTACCAGTGCCTGTTGGCATAACTTTTTTTTTGACAGTGTATTGATTTTAACACACATAGATAGAAAAGTGGAATGCTATTTCTAAAAATAATACTGAATTTGGAGTCAAAGAAATTGGATTCATCTGTTGTCTCATATTTACTAGCTATGTGACAATCAGCAAGTCACATTTTTGATGTTTCCTCACATGTAAAATAGAGAAGACTGGCTATAGTATTTTATTCACTGTGTTGTTATAAGGATCAAACGGGAGAATATATGCAAAGCGTTTTAAAAACCTAATGTAGTAGTAGCAGGAGCAATAGCAGTACCAGTAGCAGCAGCTGCAGCAGTAGTAATAGTAATAGGAATGATAATAAAAATAGCATAACTGCTGAAATGACTTGAATACTCATGGCTGGTCAAGGTTTTGTCTTCCTGTTTAAAAATCATTTATTTTTAACATTCTTTTCTTTTCAAATCTTGCATTTTAAATTATCTCTCTTCTTCCCACCCCTCCCGCACCCACTGAGAAGGCAAGAAAAATATTATCAGTTAATTATATGTGTGGAATCATGCAAAATACATTTCCATATTAGCCATATAGCAAAAAAAGGAAGAAAATTGTGCTTCAATTTGCACACAGAGTACACCAATTCTCACTCAGAAGGTGAATAGCAATTTTTCATCATGAGTCATTTGGAATTGTCTCAGATCGTTGTATTGATAAGAGTAACCAAGTCTTTCACAGTTGATCATTATTACAATACTGATATTACTGTGCACAATGATCTCATTCTTCTCACTTCCCTTTGCATCAATTCATGTAGGTCTTGTTATGTTTTGTTTTTGTTTTTGTTTTTGTTTTTGCTTTTTCTGAAACCACCTCACCTTGTCATTTCTTATAGTATGATAGTACTCCATTACAATCATATGCCACAACTTGTTCAGTCATTCCCCACTTGATGAGCATCTCCTCAATTGCCAATTCTTTGCCACCACAAAAAGAACTTTTAAATATTTTTCTAAGTATAGGTCCTTCTCTTTTCTCTTTGATCTCTTTGGGGTATAGACCTAGTAATGGTATTTCTGGGTCAAAGAGTATTCACAGTTTTATAACCCAATGGGCCTAGTTCCAAATTGTTTTCCAGAATGGTTGAACCAGTTCACTACTTCATCAACAATTTATTAGTATGACATTTTTCCTCATCTCCTCTAGCATTTGTCATTTCTGATAGTTGTGAAATGGTACCACAAAGTTGTTTCAATTTGCATTTTTCTAATCAATAGTGATTTAGAGTATTTTTTAAAATATGGCTATCAATAGCTGTGATTTCTTCTCCTGAAAACTACCTATTCATACCCTCTGACCATTTATCAGTGGGGAATGGCTCTTTTTTTTTTTTTTATAAATTTGACTTCATTCCCTATAACTTCGAAAATTTAGGCCTTTATCAGAGAAACTTGCTGTAAAAATGTTTAATATTACTTCATTGTCTAAGGTGCCTTTTAGCAGAATGAAGTTTTCCTGATTATCTCTTTTAATTAGGCATATTTTTATTTTTGCTTTGTCTGAGATCATGATTACTACCCCTGCTTTTTTTTTTACTTTACCTGAAGTATGATAAATTGTGCTTCAGCCCTTTATTTTAACACTGTCTTTCTGTTTCAAGTGTGTTTCTTATAAACAACATATTGTTGGATTCTGATTTCTAATGCACTCTGCTGTCCAAATCTGGGTAAGCTCATCCTATTCACATTCACATTTATTATCATTCATTCTATGTTTCCCACCATTCTATTATCTTCTTTTTATCCTTCTTTCTCTCTTTTTTTAATCCTGTCCTTCCTTCAAAAGTATGTTTTGCTTCTGACCACTGTCTCGCTTAATCTGCCCTCCATTTTGTTATCTCTACCCCATAAATCTTATCCCCTTCCCCTCTTATTTCCCTATTAGGTACAATAGATTTCTATACCCAGCTGAGTGTGTTTATGTATTCTTCCCTCTTTGAACCAATTCCTATGAAAGCAAGATTTAAGCATTACTTGCTCCCCCATTTTCCCTCTCCATTGTAAAAAGCTCTTCCTTGAAATCCTCTTTTATGTAAGAAAAATATCCCCACATGCTACCTCTCCCTTCCCTCTCCTACCACGTCTCTTCCCCCGCTTCATTTTTTTAAATTTTGAAGATCATCCAACACATTTAACTCACAATATATATTTTCCCCCTGAAGGATTATATTCAGTTTTGTTGAGTGTGTAATTCTTGGTTGTAATTTTAGATCCTTTGCCTTTCAGAATATCATATTCCAAGTTCACTACTCCTTTAACATGGAAGTTACTAAATCTTATGCCTCCACAATGTTTAGATTATTTCTTTCTGGATTATTACCTTATTTTCTTCTTGATTTGGGAAATCTGGAATTTGGCTATAATATTCCTAAGAGTTTCCACTTTGGGATAACTTTCAAGTGGTGATTGGTGGATTCTTCCAATTTCCATATTACTCTCTGGATCTAAAATATCATGACAGTGTCTCTGATAATTTCTTGAAATATAATACCTAGGCTATTTTTTTTGTTCATGGCTTTCAAGTAGCCCAATAATTCTTAAATCTTCTCTCCTTGATCTATTTTCTAGATAGTTGTTTTTGCAATGAGATATTTTGCATTTTCTTCAAATTTTTCACTCTTTTGACTTTGTTTAATTGTTTCTCAATGTCTCATGGTGTTATTAGCTTCAACTTGCCCAATTTTAATTTTTAAGGAATTATTTTCTTCAGTGAGCTTTTATACCTCTTTTCCCATTTGGCCAATTCTGTTTTATAAGGAGTTCTTTTCTTCAGTGAATCTTTGTGCCTCTTTCAACATTAGGTCAATTCTGTTTTCAAGTTATTAACTTCTTTAGTGTTTTTGTTCCTCTTGTACCAAGCTATTAATTCTCTTTTCATAATTTTCTCTCATCACTCTCATTTCTTTTCTCGAGTTTTTTTTTTTTCTGCAACTCTTCTATCTTTTTTTTAACTCTTCTAGGAATTCTTGTTGGACTTAGGTCAAATCAGCATTTTTCTTTGAAATGTTGTAGCCTTTTCATGTTGTTGTTTTCTTCTAAGTTTATGTCTTGGTCTTCCCTGACACCATACTAGTTTTTATGGTCAATTTCTTTTTTTGTTGCTTTCTCATTTTTCTAGCCTATTTATGACTCTGAACTTTATGTTAAAGCTGGGCTCTGCTCACCTTGGGGATAAGGAGGCACTGTCCTAAGCTTTAGGCTTTTTCATGATGCTGTTTTCAGATCTGAAGGTCTTCAGATTTTTTGCACTTCCAAAGAGGTGTGATCCATGAAGAGGTGTGGTCACTGCTCTTCTAGTCTACCCTCTGGTCTTTACCCAGGAAGGGCCCCTGATCTCCTGCAGCTACAAGTTCTAGCTCTCCTCTCTATCTTAGAACTATGACTATGGCCCTTGCTCCCTTGTGACCAATCACAAGCACCCCTCTCTGCCCTAGAACTGTAACCCAAAACTGTGTATGGGCAATAGAGTTGCCAGTCAGTGCCAGCTGCGACCAATGTCAGCAAATGGTCCCTTGTAATCTCTTTCTGATCAGCCTTCTGACTCCCTTACAATCTCTGGACTGAGAGCTCTCAAAGCTGCTACTACTGCTACTGCTGCTGCAGTTGCCGTGGCCGTATCTAAGACCCACTGATTGTGCTCCTGTCTGTCTCTTGGCCAACTCTCACCCTGGTGTAATTGACCCCTCCCGCTGTCCTCCTAAATTGTCTTAAGCTGGAAAAAATGTCTAACTCTGACCTTTTGTTGACTCTGCCTCTCCAAAATTTGATTTGAGGAGTTATTTTAAAGATTTTTGAAGAGGAATATTGGGAGAATTCAGCTGGGTTGCTGCCTGTACTCCATTATCTTGGTTCTGCCTCTGGCATAACTATTAAAACAAGGATCACCTCCACATCAGAATGATGTCTCAAGGTAGATCTTTTGGAGGGGGGAGAATGGAATGATAATCAAGAGGGGGAGTCTCTCCCCTAACATTCAACTGCTCTCTAGTTCCTCCCACTCAAATGTAACCTCTCTGACTCTGCATGAGTCTTTCAAATTTGGTTAAATAAGTTAATCCATCACAAATATTTCCTCATTGTTTGCTGTTACAATGATATTATCTTCTTTCTCCCCATTTCAGACAACCAGTCAGCATTTTTTAAGTGCTTACCATATGTCAACAATGAAAAAAAGCACTGAAATATAAATTAAAGCAAAAAGATTGCTTTCAATGAGCTTACACACTAATGGGGGAAGACAATACATAACTAGCAAGCTGAAAAAGGGGGCTAGAGAAATAAAGGCATCCAACATGGGGGCATAGTAGAGAAATCTGGAGTACAGCCTGGTAAAAATTGAAGAAGACTAGACTAGACTGGCCCCTTTCTGTAAGTGGAGGTTCTAGGAAGTGCTATATAATTGGAGAGAGAGGTCAAAGGGGCAGAAAGTATTTCCAAAGTGGAAATTCTGAAGTTTGAGTTATTTTCCAGGATGAGAGGTTTCTGGGGGATTTCTCAGAGATTTGGTGATCTCCTTACGATCATGTGGGAAAATGTTACATGCTAGGTTGCATGTCATCACTATCAGCTTTGTAAGGTCAGGGAGTATATCTTTTTACCCCCTAGATTCTAGCATAGTGCTGTTTGAATAGTAAATTCTTGGAACATCTTGAATTATACTAAACTGAATGATTGAATGAAGAGAAAGGAGGAAAAACAAAAGAGCAAAAGAAAAGTGGCTCAGCATGAAAAGTCACAAATATCATCCTGGAATCAGGTATCTCTACTTGGGCAATCAAACTGCAACCTGCTTTCAACTGGTGAGAGACTGGTTGGCCAATTTATGGACTTACTGCATCCCTTAGTTATCTTGCTTATTATTTCTATCAGTCTTTTTGTAATCCCCTGGTGGTTGAAATATCCACCAGAAGAAATTGAAAGCCATCTACAATACTCTTTTCCGTTAATCTTTGTATATTGAAATGTTTGTGATGGCTGATATTTGCTAAGATTAGGACAAAAAAAAAATAGAAAAAGAAGGAACGGAAAGAGTAGGCAAAAAAATCAAATTAAGTATTTGTAGAAAATTGTTAATGATTTTAACAAAAGTTTAGTGAACACATCAATCAAAACTGAAGACTTAGGGAAATGTTAGGATTTCTTTTTTCATGTGCTATACCCACTACTACTACTAATCATCATCATCATCATCATCATCATCATCATCATCTAACATTTATATAGCACCTACTATTTAGCCAGTCACTATGCTAAGCACTTTACAAATTTCTCATTCAATCCCCCCAGCAACCCTGGATGGAGATGCTATTAATTATCCTTATTTTACAATAGAGGAAACTTAGGCTGATAGAAATTAAGTGACTTGCCCAAGGTCACACAACTAGTCAGTGTCTAACAAGGGATTTGAATTCAGGTCTTCCTGACTCCAGGTTTAGTGCTCTATCCACTGTACCACCTGCCTCCAATCCTTAATTAGGGATTGCTATATTAACAGTATCACCATATATTTGTATTCTACACAAATGTTTTAAAACAAAATATTCATGGGTGGATTTTTAGAATGTTGCCTCCTTTTCTTTTAACAGGTGCCCTTTTTGTATCATTAGACTGCACACCCTTTGAGGGGAGTAGCAGCTTCATTTTCATCTTCTTATTCACCAACCCCTATCCCTGGGGCCTTGAACATTATAGGATGCTTTGTTGAATGACATGAATATAAAAAATAATTTCCAAACTGTTATCATGCAGTCTACAGAAGAGGCCATACTTGTAATTACTTGTTGATCTGCAGGATTCTTGATGAAAAATAAATCCTTTTCCTCTGAAAGCCTTAGCCCATCTTCTAGGACTCTAGTCAAGTCACTTAACCTCTGTATTCTTCAGTTACCTCATTTGTAAAACTGGGCTATCAGTAAAAACCTACTTCACAAAATTGTTATGAAAAGGATTGTCAGCTATCTTTACAACGTGCCAAATAATGACAGTAAGCCCAATTTTCTGACCCCTGGATCAGGAGGAGGTCATCTTAAGCCTACATAGGGAAACCCTCCACTGCTTTATAGAGGAGTGGGAGAATTGCTCTCCCCTTTCATCCCCCTGGGAGCTGCAGCAGCAAAGCAAGAGCTTCCTTTCCTCTGCAGCCTTAGAGGATGCCCATAGCATCCTGCTCGGCTGGAAGCAGAGGACTGGGCTGCTGAACAATAACAGAGCAGCCCACAACACTGTCCAGCTGGCTTTGTATGACAGTTCTTGGGTTATGAATGCTCTTTCCAGCTCACATCCACATCCAGGGCTAATTTTAACACACTGGTGAAGATCCTAATTTGAAACAGAATTTCATTGTCATTATTATTTTTTTATACCTTCATACAGATTCTATCTTGTTAAGAAAACAATGGGTGGTGTTGGTTATTATAGTCTTATTTGGGCACAGGTGCTTAGACAATGGGCCACATCAGCGATTTTAATCACCTAATTATGTAGACTAATTTCACATCTGGAAGTTTTACAGTGCAGTAATTGAAACTTGCTCAGAGTCTAAAGAAGAGGGCCCTTCATTCAGCATGAAATAAGACACGTACAATAATGTTCAGATAAACAATTTTTTTTGTTAATTTTAGAAGGCTTACGTTCCAAGTAATTTAGGGTTTCTATTTGTTGGTATTACTTTTTAATGTGACAACTGTGACATACATTTCCACAACAGATGGATTAATGTCATTTAAAAAAAATTACTTCACCTAGACAGGTGTTTCCTGTATATGTTTGACATGAAATTAAACATTGCTCCAGATGTTCTGTTTCTAGCAAAGCCAGTTAATTTTATTAGAACATTTAATCACAGATCAACAGTGCAATAGAAATGCTGTCCATGTGAGGCAGAGATTTAGCAGAACTTCCTAATGAGTAAGTGAATGAGACTGTATATGGAAAGCCAGTGAATGACAACGTTGATCGTTTGAATCTGTTAATTTATTAATTTGATGTGTTACTTTTCTTCCCCTATTCAAATCAAACTTTGATATTGCTTTCATTTCAAGACATTTCACCTGGTACAGGCGTTTCAGACTTGCAGAGGTTTTGTGATAGTTGACAATACATCAGTTACCTGTTCTTGGAAAGTGACTGGTCCCAGGGGGACATTGGGAAATGGCCAACATTCCTGGTATGTTGTACACTCCATCCTTAGGTGTGGGGGAGGGTTGGTTTCCTCACTTGTGTCTCAAAATGCATTAGTGGAGTCCTGCCCCAGATGATCGCTCGGCTTGCAAGGCATGCAGCCAAGGGATAACTGCCCAGCGTTCTGTCACGCCAGACTTAAGCATCATTGTATGCTTAGTTATTTTTCCTGTAAGATTAGCTATAGATTTCCCATTAATTATTACTTCAGGTTGATTCATCATTAATAAAATAGATCTTGGTGAACTGTCACTGATTTCTTGACTAAAATGAAAACAAATGAAGAAAAACCAGTTCCTGTCTTTGTTATACCTTGATCAAATTTGTCTTTGTAGCTTCATGGTCATTCCTGAGCCAGAGCAAAATATTCATAATTTTCTACTTTGAAATATTAGTGTGCCTATATGCACTAGTGAAAACGTAAAGCCTCTCTATGATTGATGTTTTTTGTTGGCCCGTCACCTCATTGTATAGAAGTTTGTTTTAATGAGTTTCTCTAATGAATATTTTATATTGCTACTTGGATGAATGGCATATGGTAAATGCAAGGTAAATTACAGCTCTTTAAATAAATATTTTTCATAAATTATTTATTTTGTGATGCCTGTATTGGTTAGATGTCATGTCAGATAAAGATTGCAAGTATTTACTGTAATACTTATTTGTGAGTTGAAGAAGTAAAATTTTTTAATTATTAACAAGCTCCCAATATATCCATGAAACTTATGGTAAAATTAGCATAAACTGTATAAGATTACAAATTTGTATAGACAGCTCCCGTTCTAAAATGTAAAAATAGAATAATTTCATATCATTGAAGGAATTTTTATTTAGCACTGTGAAAATAATTGAAGAGTTATTTTTATTGAAACATTTTTTAAAGGGCCCAAGGCCGTGATGGAGGTTATAATTAAAGCTATTTTTTAAAACAAGTTTTGGAGATCATCCAAGGTCTGAGTTTAGTTATCTTAAGAGCCTTGCACATAGTAGGCACTTTGTAAATGTCTGTTGAATTAATTAAATGGTGTGTGATGTTTAATTTCTTTTTGAGTTCTCTTGAATTACTATTTAGGGTAATTACCTGGACTGAGGATTAACACATGGCCTTATGAGTTTCAGAGACCAATTGTAGCTATTACATTGTGACCCATAGGAATAAATGTCTTCCCCCTCCCTCTATATTCAAAGCTGGCTTGGGGAAAGCATTAGTAAAACAAATAAGCAAACAAAAAACAAAACAATTATGATGATAGCTAAATTCAACCAGTCTGGAAAACAACACCCCACAAATTTATATGTGTATAAATGAAACCTATTTGGAGGAGAATGCCCTGCAGAAGAAAGCTAAAGAATTTGCTGTGTAAGTTATTAAAGGCTAAATTCTAATCTCCAGTTTACTTAAAATTCGTTTGTAACTGAGAGCCAATTTTGTTTACGCTTAGTTATTGCTCTGACAAATTTTAGGGACTAATTCAATTGTTAGGTCATACTTCATATACACACATATATAAATGTATATAAATGTATGTAGTGTGTGTGTGTGTTTGTGTGTAATCTTGGGCTCAAATAACAAAACAGGTCATTTTAATAAGATGAGAGGTCAGAAATTTATCCCCAAATATCAGTGAGGGCCAAACTGGCAATAATAAGCACATTTAGAAAAGCAGAATAATTAAGAATTATCTCTCCAGATAGACTAGAGAATTGGGAGGCAGGAGAGGAAGAAGAGGTGCTACAGGTGTAAGGATTTATCAGATATTTTTAATATGGATGACCAATTGTCATAGAACTTGAATATGGTACAATGATCAGATACTTAAGCTAGACTGGATATAATTTAATCTTTGATACTTCAAAAGGCACTTGGGGATCTTATTATGGCCTCAACATTCATCTGAAAATCAATTATTTTTCTTAGAAAGTTGAATCTGGTTATTTAAGGTTTCTAATGATTTTAATGATAGAAAATAGAAATTTCCCTTCTGTTCCATCCTTATTAGAGTTAGTGCACACGAGCGAACTCCTGCATGACCAATGACTCCACTCTCATTACACTTTCAAGTACTTTTCATGCCAATTCCAAGAGGTAAATCCAATACCAACAATACAGAACATTTCAGGAATTGGCAGCACTGTTTGGGAACATATTGATTCAGAAATATCTAGATAAACACAAAGAATCCATCCGTATGTTGTTTTTCATTTCTGACAGATGGTGTAGGAATAAATAAAAACAAATGCCTGAAATAATAAACCTACCTATATTTGCATCTCCACTTGAGCTAACAATAGGATTTTAAAATAGTTTCCAATTTGTTTAGATTCAAATCTAAACAGAGGGCGAGCCAGCAGGTAATTCCACAGCAACTTAGGAGCATCCAAATAACCATACCGAAGAAATCTTTGACTTCGTGAAGTCCTGGATTC
The DNA here is from genome assembly GCF_900497805.2 of Vombatus ursinus. Lineage (NCBI taxonomy): Eukaryota > Metazoa > Chordata > Mammalia > Diprotodontia > Vombatidae > Vombatus > Vombatus ursinus. The sequence continues at coordinate 23,507,588 of NW_020954590.1, forward strand.
AGTTGATGAAAATAGAGGGATTACTGGTTGATAGCTGGCAATTCAAAATCTAACTAGAAGGCCCAGCTTTTCATGGCAATCATTTGTCTACTCACAGAAATTATTTTCTGACTAATGTAAGCCACTACCAGATCCTGGGCTCGTAGATCAGCAGCTAGAAGGGACTTCAGATGCCACTTCGTCCTCCTCATTTCACAGATGTGGAAAGTGAGGCCCAAAGAAGTTAAGTGACTTGTCTAAGGACACACAGGTAGTAATTGTCAGAGGTGGGATTTGAACAGAGGACTCTGGACTCCAGAACATTAGTTCTTTCTACAACGCTCCCATTTGGAAAGCAAGAAAAATTGTCACTAAGTTCTTTGTGTTTAATTGTAAAGTATAGTAATAAATGATGATCATGTTTCCTTAGCTATTTCAGTTGTTCAATCATTTCAGTCATGTCTGACTCTTCGTGACTCCATTTGGGGTTTTCTTGGCAAAGATATTGGCATAGTTTGCTATTTCTTTCTCCATGTCATTTTACAAATGAGGAACTGAGGCAAACAGGGGTGAGTGACTTGGTCAGGGTTATACCGCTAATAAGTATCTGAGGCTGGATTTGAACTCATATCCTCATGACTCCAGGGCCAGTGTTCAATCCATTGTGCCACCTAGCTGCCCTTCCTCAGCTATAGGATCATAGATTTAGAGTTGGAGGGGACCTGAGATATCAATTAGTCTAACCTCCCATTTTACAGGAGAGGAAACTGAAGCCCAGAGAGTAAGCGACCTCTTCAGGATCATATAGTAGGAGTCAATCCCGGATTTAAACCCAGGTTCAGTGACTCCACTTTCCTCTAGACCACACTGATTATTTAGTGTGTCAGTTCTGTTTACAGGGCACATAAACCGTATATAAAACTCTATGAAGAAATATACATCCATGTGCTGATTAGTCAGCCATTGTGTATATCATGAACTATCTTTAATATTTAGAACCTTTTTAATATACCTTATATGCTCTGTGGATGTTTTCTAAATGGGCATTTCCTGCCATTGCATTTAAATCGTTGCTATATATCACAGCTTAGAGAGAATACTGAAATGCTAGCTTTCTTCTTTTTTTTTTTCTGGGAGGGATATTTTGTGCCCTGAGAAGCAGTGCAGGAATTTGGGGAGGTAATCCAAAGGTGACTAAGGAGGAGGAAAAGAAGTAATCATAGGCCTGACCTACCCCTCTTCTCACCCCCACCCTGAGCACTCTTTGCTGCTTCCGTTCTTGGCACTTCTGAAGACACGGTTGAGGGATGAAGGGATGAAGGGTTGAGGGATGCTTGTGGAGTGTCCTCACCTGTAAAATGAGGGGGTTGGGCTGGATAATATCTAAAGGACCCTTCCAGCTCTGAAATTCTATGATTCCGGTAGTACAGTCAGGAGCACACAAAGCTAGGGTTGAGAGGGATGCAGCTGTGTGAGTGAGAGGTGGCAAGCCTGCAGAGCCTAGCGCCTCTTCATAATGGACTGGCCAATTTCTGAATCTGCTGCAGGGGCAGCTGTAACAGTGTGCTCCTTTGGGGAAAAAAGAAGTGGAATAATGCTATGGATGCTTACTGCACAACTCACCATATCCTGGAAATGTGAAGTATGATTTCACCAGCATAAGCACAGACTTCAGATTTCCTAGTGGTTATACACAAGCAGGACCAAAGATGATTGAATTTCAGATAGTCACCAAAGCTCAGAAAGGGTTATCTCTCCAAGGTCAATTTCACATAGCAATTCAATGGGGTGCCTCAGTAAGCTTTTATTTTATGGAACAAATCAAATGATATTTTACCTGAGTTGTCTGAATTATTAAAGAGACTATTTTTGCTTGGTGTAGGGAATGGAGTGCTGGACTCAGGAGTCAGGAGACCTGGGATCAAATCTTTCCTCACATGCTCACTAACTATGTAGTGATGAGTAAATCTCTTCACCTCCCAATTCCTCAGTTCCTTTATCTGAGAAATGGGGAAAAGACATCATTTTACATTTTTTAAAATTGTTTTTACTTGAAAATGCTTTATTTACATTTTCTTATTTATTTACATTTTTACTTGAAAATACTTTATTTCTTTGAAAAACAGTTTAAGAAAGGTAAAATCTTAGGAATCAATGATTTTTAATATGAAGTAGAATAGACCATGAAATATACCACTGTCTCAAATCCCCTGAAAGTTCATTTCAGGTGCCTAACTGAAATTGCAGTTATTTTCATTTGCAAACCTAAAGATTTCCTGGAGCTGACACAGACCAAGGAAGTCACTAAAACAGTATGGCAATTTCAGTAAATAGGAAGAGTAGGAGAAGAAAAGACATTGATACCTATAACCTTGATACAAGACAAAGAACCATAACTAGGGTGGGGTGAATAGGACATCGTTAGAGGACATTGGCAGAATTTACATTCTCTTATCAGGATAGAAACAAATGAGTATGGTATCTAGTTGGCAATGGGAATTTGCCATAGGAGGTGTTTCCACTGACTATAGGTGAGCTCCATTCCCCACGGTAGAATCACCTCACTTCATTATGATACTCATACTTTCTTGGGCCACATATTTTTGTAACTTCCTCCAGACATGAAAAATGTTAGGTAAAGTTATGATATGACATATTCATCAAATATAAATTTTCAAAAGTTGAAAAAACTACCCTGGTATCTTTATTTTTTTCATGAGATCTCAGATTCAGAAGTTTATAGCTATCTCTATTTAGAGCTTGCCTGGTACATGTAGGTGTTTGATAAGTATTTAATGGATTGAATTGCTCAATGTACACAGTCTAGGAGAGGAGAGAGATGGAGTTGCTTTGTGTTCTACACCATTTTTCAGAGAGGTTAAAGCTTTTGCTAGATATAAGCTCAATAGTAGTGTGCTCTCAGCACCTGGTCCAGTGCTCTAAACATGGCATGGCTTTAGTCCTCTGCTAAAGTCCTATTCAGATTTGCCATCAAAGAACAGAAGTAAATTTGAATTCTTGAATCCTCTGCCACTGGAAAATAAAATCTGATGGATCTGACCAAGATGAAAAGGATTGATTTTTAAGCCTTATTCTTGTGACTTCATCCTTCCCAGGATACTACTCCTCTATATGTGTCGTCTTCCCCTGTAAGAATGTAAGTTTCTTGAGGTTAAAGACTGTCTCTCTTTTGTATGTATTCCCTATGTTTAGCACAGTGCCTGGCACTTAGTAGGTACTTAATAAATGTTTTTTTCTTCCTTCTTTCTTTCCTTCCTTCCCTACCTTCCTCTCTCCCTCTCTTCTTCCTTCCTTCTTTTGTTTCTTCTTTGCTTACTTCCTCTTTTCCTCTCCTTTCCTTCCTTCTTTCCATATTTCATTCCTCCTTTCCTTCCTTTCTTCCCCCCTCTCTCCTTTCCTCCTTTGTTCCATCTTTCCTTTCATTTATTCTTCCTTCTTTCTTTTTTTCCTTCATTGATGGACTACGGTCTGTCTTCAGAGGATCAACTTAACTATGCAAAGTGTTTTGAAACTCATCAAACAAAGCCTCAAGGTGATAAATTCTTTCAGCAGTGGCCACTTATGAGACTGATTACTAAAGGGAGATTTGACCACAATCTGAGTAGGGGGAAGGACTACCCATAACAATAAAATCGCAGGTCTCTTGAAAGTGAATTTGAAGAAGCCCTTAATGAACAGCTGTTAGATGAATGGATGGATGGTTGAAAATGAATGAATCCTTGCTATAGAGTCATGGTTCCAAAAGTATCATTTAAAAAAATAATATCCCCTAAGAGATGCTACTTAGGAGGGAGAAGTGAAAAATATGGAAAAATAATAAAGCCAATTCTCTGAGGACTTTACTATTACAAATGGGAATGCAATATGTATATTTATAGGTCCACTGATTAAGCTTTTAGACTGTGCCTAATCTTTTTTACACACATTTACGAAAATACCTGGAGGTAGGACAACTAGGTGATGCAGTGCATAGAGTGCTGGGCCTGGAGTCAGGAAGATTTAACTTCTTGAGTTCAAATCTGACCTCAGACACTTACTAGCTGTGTGACCTTGGGCAAGTCACTTAAACCTATTTGCCTCAGTTTTCTCATCTATAAAATGAGCTGGAGAAGGAAATGGCAAACCACTCTAGTATCTCTGCCAAGAAAACCCAAATGGGGTCACTAAAGTAGGACATGACTAGAACAACTTAACAACAACAACAAAAGTCCCATGTAGGAGGCTCAGGGATTTTAAGTCAAATATATCTAGTATTTCAGCGGCTCTTCTCGACAGAATAACTAGAATGACCTCTAGCTGAAGAATGTGGGGTTTGTAATCATCTCCACTCTGAGGATTTTGCTTCAAGAGGTGGGAATCTTGGGATTCCCAAGAGACCCAGAAATTTAGGGAATGGCTAATATCTAGGGTGGACTCCCTAGTCTTTGGATTGAAAAGACTTAACCAATTTCAAACCTTCAGAATGGAATTGCTTTTTTTTTTCAAGTCAACTATATCAGAGGTACAGAATAGGAAAATTCAGTCTGTATATATGGCTGGTAATGTTTTTGTTGCTGTTTATACAATAATTCATATTTACAAAATCCTTTAAGATTTATAAAGCACTTTGGTGAAGCCATTACAAATATAAATTTTCTTATTATATAAATGAAGAAATAGACTCAAAAAGTTTTAGTGGCTTGACCAAAGTCATAAAACTAATAAATATCATAGCCAGTATTTGAACTAGGCTTTAGCTCCAGCTTTCTTTCCAATAAGCTTCACATATTCTGAATTTTTTTAAAGTATGAAAGCAGGGATTTCTATTTTTCTATTATAAGGAAATAGTTATTTTTGTTCGGTGGGTTGTTTGGCATAATTCTATGTATGTCTATACTTTGAAGATTCATAATTTTAAAAGTATGTATTTATAATTTTAACTATAAAGAACATATGAAGAAAGTTGCTATCTGCATTCAGAGAAAGAATTGATAAGTAGATGTATAGAACAATTTTATATATATATACATATATAGTGTGTATGTATATACAGACCATATACTGTGTGTGTATATATACACATTATATATGTGTATACATATATACATATACACACACACCTATTTGTGTCTAATGGTAGGCATCTCTAGGGTGAGGGGGGAGGGAAGGAAAAAAGAAATTTACATGATAATTTTGTTGTAAATTTGAAAGTATTAGCAAGTTGTGCACAGTAGATTTGCAGTTTCAAGTGCAGTCATCTTTTTTTATTGTACTATGTTAAGGAAATGCTTGTTTTATTCTATAAATTAAAAATTAAATTAAAAAATTAAAAAACAGTATAGATGTATACAATATTCTGCTAAAGAAGTTTATACCCTACCTACAACTTTGTAGATAACATATGTGAGTCTCATCCCACCTTTAGACCAACTTTCTGATGATGAGCTCATCTGAATTTAGCTAGGCTGGTTCTCAGACAGAGTCCTCAGAGACTGAGTCCATCATCAGACCCATAGTTGAAATCGCTCCCTCTTGGCAGAAGTTGTTGTCATTCACAATTCATGGCTTAGGTTGGAAGAAACCACTATCACCTCCATGCCATGGGGAGGCATGAGTTTTACTACCGAAAACAAATATATCACTTCTCACTGCCTAACAGAGCAGATGTTAAATCTACAGCCTGTTTTATACGTTTCCTGTTTTAATTAGTGCTACAACTGGTTTAGATAAAGATTCAATCTATCAAAATTGTTTTGGTTTGCAAGCTTTATTAATTATAATAAAAGAAGAAGGAGAAACTGTGAGAAGCATGAGAATAGAAGTTCTGTCTGAATTATCAAAGCAAGAGCTTTTCTCCCCCACTTCCCACTAGGGGCTCTACTCATAAGATAATCTTATTGTTATATTTCATATATTTCCTCAAAACAGAAAGGGTTCAGGCCATATAGATTTATTTCAAATACTCTGCCTGGCCCTTGTAGCCATCACTGAGGCTTTTGAAGGCTTTGTTTTTCTCTTTTGGAGAAGGGACGAACATCTACACACCACCAATACCAAGTGGCAGCCAAATGCCACCAAATAAGACAGGCAAGTGGCAAGACACTGTGTGAGGGAAAGACAGAACCTAGAATGTGTCATTAGACTCAAACCACCTCCTCTCAGAGCCTGGTTGAAAGATGCTAGGACTCTGAGCCTAAAAGCCCCAGGAATAGCAATACTCCACCTCCCTCCCACTTGCCCTACTTCCAGCTTTACCATCAAGAGAAGCAAATTTTGCACCATCCTAGACACCACCAATATTAACAAGGGACCATCTGCCATGAATGGCAGATTATCTGCCATTAGTTGGTGAGAATGGCAAACCACCAACCCTGCTTCTATCCTGGCGCCTGAGACCATCATCCAAGGAAGCAACACTTATGGAGATGTGACCTGGAACATCTGGGTCTCTGCAGAAGCTGAAGCACCTGCCTCTTCATAACCCACACCTACTTTAGACACAGAAAAAAAGTCCTTAACTGCCATAGCTCTTGGCAGTTCAACATGGTTGAAATGGTTCAACATCAGAAATGGATGTAGTCATAGATGGAAATGGTTTTTAAGAATGTGCATAAGTCTCAGAATCATGAGGCCTTTCCAAATGACTTGAAACTAAAATGTCTGGTAGATATTGTCTCCCCTTATTAAAACACGAGTTTTTTAGTTAATGCTTTTGTATTTGTATCACCAAAGCATACCCCAGTTCTTTTGACATAGCAAACTCTTAATGAATGCTTTTTTCCTTCATTCGTTCATGCCTGCGTGCATTCATCCACCTGTCTTTCCATCCATTCATTTCATATGCCTTATATTTACTTATTGTGCACCTATTATATCCCCTGACCCTCTGAAAGTAAGCTCCAGGAAAAGAGATTTTTTGGGGGTGTTTATATCCCTGACAAGTATGTGCATTGGATGGAAAAGGATTAACTTATTTATTTATTCAGTTTATTGAATTGAATTGAATAAATGAGTACAAGTATAGCTGTTCATGTTCTTTGAGGTAGCCATATATAAAATGATACCATTGCATTTCTGAAACACCAAATTGATTCCCATAGATCAGCAGCATGCTACAGTAGAAAGAGTACCTAACTGTGGAATCAAAGGACCTCTGTTTCAAATCCCACTTATGGTACTAATTATTTGTTTGACCTTGGGCAAGTCATTAAACTTCCATGGGCCTCAGTTTCCTCATTTGGAAAATGGGGAGGTTAGAGTTTTAAGGGTTCTTCGAGCTCTAGATCTCCGATCTTGAAAGTGTATTTCAAAATAGTATGATTAAGTAGCTATCTTAACCTATTGCTCTATAGTGGCATTCTTATTATTGTTTGATGATTATCATAATTACAACAATTATATGATAACTTAAAGCATGGTAAATTGCTTAGCCTCTCCTGTTTTACACAATGTTCTGCTTCGAGTATACAGTGTTTCGTCCTCTGTTGAAATATTAGTTGAATGGCAATGACTTCTGTTAGCATAAGTTATAGTTGTTCTAGGAAGTACAGCACCTGCGTTTAGATAGCTAATCAGTTCACTCTGGAATTATTTGGGAAGACGGTATGTCATAAAGATTGCAATCAACATTTTTAAAGCTGAAATGTTCATATTTTACCTTGCACTACTTTTTATGTATGCTAACACTGGACTGTATAAACAAAATACAAATGATGTTTCCCACATAGGCTGAGCTTTGTCATTTGATTATCTTTGACTCTACCCTTCTGATAGAATAGAGCCAATAGATCATGGAAAGAAGTCCATTTTTTTAATAATCTATAATACACAGAGATGTGTATTATGCTTTGACAAACACCATATTTCCTCTTTAAGACATCACTTAATATTCTTTGCAAAGCACTGTGTTCTTGACTGTACAAATGTTTACCTCTCTGATATAAAAGTCTCCCAGTTTATAGCAGGGATTTGTGCTATCAGATTATAAAGAACATCTGAAAATTAAATAATTGCACTTATCAGTCTTAAATTGTACATTTAAAAAATACAAAACCTATTTTTAAAAACACAGTTGAGTCCAACAGCTCCCTTTACCACCCCCAGACAGTATTTTCAGAACTCATTTGTTTGAGGGGTTTTTAATCTGAAGACATTGAAAAGTTACACCCGCTGTGATGTCGTCAATCACGCCAGGAGGAAAAATAGTGGCATGATTTGTTATCTGTTATTTCCCTTGCTGTGGTGACTGTCTCCCAGTGCCAGCTCTGTCCTTAAGGCCATCACTTATGGGGACCACTGTCTGTCAAAACCACAGCCAACTTTAAGGGCTGCCTTTGTTGGAGCAGACAAATGAGTATGACCTTTAACAATAAAATAGGCACCTACTGAGAGAGATGAAACAGCAGCTGAAATTAAGAACACCATATAGCCATTTCAAACACTCGAGAAAAGTTAGGAGTTGAACTATAACTTAATTATAAGAGTAAATGTGGGTAGATGTTGTCAATAATGAAACAGACATGGTCAGAAGTATTGATCAGCAGCCTGGACTAAAACTTTACGCAGGAATCATCCTGCATTTCATTAATTATGAATGGTATTGATGGAGTTTATTTAAAAAAAAAAATTGGAGATTTTGTAGCAGTTAAAGGTTTATCAGATGGCAGCATTTTTTTTTCTTCCCAGGTGACTTACAGAGGTGTCCAAATCATTTATGAATATTCTAGAAGGGTGAAGAAAAAGATAAGAACACACTGCACCTTTGATTCACACTAACAGCTACTTCAAAAGATACTCAGCAGAGTGTCTCTACCCAAGTAGTTATCAGATGCGAGCTGTGGTCATTGATATTTTGTAGTGTTTCAAAGCACAGTCTGAGCATTCCAGACCATGCATTGTGAAGCCCACAGCACAGTTTGTGGTTTCAAAGGTTCTTGTAACCCAACCTGGCAAGTGGTCAGTGGAGACTATATTTTACAGAGCAACACAAATCAATCTTATTGAGCACTTTTCAGGTAATGGAATCTTCTGCCTGTGACAATAATGAAATTAGGCTATGGATTTTGTTTAAATATTGAAATACTATTTGAATATTTAATGAACTACAGAGCTTTATAAATATGTAAATTGGTGCGGTTTTTCCAAAAATAATGCCATTGATTTTCACAAAGGAGGTCACTGAGAAGTATCACAGAAAATATTTTTTTCCCCTGGGCCATTCAGTTAAATTTGACTCCATGAAAAGTGACTCTGCCTTACACTGGCATTGTGAGATTAGAGCTGCCATTCCCAAACTGTAGAAATTTACTCTGTGTGTGTGTGTGTGTGTGTGTGTATGTGTGTGTACACACACAAATATATATATATACATACATGCATATACATATATGTCTATATACATATATTGCTATATAAATGTGTGTATTACTATTCCTCCTATAGGACCTGTAGTTTCATCTACTCTCTCTACTCAATGCCCTTTTTGGCATTCACTGAGTTGGGGAGGGGTGTGCCCACCCACACAAGTTTAATTTGGCCAGGAATGTCCAGTAGCATTTTCTAGCCCTAAATAAAACCACAGTGCCTTTAAGAGATAGGAACGCAAAACAAAACAAACGACAAGCAAACAACAACAGAAATTCCTGAGATCTGAATTCCAATCGTAGAATAAATCACAGGTGAAAGGAGTCCTCTGTTGCCTGTTTCACCCCAGATTAAGAAGTGCTCATCATCAGAAACTACATTGAATTTTCTGTAATCCAAAACCTGGCCTAATTTAAGGTACCCCGTTTTTAATAGGATTGGAGTTTCCATTGTAATCACACTCTGAAGTGGTTATCCTTTCAGTTTAGGGTTAAAAAGCTTGGACAAAGCACAGCAGGGGACCTTGGATTGCCCTCACCTACATTGTACCTAGCCTTGGGATGGATAAATACAGTCTCATTCTCTAATGGTACTGACTGCCTCTAGGAACACTAAATTTTAAGAGAGAAAAACATGAATCCTGTATTTCAAGGGAGGTGGAACTAAGCCATTGTTCACTTCCCTTAAAAAGGATATTCAGTGGCCAGTTCAGATTGTCCTGGGGACACCTAAAGCTGTATTAAGAAGTTGTGAAAGTGAAAATCCACTGGGAACCCAATTTCAGTGTTTAAACCTCAGCATGAATAGTAGAGTTCCTAGCAGGGTTCACTTTTACATGTCTTTATGAGAAGGTTCAAAACTTACTCTTGCAATCGGGCTCTGGCATTCGTGTTAACCTGCAGATAACTGGGGAGGCTGGGGATCCCTAGCACATACACACAAACACCCAAGTTTGTGTGTATAGGCATATACATGTATACATATGTGTATGTACTATAATATATATGATCAAAATATCAGCAAATTAATGTAATTGCCCAGCAAAGTTAAAGGAGAATGTTGATGGTCATCTCAGAACCCAGATCTGAGCAGTATCTGGGCTTAAGATAACATTTGGAGAACTGAACTTAAAGGTTTAAGTGTTATATTTTCTGGCTTCCCTCCACGCCAGAAAGCACAATGCAATATTAATATTTTGAATTTCTTAAATAAGACAAGCAAGTTTGCTGCTGACTGGATGGTTTATTTCTATGGCTATCGACCTGCTCGATTCTGTCCCTTGCCAGGCAAATATGCTGCATATTTTAAAGAATTTCAGCACTTCATTTAAAGGAAACTCATGTACAAAAAGTGACAAGTACATAACAATCCTACAAGAAATCTATGTTCAATGGTAACTAAATATCAGGAACAAAATGTGGTGTTTCTTTTCTTGAGGAGTAAAAATAAGCTCAATAGTTCTTCCCCTAGACTGTTTGCTCACCATAGATCAAGAGTGTGTGTGCAGAGTGTACAGATATGCCACTATCAACTAGTCAGAAATCTACATTTAATTGAACACTGAAAGACTTAGCCAATGTGTTATTATTCTCCTTAAAAGTCAGGTTTAAATACAGTCTTTCAACTGCTATTTGAAAATAGAAGGTCAAGCATGACATTTTTCAGATCCTATTAAAACTTGGAGGGGTCAGGCAAAGGTGTTGTAAGAATAACCCTTGCAGAATTTTTATTATATGTGATAGGAACACAAATAAACTTTGTTTTCCTGCTCCCAACATGTCTGGGCTTGACTGAAAGCTAAAGAAGAGCTTATCTATTGATTTTTATATGTAAGCTAAGGGGTAAGATCACAGTGGCTCATTAAAGGTGTCAGTGTTCTAGATGATTTGAGACCCTTTATCTTTTGCAAATAAGAGAAGTATGTCTTAACTGGGTTTCACTGTAGTTAAATAATATGAAAGGCTGCAAAACTAGAGTCCCTAGGCTAAGTAACAGGCACCTCCTCCCAACCTCCTTCTTGCAGACCTTGTTACATAATCTCCATAAGGAAGGAAGTCTGCTCTGCAAAAGGGATAGCTGCTTTCAGTTTTAAAGCCTATTGGCAAGTGGCTTTGTTTTCTTGATAGTAGCATCTTATCTGGAATCTATCCAAGGTTTCATAAATCTATTACTTGTGAAAAATGGATCCTTTCCAAGATTCACAAGGACTTTGTGAATGAGAGTACCTGGCTGCTTGTTCACAGGAGAGTTAGATACTATCTTTCTGTGCTGTCCCATCTAGCTTAAAAAGAGACAGAGCTTTTATTTCTGAAAACCCAGTTAGGGCCATTTCTCTGCAAATATCACATCCTAGTAATGAACTTTTTAAGAAGTTTATATGTGCCTACCCTTTTCTCCAACTTTTTAAAGACATCATTAAGAGCTTCTGTAATTTTTCCATAGATAACTTCTGTTCAAAGCTTTACATCTTGTGCCACACAGCTCCTAGAGAAGGAAACTATTAATTATAAATTTTATATATGGATATGAATGCTTTGGGAAGTTCAGAATAAAAGAACATTGAGTAATTTAAAAATAAGTGCTAATGATTTGCATTTTTCCATCAAAAAACCCCTCATTTTCATTGCAGCCAATTCATATTAACATTGCCATATTTTATAATCACAGAATATTAGCATCGGAAGGAATCTGAAAGACCATATAGTCAAAATCAAACCCCAAAACCTCGAAAGGGGTCCCCACTGTATACTCAACAATTGTTCATTTAGCTTCTGCTTAGAGACTACCAATGTAAGGGAACCCTCTATCACTCAAGACATTCCATTGCATTTTTGGATAGTTAGAATTGTTAAGGTTAGGTTTTTTTCCCTTATATCAAGCCAAAATTTGTCTCCAGCTCTTGCTTATGCCGTTTGGAGTCAAGCAGAAGTCTTTTTCTTACTCTACTGCTTAACCTTTCATCTACTGTTCTTCCAAATGATTCTCTTATGCTATGGACTCAAGGCCCCTTACCATTTTGCTTTGTTTTTCTTCTCTAGATTCTCCCCAGCTTATTAATGGCTTTCCTAAATTATAGTTTTCAAACTTAAAATGACAGTATAGATTGTCAGATTCAGATAGAATGAAATAGACTTATTGTCTCATTATTCCTGGAAGCTATACATTGCTTGATATAACCCAAGATCACATTAGTTTTTTTTTCTGACTACCACGTCACATTGCTGACACATATTGAGTTTATAGCCCTCTAAAACCCCAGATCTTCTTCATGCACATTTCTACTTATCCATGTCTCCTGTATATTGGATTTATGAAGTTAAGATTTTCCATGTATCCTTACTAAATTTTATCCTATTAGATTCAGCCTATTGCTTGAGCTTGTCAAGATTGTCTTTAATACCTGACTCAGTCAACCAGTGTATTAGCTATTTCTCCCACCTTTGTATCATCTGCCGATATAGGCAACTTTTTAGAAGATACATATAATGGTTGAGTACCTATGTGTATTAATTCTTATACAGCTTCCTAGTAAGAGAAAGAAAAATGTGATTTTGGTGAAGGGCAACAAAGATGATTTGTTTTCCAGCTATGTTAAAGCAAGGAAGACAGAAGAGAGTTTCAACAATAGGTGTTTCCTATAAAGATAAAAATAACAGATAGGGATCAAAAAAGAGGGACAATCCAAGAAGGAAAAGGCCCACTGTTTAGAGGGGAAAGGCAATGAGAAAATGATAATAATCAAAGGAAAGGAGGCAGAACCACTCATTTGTGGTGCTTTCTTTATGAAAGAGAATGATCAACACACTAGAAAGTAACCAAAAAAAAAGATAATTAAGGAACTGAAACACAAGTTAAATGAAAAGATAGTAAGAGAGAACCTGTCTGCCCTTGATGAATTTAAATCAGAAGTCCTGGACAAACTACAGGGCACGAAAAGCATGGGCAGTAGACATTACTGAGCTTTCTGTCTGCCATTTTTAAAGGATGGTGGAGGACAGGAGTACTATAATAGCATGGAAGAAGGAGTGTAGGAGGGGCAGCTAGGTGGCGCAGTGGATAGTCAGGAGGACCTGAGTTCAAATGTGAACTCAGATACTTGACACTTACTAACTGTGTGATCCTGGGCAAATCACTTAACCCTGATTGTCTCACCCCCCAAAAAAAAAGGCATGGAGGAGAATGGAATCATGACATTCAAAAAAGAAGGCAAGAGTATGTAAACTATAGGCCAAAGAGCTTAACTTCTATTTCTGGCAAAATTCTAGAACTTGTTACATATTAAAGGCTTGCTTTGTAAGTATTTAGGAAGGAATGAAGTGATCACTAAAGTACAAGACAGCTTATTCTAAAACACTGCTCCTTCCAGGTTAAACTCCTTTCCATTTTTGACCTTGTGGATGTAGACTACTAAATGTAGTACGTAAGACAGGCACTATAGAAACAGATACAATTATCTAGATTTCAGGGAAGTATTTAGCAACCTTATGAACGAGAAGAGACAACAAGGACTGGATCATGGTGCAATTTGATGAATTTAGAACTGGTTGAATAACAGGACCTAATAGTCATCAATATGTTGATACCCACTTGGAAAGAAGTGACTATTTGAGTGCCCTCGGGATCTCATCTTGGTCCCCTGTTATTCGTTTTTATCAGCAACTTGGATGAGGTCAATGGTGACTAGCTGGCAAAACTGCAGATGATTTGAAGCTTGAAGTGGAGAGTTAACACATTGGGTGACTAAGTCTGGCTATAGAAAATGTCAACAGAATGGAACAGTGAACTGAACTGAATTTTATAAAATGTAATAGATATCCGTGTAAAGTTCTATATTTATGTTTTTAAAAATTAACTCTGTAAATTTAGGATGGAGGAAATATACGGAGAGAAGTTTCTATGAAAAAGATATGAGGGGTTTTAGTGGACTTCAAGCACCTAGGTGGTACAGTGGATAGAGTGCTGGGTCTGGAGTGGGGAAGACCTGAGTTCAAGTCAAGCCTCAAACACTTACTAGCTGTGTGACCCTGAACTCCTATTTGTTCCAGTTTCCTCATCTGCAAAATGATGATAATACTAGCACCTGCCTCCAAGGGTTGTTGTGAAGATCAAATGAAACAATAATTGTAAAGTGCTTAGCACAGTGCCTGGCACATACTAAGTGCTATATAAACATTAGCTGTAATAATAATAATTAATCGTAGTAGTAGTCAACTGTGTATCATGGTAGATAATAAAGCTTATGCTCTACAATATTGCATTAAGAGAGATATAGCGTCCAGAAAAAGAGAGTAAATAGTTTTGCCATATGATGACCTGGTCAGTCACATACGCAATATATGATTCAACTCTGGCCACCATATTTTAGTAAACATGTAGACAATTATAGCATATCCAAAAGAGAGCAAGATGGTCAAAGGACCAGAAAGCATGTCATATACAGACTAGGAGAAGAACCTGGGTATGTTTAGCAAGGAGAAGAGAAAACTAGGGTGGGAGGGGGACGACATTTTTGTTACCTTCAGGATTTGAATGACTGTCCTGAACATTAAAGAGGAAATAGACTAGTTCTCCATGGCTACAGGAGGCAGAAGTAAGAGCAATGTGTGGATGTTACAGAAAGGCAAATTTAGAAGTGATAAACGGAAAAAAGATTTCCTAATAATTACAAATATTCCAAAGCTGAATGGGCTGTAGAGCCTTCTCCCTCACTGGTGGTCTTCAAGCAACAGTTGGTTGGGACAACATAGAGGTGATTCTTGTTCGGTTGGCTTAGATGCCTTCTAATGTTCTTTTCAACACTGAATTTCTCTCATTTGTGTCTTATCAAAGTTATTGTGCTTTTTTTTATAATTAGGAGTACATTTTCAGCGATGAAGCTATGTCATATACTTCATACTCAATTTTCCAGGTTTTAGCTTCTGCCTTTCTAAGCCCATTCCTTACTTTTTTTCTTGGATTCCATGCTCTCAATTTGCCATAGCACCTGTACTCTGTTCATGGCTACTCCAACATTTAAAGATAAGCATATGGAATTCAAAAGAATGAATGGCTATATTTATAAAATACTCTGTCTTGACATGAGTTAGGAATAATTAGTTACATCTTAGTAATTTCAAAATAGAAATGTCATTGAAACCTTCCTTGTCTGCTTTCTCTGTATGTCTCCCTTCTTCTCTTTTTATTTCTGTCCTTTCTTTTGGTTCATTCACTCAATAAATATTTATTGAGTGCCTACTATGTTCTCTTTCTATAATCCCTCTTTATATCTATTATCTCATTTTAGATCCTTTATGATCCTATTCCTTCCTATTCCATTAGATAACAACATAACAATAACAACCACAACTGCAAGACCCCTGCTCAGAGGCACACCACAGTATGTGCATACTCCTGCCCAAGATATATTGCAGGTTTCTCTAATATCCTAGAAAATATGTGATGGATGAACACAGTCTCTGGGCATAGAATGACATCCTCCTTGCTACCTTTTCCAGTATTTTTCACTAAAGTCCAGATACATTACATTATAAAGGCAAAAATGATTTCCCTATAGCCCGTTACCAACTTGCTGCAAAATTCTGTATTCCTTCACATTTCTAAACTATAGAAAAAGATACAGGTTCCTGTTAGCCATCAATCCACCAAAAAATAATGGCCTACAATATTTGGGACCTACAGTTTTTGAGAATGGAGTTGTCGTGAAAACAATGACTTGGGAAGAAAAGGCCAAGGTCATATAGGGAGAAAGGGTTGGGATATCTCTTTTCAAATTTTTCAACTGAAGTAAATGTATTGTATGTATTTCTCTACCAAATAAATAGATATCCTACTCATCAAAAAATCAGGATGATTCACATATTTTATGTTATAAAGCAGTCAGATCCATTGATATGTTTTGTCAAACTATTATTAAGTTAGAATTAGTATTAGACTCTTAGGGTTATTTTATAATATTTCAATTTGTAGACAAGACTCATAAGATTCTCTCTCTTCTTTTTCTTCTCTGCTACATATAAGGACTATCTTAGGTTACGACATTTTAAATACCTTTCTTCCTCCAATTATTTCCAGGCAATGTCTGGAGCTTACCACCCAAGTGAAGTGACTGGTCAGCAGCAAAGAAATAAAGATCCCTTCCCATTAAGGACCTCAAAGAAAGAAAGTTCTTAGCCTTAAATTGGACTCTGTACTCAGCAAACAGCTATTGTGAAGGGATTGGCTGCCAAATCATGGGTCCAAAGCCCATAAGGAGCTGTGAAACCACAGCTTATTTCTCAGACCACACTCTCAAGTGATTCTGAGTGTTTTCTTGCTTAACACATTCAGAATTCTAGGTTGGATTGTAAAAAGGAGAGGAAGGCCATTTGAGAGAATCTTTCTTCTTCTAGAATGACTTTAAAAAAATAAATTTTATTGATAACTATTTGTTTTTACATCATCCATATTTCCCAATGTATTCCTCTGCCTTCCCTTCCCTGAGAGCCAACCCTTATAATAAGGTATAAAAAAAAAGAAGAAAAGAAATGTTTTGCAAAAGTAACCAACACATCCACCTCTAGTCACCAAATCCTACATTATGTGTAATATCCCACACCCATGATTCCCTGCTTCTGTAAAGGATCAGAGCAAAGTGTCTTCTCATGTCCCTTCTTTAGGACCATACATATTCTTCATAATTTTCATTTTATTGTATTGTGGTTGTTGTTCTTTGCCCTTAGATTTGTCTAGTTATTGTGTATATTGGAATCTTGGTTCTGCTTACTTCACTACATCATTTCATGTAATTTTCCATGTTCCTGTGTATTTATCATGATCACTGTTTCTTATAACACAGTAATATTCCATTATATCCAAGTATATTTAGCCATTCCCCAATCAATGGGCATTTCCAGTTCTTTGTTACCATAAAAAGGACTACTATAAATATTTTGGTGTTATATGAGGACTTTGTTTTCTTCATTGACCTCCTTAGAGCACATGCCTGACAGTGGAATCTCTGGGTCAAAGAGAATGGACACTGCTTAGCAGTATTCCAGGTTGCTTTCCAGGATGGTTCCACAAATTCATAGCTCTACCAACAATGCATTAGTGTCTTACTTTTCCACAACCCCTCCAGCATTGATTATCCCTACCTTTTGCCATCTTCCACAATTTGCTGGCTATGAGGTGAAACTTTGGGTCTCTTTTGATTTGCATATCTCTATTAAAGATTTAAAACATTATCTTACATGTGTGTTGGTAGTCTGCAATTCTTTCAAGAAATCTTTTTCATATCCTTTCATTACTTATCTATTGAGGAATAGAATTACATTTAAATGCTGAATTTTAGTTCTAACTTCAAACTCTAGGAGAATTGGCTAATGGTTTGTATAGGCTGAAATAAGAAAAAAACAAGATATTTATTTGATATTTTCTGTAGAGTACCTTGAGCAAGCTATAAATCGAGAGAAACCGAAGCACTTTGTACCTATGAAGTCATGAAGCCTTTTCCAATCCCCTCAATGGCTAGTACTGCCCTCATTACCTTGTATATATTTTAGTATATGCCTACATATGTACATTTTTTGTCTCTCCCTGATGAAATGCAAATTCATTAAGAATAGAAATCATTTCAGTTTTGTGTTTCTAATGTCAGCACCAGTGCCATGGCTGAACTATTCAGCACTTAATAAATGTGTATTTTAATGACTAATTAAGTCATTTAAATAAGGGGATTCTGTGAAATCTGTCTTTAGGCCTAAAGGGTTTTTCAACATTTATATAATTGTTATTAACCCATCAGTCTCCTTTATAGAGAAAAAGAACAATCACTCTTAAAACTTTTCCAGGTAACAGATTACTCTATGTTCATGGACAAAGGGAAATCAGTTATAATAGCAGAATACAATTATACCTGGAGATCAATGCTGGCCATAAACAACTAACTAGTAAGGATAGCCATAACGTCTGTTTCTGACCATCTCTATACTAAGCGCACAGAGCTCCTCTCAGGATTTCCAATTACCTTAACTGAGGCTTTATTAGGCTTCCTCCCTTACAAAATGAAGGGATCTCTATTCTAGATGTCCTCTGAGGTCCCTTCTAATTCTATATCTCTGAATCTATGATGCTGTAAAATGATCCAAAAGAGAGGTCAAAATTAGACACTATAAGACTGATGGATAGAATTGATATAGGGGATGAAGGAGAAGAAAGACTTCCATGTTTTCTAGTTGGGAGACTTGGAGAATGGTGATAGGATTGACTAATAGAAGGATGAACCAAACAAAGGAAGGGGAAGAATTCAGACATTATTAAGACACACAGGAGTGTGTATGTGATAAAGGGAGATCCAAGCAATAGAACCAATGATGTCAACAGTCATAGGGATTGATACTTAGGTCCAGAACTCCAATCCTTTGAAAAGTCTGGTTGAAAGAAGGTTGAGCCACAATTTTGAAAGAACTGAAATGTCAAACAAGGAAAAACTTAGATACCAAGAGAACAAGACTGAGACTCAGTAACTGGAATTGAGTTTGATGCAAGGATACAATCCCAATGAAGAAGGCCAAAAGACCAGTTATTCCTAAAATATAAAAGGACAGAAAAGGATGAGCAGGTAGATTAACTTGTTGCTGGCCTAGGGCCAGTACTGTTTTGGTGGATATTTAACAACTAGCTCTCAAGAAAAAAAGAACTTTTAAGTTTAATTGGCATTATATTAACATTTACTCCATTGCTTTCTTAAGTCTAGATGATTAACAAAGCAATAAATCAAGCCCTAATTTGAAGCATTTGACAATTTCCAAGATGTAAATGCTCACACCTAAAATTTAACAATTGGCTATCTGAATCAGTTTGAGCCTGGCTCCAGACTACTCCAGCCCAGGACCCAAATTCTAAATGACAATGAACAAGATGGGTCACAGAGTCTAGGGCAAAGTTGTATTTAAAAGTGGAATTTAAGCAGCACAAACTATAAAGACTGGAAAGCTAAAAGGGGCCAGGAATCAAGAAGATAATCACAGTCCTACCAGAAATGGGATAGTGGGAATACTAAGAATATAGCAGTTGATCTTTCACTTCTACTTTGGCAACCTTTGCAAGGTTTCTATTCACTTGTTAGCAATATACTTAAAAGAACAACAATTGAAAGCATGGTGTTAGTGAGTTCTGTAGTTCTGCTGTTTTTAAGACTTCTTCCAAATTTCATAGCAAATCCCTGCAATCAGATGTGTTAAAAATATTTTATCACAGTCGGAATCAGCTGCTCTTATGGTAGCCCATCTCAGATTACAAATTCTCATGCAATGACATTGGAGAGATAAGTTTGTACATCAACTTCTACTTTGTTGATGTTTTAAAGATAGTAAGGATCAGTCATGGAGATCAAAAAAGCTTTGAGTAGAAAGGAAATGCTTTAACGCCAAAAACTTTATGGATTAGCTTATTTTAAAATGTTCCAAATCACTCATAATTAGGGAAATGGATTTTAAAGCAACTCTGAAATTCCATCTCATCTCCATCAGACTGGCAAAGATAATTGACAAAAAGAGAAAATGACAATTGTTGAAGGGGCTGTATGAAAAAGGGCACTCTAACGAACTATTGTGAAGCTGGGAATTAGCCTAGCCATTCTGGAGAGCAATTTGCAATTATGCTCAAAAAGTCCCTAAATTGTGCGTGCCCTTTGACAAAAAAAAATCATGATTAGGTCCAAATCTGAAAGAGATCAAAGAAAGAGAAAAAGGACCCATATGTGCAAAATGATTTATAGCAACATTTTTGTTATCATAAAGAACTAAAAACTAAGGAGGTACCTATCCATTGGGGAATGTCTAAACAAATTGTGGTGTAGAAAAAAATGAAATATTATATGTCATAAAAATGATGAAAGAGATGGTTTCAGAGAAACTGAGGAAGACATATAAATAGATGCAGAGTGAAAGGGACTCTGCATCTATTTATATGTCTTCCTCAGTTTCTCTGAAACAGAACTATTTATATGTAACCAAAGTTTCAAGCCTAATTTGTTTTGTAAGTTTCTATTTAGGTATGATTCCTAATTGGTGGAGAGAATGAGGACTGAACAGCTACATGATTATGGGAGGAGCAGAATCAGTGCAAAAATTTTGGAAAGCAAAGCTATTATTAATTCCAGCCTCGAGATGGAACATGCCTGGCTCCAGACACACTAATGAGTGGGGTGCCTAAGTTTTGGGTGAACAATGCTACCCCCCCACACACACACACACACTCACATTCTTCCAGAAAGAAAAAGATTGCTCCCGTATGGTCCTTTTAAAGACACAACCTATTCTGGTTACATAACCAAGGGAAAGAGAATGCTCCCACCCACGTACTGGGGGAATTCAGGATGTCTTCTCTCAGAAGCAGGTCCCTAGTATATCCCATATGGGTGCCTCCTCTTAGGTAATCTGGGCCTGCACAATGCACTTTACATAAATACTGAATAAACTCCGATTTCCAACTAACCTCTCTAAAGACTTTGGAGAATATCCTCTTGGGTGAGATTAGGGCCTTTCTTGACTGACCAAGATCCCAGGTTGCTCCTATCTAAAAAGCTCATTTACCCTTTGTATTTTATGATATATTCCAAGTTAAAAAACTTTGATTTATGTTTGCCATCAGCTGGGATAAAAGAATTACCAGCTATTCACTATTTGTGATGGTCTTTTGCATAAATAGCATTTTATGGGGAAAAAAAAGGTAAGTCTGTTTGTACTCTTGGGTTACCTTTCCCTCCAACTAAGAAAAACTTGACAGTAAAGTGGATTGAACCTAAACATCATGCCCCTAGACCAACAATATTTAGAATAGATAAATTTAATTCTACTCTAGTATTTTTCTCTCAAAGGAAAAATATATATATATATATATATAGTCAAACTCAAGGATCTTCTCTTGTTCTCTTCAAGGTGAAAAGCACATTCTGACTTGGAGAAGTTTGGGCAGGATTCCAGAGATGTCCTTCTATGTATCCCCATGAGCCTCATTTCTGCCATGGATAGCATACATATTACGGGGGGGGGGGGGGGGGCTCTGAATTTACAGTAAGAACAGCATGGTAAAGAAAAACAACTTTGAAATATTTAAGTCCTGTGATCAATGAAGTTACCAATCATAGTTCTAGAGGATACATGATAAAGCATGCTGTCCGTCTCTTGACACAGAAGTTCCATTTAATTGTACTTTAGGTACAAAAGGAGTCACAATTTTTGGACACAGCCAACATGGGAATTTGTTTTGATTAATTATGTGTATTTATTCTAAGGGTTTTGTTTTCATTCCTCAACCAACCCCCAATTTATGGATGGGGAAGATGAGAGGAAGATGGGGGATTGAGATAAGGCTGCCAAAAAAATAACCATAGAAAAATAAAATTAAAACTATCTCATGTGTTGGAAAATTCAAGGACAGAAACATTAAGCTGCTTTCTTCTTTACAAAAGATCTGGAGGAAATTCGTGAAGACAGGAGAAGGAAGCACAGTAACAGCAGATAGTAACTAGTTATGTTTAGCTGAGATAAAGAGTATTTGAAGGAGAGTAGAGTGACATAAAGTTGAATACAGATAATTGAGGGTTTCAAATGTCAGGACCAGGAGTTAATACTTTATTCAGTAGGCAATGGAGAAGCACTAAAAGTTTTTAAACTTTTTAAAAAGAAGTTTTTAAACAAGTTTTAAAGAGATGAGATTAAGTCAGAGCACTAGTAGGATTATGTAGAAACGGCCTAGAGTTTGGTAGTTGTTTGGGGGACAGAAATGTGATGATGGATGTCAGAAACATGGCAGAAGTAGAATTAATAATACTCGTTGAATGTGGGGGATAAGGGAGAAGTCAAAGATGACTCCCAGGTTTTAGCTTAGGTACTTGAGAGGAGAGGATAGTTGGGTTAGTAAAAGAAACAGAAGGTAGCAGATTTGGGGGAAAGATTAGATATGGGATCATAGATCTAGAGGTGAAAGGGATCTCAGAGATAATCTTGCCCAATTCCTTTATTTTATGAAGGAGAAAACTAAGATTCAGAGAAGTTGATAAATTTGCTCAAGGTCACAAAGATCCAGCATTTGAATATAGATCCTGTAATTCCAAATCCAGTGCTCTTTCCACTATACCATGAAGTCTCCACAAAAGTAATAGGTATGGGAGATAAGCATCCAGCTTTCCGAGAGTCAAAGAGAGCATGGCAAGTTGCTCCAGAGTATTAGTATTGGTTTGGGTGCTGTTGATAGTAGGCAGGATGAGGATTTAATGCCCAGAACTTGGTCATTCTTTACGGCTAAATAGGGACAAATGTTGCCCACAGCATCTACTAGCAGCCCCAATTCTGCAACTAACTTCTTATTCCCATAAAAAGTCATGGCTTCTGTTGGTCCCCCAGTATCTCACAGCTTATTGGCTATTCTGAGATAATAGAAATCCCTTTGGACAAGGAATCTATGAGACTGAAATTAAAAGTAACTGGAGAATTCATCTCATTCAATATGTACCTGAACAGGAATCGATCACTTCCAGGATATCCCTGAAAAGTAGCTCTCCAGTCTCTGACTGAAGATCTGCAGTAAACAGGAATTCATTGCATTCCCCAAGACAATCTATTTCACTTTTGAAAAGATCTTAGTGTCTAGAGAGTGTGTAGGTTTACAAAGTCCTAATCTGCCTTTCTGCATGTTCCATCCAATGCTCCAAATTTGGAGCTAACAAAACAAGTCTAGCTCTTCTTCCACATACAGCCCTTCAAATATTTTAAAATAATTATCCTCTCCCTACTCTCCTCCCTTACACAGACTAAGCATTCCTACACCCTTCAATTGATCTTTGTATGGTGTGGTTTCAACTCCGCTAGTAACTCTGGTCATGCTTTTTCTCAACATGGTCTAGCTAATCAGTGTTCTCTTAGAACTCAAATACTCTAAATAGGGTCTGACAAAGAGTAAAGCAGGACTAGCTCTCTCTTAATCTAGATACTATGTCTCTTTTAAGAGGCCCAAGATGACAGTCTTTCCAACTGAACATCATGAACCATCATGAAAGGTTCATATGAGCTCACAATCTACCAAAACCCCTATGAATTTCCACTCTAATCCTTGACAGTTGCAATTGGTTTTTGGAACCCAAGAGAAGTATTTTACATTTCTCTCTATTACACTTTGTCTTCTCTGTTCTTCAATTTTGCCAAGAATGGAGATTAAATTCACTGGTTTTAGGTTGAAGAATTCACCTTCTTATCAATGCAATCACCAATTATGACTCCAAAAGACTAAAGATGGAACATGTCTCTTATCTCAAGATAGAAAGGTGACAGACTAGAGGTATAGAATAGGACATTGATTTTCAGGTATTCATTTCTGGTGTGCAAATTTGTTTTTCATGATTATACTAATTTATTACAAGAAAGAGGTTTGTTTTTTTTCCTGAGGAAGAGTTTTAAGTGAGAGTGGGTGAGAAGTGACAGTAATACCAAGAAAAAAGGAAATAAAGAATACCAAATATACAAATATTTTTACATATCTATGTGTATATATGCATATGTACAAATATACATACCTATACATGTGTCTATGTGTACATGTATGCATTGTTTAAATTTATATGCACATTGCATACAGTTTTGTTACTATTATCATCACTTTGACATATATATTATAGTTGTTTTTTTTAAACTGCATAATGGTTCATTAGTCATATATATATGTATATGTGTGTGTGTGTGTGTGTGTGTGTGTGTGTGTGTGTGTGTGTGTGT
>NW_020954590.1:23531689-23590940 GCF_900497805.2 Vombatus ursinus
TGTGTGTGTGTGTGTGTGTGTGTGTGTGTGTGTGTGTGTGTGTGTGTCTTTCAGTATCCTGCTCTGGAGACTTTAACTATTTGATAGCAATTTTTCATTCCCTTACTTATCCTGAAGTCAGACTTCCTGCCAAATTTTTTGTTGTATATCTCTTAGAAGATCATTCTATTTGGGGGGAAACGAATAGAGGGGCTTTTCCTTTTCCCCCTCATTTATCATCCCATCCAGCTCAAGCATGAAGTAACACTTCTTTCATCTTCATTTTAACTTCAATATAGCTAAAACTGTCATCTCACTTGTCTTTAATGTTCATCCCCAGCCTTATCTCATTTTAAATGTCCTGACTTTATTCTTACAGTAAAGTGCTGCTCTTTTGTATTTTTCCTCTATTTGTAGGGTCATAGCATTTATATTTGGAAGAAACCTTAGAGTCTTTTCACTCATCATTTAAAAATGAGGAAACCGAGGCTCAGAGAAGTTAATTGACTTGTCCAAGGACATATAGGTAGAAAATAGAACAACCAGGCACCAAATCCAAATCCTATCATTCTAGGTGCAGAATAGTTTCCATTTGCCACACCTACCAATACTGCGATCTTTTCTACAAGTCTATTAAAATACCTAGAATATTACATTATGGGACTCACTCATCTTTTCTCTCAACACTTTGAAAACATCCTTGAAATCTAGGGCCTACTTCAAACTACATAATAACCTCCTCTCATGCCTTATTATAGATAGATATTACCCTGAATTCTTGAAGATTATATCAATTGAACAAAAGCTATGGAAGGCTCTCTCAAACTGGAAAGGTTTAGACTACAGTCATGGTGATGAATTAAATCTACTCTCTAAGAACCAAGATATGCAGCTAAGAAGAAGCTGATCACCAGTAGCTTGGCCACCAGATAGGAATCACAGAGTTTTAGAATTGAAAGGTACCTCAGTGACCATACAGTACAGCCCATAATTGAAAATAATAATAATTGCTAGCATTTGTATAATAATAATATTTGCTAGAATTTATGTATGATTTAAGGTTTGCATATTTGCAATTTATATATTTTCTCACTTGATTCTCACAACAACCTTGGGGTAAACTATTATGGTAATTATATTGGATAGATGAAGGAATTCAGACAGAGGTTAAGGGTCATGCTGACTGCAACACTAAGCTGCCTTACAAAATACATTACATGTGATCACATTGCCTTTGTTGAAGATTCTAAAAGGGGAGAATTCACTACCTTTCAGATAACTCTCAATTTTCCATCAGCAGCAACCATGGTTTGACGCTATAGAACATTATGCCTTCCTCCAAGATAAGCTGATCTTACCTGAAATTTCATCACCATTCAGATTGAATCTGTTTTTTGAATACTTAATACCTTCTCAACTTTCTCAGTTAAATCTCCCATCTTATTGGAAGGCTGACGAGTAGAGCATTTAACTCCTTCTAAAACCTTCCTTTTCGAGGGCTCAGAATTTTCCATGTAACTCTGCATTTTCCATGAGCAGCTCTTCTTGGTTTGATTCCATGGAAAATCTTGTCTCTATGCTGGGTACCCCCTAAGCACCCCAACCCTTTTCAGCTTGCTTTAACATGTTATCTTTCCTCTGTTAGATTGTAAACTCCTGGAGGGCAGGGATTATTTATCTTTTTCTTATTTATATCCCCAGAACTTAGCATAGGACCTGGCACATAGTAATTACTTAATAAAGGTTTAATTAAATTCTGCTTAACTCAATACCTTCTAAGGCAGCCTATTCCAGGTTTGGATACCTCTGATAGTTAAGAATTGAGCCCCCAAACAAATCACTAATATTATGTCATGGTCATCAGATTTCATAAGTCTTTGGAAATTCTTGTGTCTTTTATATCCTTGAGAAAACAACATACTTTCTTCTTACTTATGTCAGGTTGACATATGACTCTTGGGAGTTGTAAATCACTAAAGTGCATCTCTTCTTCCTTTGATCAATACTAATTGGCCCTTCTTTTTGTCCTACTTTTCATGACCCCATGGACCATAACACACCAATACTGTTCATGGGATTTTCTTTGCAAGTACAATGGATTGGTTTGCTATTTCCTTCGCCAAAGACAAAAAGAGGTTAAGTGACTTACCCAGGGCTACACAGCTAAATGTCTGAGGCCAGATATGAGCTCAGGTCTTCCTGACTCCAGTCCCTACCAGCATTCCATCTATTGAGCCATCTAGTTGCCTTTCAAATCTCTTACACAGCACCAAAAGTTTAGTGATCCTTCTTACTATTCTTTTGTGTCTCACACATTTCCACCATCCCCCATCTTGACAAAAGTTGAGATTCTTCTAAGTCTCTTCAGATTCATTTTTCTTCTATGTTTTCTACTTTAAAACATTTTTCAATTTTTTTCTTTTTTCTTTCTCTCTATTTCTTTCTTCCTTTTCTATCTAACTTCCTTTTTTACTATCTTCTTCCCTCATTTCCTTCCTTCCTTCCTTTCTTCCTTCTTTCCTTTCCCTTTCTCTCACTTCTTCCCTACCATCCACTCAGTCACCCAGATTCACAACTTAAATGTTATTGTTAAATCCTCTTTCTCTCTCGGACCCTACATTCACTCTGTTGCCAGTGCCTTTTGACTTTACATTCTTAACATTCTTCTTATATACTCTCTTTTCTCCTCTGACACTATCACCACCATGGTTCAGGATCTTATCACCTCATGCCTAGACTATGACAGCACCCTCTTAGTTGATCTTCCTGACACAAATCTCTTCTAATTTCAGACCATCCTCCACTTGCCTGTCAAAGTGATCTTCCTAAAGGATGGCTCTGACAAGGTACCTCCCATTCAATAAACCCCACTATTTCCCTGTCATCTCCAGGATCAAATATGAAATTCTCCATTTGACACTCAAAGCTTTTCAAAACCTGCCCCCCCCATCTTTCCATTTTCCTTACACCCTAGCCCCTGTCACCACCACATCCTGCAGTCCAGTGACACTGGCCTCTTTACTGTTCCCCACACAAGAAATGCTTACCTTCCAACTCTGGGAATATTCACAGCCTTTACCCCATCCTTAGAATTTTCTCCCTCTTCACCTCTGCCTCTTGGCTTCCCTGACTTCTTTCTAGTCCCAGATAAAATATTACCTCCTGAAATAAGCTATTTCAAATCCTCCTTAATCTGGTTCTTTTCCTCAGAGACTTTGCCCA
The DNA here is from genome assembly GCF_900497805.2 of Vombatus ursinus. NCBI lineage: Eukaryota > Metazoa > Chordata > Mammalia > Diprotodontia > Vombatidae > Vombatus > Vombatus ursinus. Next base: position 23,534,891 of record NW_020954590.1, read on the forward strand.
ATTTATTGTATGTTTCTTGTCTGTACATGGTTGTTTTCATGTTGTCTCCCTTTATTAGACTGTGAGTTCCCTGAGAACAAGAACCTTCTTTTAATTTTATTTTTATCCTTGGTCTTTGGCACATTTGTCCCACCCATAGTAAGTGCTTAATAAAATGTTGATTGACTGACAAAAATGACAAACTAATGATTTGGTCTCTCTATCTCACAGAAATTCTACCTATGTACTTGATCATTCTCTGATCAACATGGGAGCTTTGACTGCACTTCCAGTCTAGGTCATTTGTTTCCCTTTAAGAAACCTGGTGGCTCACTGTTCTTGAAGGCTTACCATATTGGTGCCAAACTTAGCATGGACATCCAATAAGAATTCCTGAGTTAAAAAGAACCTCCAGGCTCAACCACCCCACAGAAGAGATCACAGGCATGCTGAGTTTTTTCAGGAAATAATCAATAGAAGGCATACTTCAACTAGTAGCACAGATGCAACTCCCCAAGACTTTGGCACTATTGTTGATACCTGGCTTGAGACTCAATATGGTCCATGCTCTATCTGTTCTGGAAAACCTCACCACTCCCACAATATTGCCTATTTGGTAGCAGTAGTTACGAAGTCCTGAAGATGTAGCATCTCTAAGGAGAAGCATTGCCATCCAGACCTGGTGGTTACAGCTCTTCTGGAGTGAGAATTGGACTTCACACAAAGAGTTGACAGCACTCTTGTGATAATGGGCAAGTTGTTATCTCGGTATCTCAGGTTTCCTGTGTGATCCAAGCACTGGACCAATAACTGGGCCATGGGACTGGCACCAGGTAGTTTCATGTATTTTTGTGAGTGGAAGGTGTAACATTGTTTGCTGTTATATTTTCCTAGCTTTAGCTTTTTTTTCTATTCTGAGCAATGTATCTATTTTCACTGCTACTTTATAATATCATATAACTGATACTAGAAGTGTTTAGTCTTCTGTGGAAGATATCCATTGATATTAGGGCTTCATGAGCATCAGCTTGAGCGGATTAAGCACAAGCCAGTAAAATATAATTAGTTAGTATATGAGTAGTTGGAAATATGAGTACACGTCCCTTTGTTCCAGTTTTTTTTGCATTGAAATTTGTAGAGAATGGTAACAGGAACAGAAAAAAAAAAACCTGACATGACTTGATTGAAGAAAATGGCTTTAGATAAAAAGAGGATTTTCCTCTTTAAAAAAAAAGATATCTTGAAAGAAAAGGAATACAAACTGTAAGTTATATAAGGACAAAGACCATGTTTCATCTGAAAAAAAAAAAGTTTAAGGTCTCTCTCCTACCCAGGACTATAGCACAGATTTAATAAATGTTTCTTAAATTAAATTGAGAAAGGAATTATTCTACTGCATACAGAATTTTACTCATTTCAAGGTTTTTATAAATTCTAGTATATAAAGTAAATCATATTCTTTGTACTTGTTTATGAAGTGGTGCTAATCATTAACTATCTCAACCCTTAATTTATGATGTTCATCAAATCTATATCTGAGACAGGTTTGTAGGACTTGTTTACCTCAAAATAATAAAGAAGATAAACTCAACATCTTGCAGTCAAAGCTAGTCATTTTCACTGAACAAAATTTCTTCTAATATTTATGTCCATTTCTCAATATAAAAAAAAAAACAAAATTACTACTGTCCTTCAGAAACCATTTGGAATAAAAAATTCTCATTTCAATTCAATTTGATAGAATAAATGCAGTTTATTAACTGGTTTTTATGTTGATTATATAAAGATAAAAAATGCAGTTTCTGATTTCCTCTAACAGGAGTAAAAACCCACCAATACAAATAAGTATGGCACAGATATGTGAAAGTGGGAAAGGCAAGATCCAAAATGCTCGAGGAAAATTTTAGAATAAGTAAGTTCATCTCCTTTAGCTTTTCCTAAGATTTATTATCCAATTATTGATTTAATTATTAATACATTTTTAAACTTCTGTTAGACTTCCTTCCACTTATGCTTTTCTCCAGAAGTAGAATTCTCACTATCCTCCCCCTTAACCCTCACTGGATCTAATCTGTTTGCTGTACTTCTTTTAATGTTCTTCTCCCTTGTCAGTTTCCCTAGAGATTCTGAGAACCTAAAACTCTCCCATAACCTCCTTCCCAGGAATAATCAATTTGAACTGCCAGTGTGCAGCTCCAGTTGATCCCTGATGACTTGGGGTCAATGAATGACTAGCCACCTTTCAATACAAACACATCACGTGTGTGTGTGTGTGTGTGTGTGTGTGTGTGTGTGTGTGTGTGCATACTATAGATATAGTGCACTGCGCTAAACTCTAGTGGTAGGTACAAAGTTTATGGAAAAAGCAACCCCTCAAGGAACTAACAGTGTCATAGCCACTTTGAAGAAAATAGAAATTGGTTGGCTTTCATAAAGAATTATATTTACAGTAACCACAACATATGCCTTTTGTCCAAGAATAAAGCTAGGCTGAAGTAAATTTAAGCAAACTTGGATGTCTTTCTGAATAATGATGCAAATGTGATCATCACACATCTTGTTCTTCTGACTGTGCACCTGAACAAACAGAAGAGGGTGCTTGGGAATTAAAGAGCTTTGAGAGCATCCCAGGTGAAATCTCTTTTTTTCCTTCCTTGGAAGTTGATTTTAGAATACAGTTAACCTAATTAGATAAGCTTACCCTTTATACATGAGTTTTAATTAATACAGTAACCAACATTCTTTAATATAGAACATGCTGAGTATTCTCAAGATGCACCTGACAGGAGGAGTGTTGCCCTCAAAGGATCTTTTTAAGACTTCAAATAGATCTTCAACTTCACAATTGCTTGCTATGAAAACATAGTCATCTGAATGGTATAACGGAGTACTGCTAACGCAGCTTTAAAATATGGAAAATGAATATCCCTGAAGTTGCTACAATTGATGACTTGATCCTGCTAAAGGATGTGTTGAGTAATTTTGTATTTCTAATGCCATGGAATATATCAAATGTTACTTTTTTATAAAAATTGCTGCATCTCTCTTCTGGGGTGTGAAATATGCAAAATATTATAATTTCTCAATGCTAACTTAAAAGCAAAAGCAGGTCATATGTGAAACAACTGAGGAAATTTGTCTTTTTCCCCACAAAAAATAAAACTCATTGGGATAGCTTGTCCAGGGCCAGAGTCTGGTGCAGAGAGTTTGTAATTTCTTTGCATGTACATTCCCTAGGTCCTAGTGTGTGAATTCCACCATGAGAGCATATATTCTGTGTCTGTATGGGGAAATCCATAATCATCACTTTATTTGCTATATTGTTGGTTTAAATGACTTTTGCTTTGAACTAATGTGTCCTCTAGCTGGGTAATAAAAGGAAACAAATCAGTGGGTCCTTGTGATCTGTGGTTTTCAGTGGATATTGACCTGCAGAATATTCCCAAACCTGGAACCCGCAGCTCAATGGGGTGCCAAAGCAGTAAACATTTCAGCTAAAGAAAAAAAAGAATGGCATATAAGCTCAATACAAGTCAGATATGTGACAAAAAAAAAAAACAAAACAAAAAAAACCTAATACCACTCAAGGCTTCATTAACAGGTTTAGTATTCAGAAATTGAAAAGTAAGAGATATTCATAACTGGACAGGCCATATGTGTTGTACTTCCTCCTGTTCTGGGTATCTGTTGTAGATGTGGCTCTAACAGAAGCATCCTCTTAGTTCAGGTTCAATATTAGAAAGAAATGAGTCACCTGCAAGGCACTTAACACTTAACAAAAAAAGTTTACTTTGCCCAAACCCAGTAAGAATATGCAACAAGTATTTAGTGGTATTTAGTTGCTCTACAAGCTGTTCTATTTTTTGTGCTTTTTCAAACCTACTTAAGGTTTATAATTCTCAATATTTTTCTTCATTAAAAACAATCCTTACTAATTTCCTTTTCAGTATTTTAATTATTCATTAAATATTTCCCAATTATATGTAAAAAAATTTTACCATTCATTTTTAAAAATTGTGAGTTCCAAATTATCTCCCTCCCTCTTACACCTCTCCTCTTCTTGAGGAAAACAATTGATTTGATATCAATTATACATGTAAAGTCTTGAAAAACATATTTCCATATTAGCCATGTTACAAAAGAAAACAAAAACAAAAAAAACAAGAAACATAAAAAAATAAAAAGTATGATTCAATCTGCACTGAGTTAATCATATCTCTCTGGAGATGGATAACATTTTTCATCATGGTTCCTTTAGAACTGTCTTCAATCATTGTCTTGATCAGAATAGGTAAGTCTTTGAGAGTTGTTCATCTTTACAATGCTGCTGTTACTATTTGTATTATTTTCCTGGTTCTGCTCACTTAATTTTGCAGCAGTTCATATGTCTTTCAAGGTTTTTCTGAAACCATCCCCCTTGTCATTTCTGACAGCACAATAGTATTCCATCACAATTATATACCACAACTCATTCAGCCATTCCCCAACTTATGGGCATTCCCTCAATTTCCAATTCTTTGCCACAACAAAAGAGCTGCCATAAATATTTTTGTACAAATGGGTCTGTTTCCCTTTTCTTTAATCTCTTTGTGATACAGACATAGTAGTGATACCACGGTTTTGTTGGGTTAAAGTATATGCACAGTATTGGAGCTCATTGGCTATAGTTCCAAATAGTCCTGCAGAATGTTTGGACTAGTTTACAACTCCACCAATAAAGCATTAGTGTCCCAATTTTTTTCCACATCCTATCCAGCGTTTGTAATTTTCTTTTCTGTCATGTTATCCAATCTATTAGATGTGAGATGATATCTCAGAAATTTGCACTTTTCTAATTAGTAGTGATTTAGAGCATTTTTATGACTATTAATAGCTTTGATTTCTTCTTCTGAAAACTGCCTGTTCTTATCCTTTGGATATTTATCAACTGGGCAATGACTCTTATTTTTATAAATTTTGCTCCATTTCCTATATATTTGAAAAATGGGGTCTTTATCAGAGAAACTTGCTGCAGTTTCCTGTCTTCTTTCTAATTTGATTACATTATTTTTGTTTGTGTGAAAGCTTCTTAATTTTGTGCAATTGAAATTATCTATTTTTCTTCCCATTCCTCTCTCTACTTCTTGTTTGGTCATAAACTCTTCCCTTATCTATAGATCTGACAGGTACATTTTTCCATGCTCCTCTAATTTACTTATGATATCACCATTTATGCCTAAATCATTTATCCATTGCTACCATATCTTGGTATATGGAATGAGATGTTAGTCTATGCCCAGTTTCTGCTAAACTGCTTTCCAGTTTTCCCAGAAATTTTTGTCAAATTGTGAGTGATTACCCCACAAAATTTGGATCTTTGGGTTTATCAAACTCTAGATTACTGTAGTCATTTCTTACTGTGTATTGTGTACCTAATCTATTCCACTGATCCACCACTCTATTTCTTAGACAGTATCAAAGAGATTTGATGATTACTGCTTGGCAATATATTTTGAGAGCTGATATTGCTAGGCAACCTTCCTCCACATTTTTTTTCATGGAGTGCCTTGATATTTTTGATCTTTTAAAGTTCTTCCACATGAATGTTGTTATGATTTTTTTCTAACTAAAAAATAATTCTTTGGGGGCAGCTAGGTGGCGCAGTGGATAGAGCACAGGCCCTTAAGTCAGGAGGACCTGAGTTCAAATCTGGCCTCAGACCACACACTTGACACTTACTAGCTGTGTGACCGTGGGCAAGTCACTTAACCCCAATTGCCTAAAAATAAATAAATAAACAAATAAATTATTTTTAGTTGATTCTCTAGAGTTCTGTAACTATGACTTTGGGAGCTCACTGATGGCTTGTTCAATTTCTTTTTGTAAGAGTTACTTAAGTATTCTATTTCCTCTTCCGTTAATCTGGGCAGTTTACATTTTTGTAAGTATTTATTCATTTCACTTAGATATCAGTTTTGCTAGCATATAATTGGGCAAAATAACTCCTAATAATTTCTTTAATTTCATCTTCATTAGTGGTAAAATTACTGTTTTCATTTTTGATACTAATAATTTGAATTTCTTCTCTAATCTTTTTTAATGAAATGTAATTATCTATTTTATTGTTTATTATTATCAAAATTATCTTTCATTGGTTTTGTCATAAAACCAACTCCTGGTTTTTCTATTAGCTCAATGTTGTTATTTTTACTCTTAATTTTTATTAATCTTTCCTTTGATTTTTAAAATATTCATTTTGGTGTTTAATTGGAATTTTTAATTGCTTTTTCCTAGTGTGTTTTTTTTTAGCTGCATACCCAATTCATTGATCTGTTCTTTCCCTTTTTTATTGATATAAGCATTTAGGGAGGTTAATTTTCACCTAGGTACTGCTTTGACTGCATCTCACAAATTTTGGAATGCTGTTTTATTATCATTCTCTTTAGTGAAATTGCTTCCGATTTTTTCTTTAACCTCATCTTTTTAGGATTACATTATTTAGCTTACAATTAAGTTTTAGTCTATGCATCCACAGCCCTTTATTGAATGAAATTTTTATCACATTATTGTCTGAAAGGGGTGCATTGAATATTTCTCTTTTTCTGACTTTGGTTGTGAGGTGCTTATACCTTTATACGTGGTAAGTTTTTGTGAAGATGCCATGTATGGGGGAGAAAAAAGGCATTTTCTATATCCTCTCTTTTAACCAATTTAAATGCCAATGAGGTTCATGTGTTGCCCAATCCCCCACCATTTTCTCCTTTACTGTAAAAGTTCTTCCTTGCACACCTTTTTTATTAGAGAAAATTTTCCTCATTCTTCTTCTCCCTTCCCCTGTCTCCCAGAGCATCCATCTTTTCTTCATTTTTTTTACATCATCACAACATAATCAACTCACTCCCACATTCTCTTTTTATGTAGAATCCTTCTAACTGCCATCTTCCCATATAGAAAAGTAAATAATTCAACTTTATTAAGTCCCTTATTATTTATCTTTCATGTTTTCTTTTTCTGCTTCTCTTAAGTTTTGTATTTGAAAGTTAACTTCTCCAATCAGCTCTGGTTTTTTCATCAGGAATGTTTAAAAGACCTCTATTTCATTAAATATCCATTTATCTCTTGATGGATTGTATTCACTTTAGCTGGGTAGGTTATTCTTGGTTATAATCTAAGCTCTTTAACCTGCCAGAATATCATATTTCAAGCCCTCCAGTCTTTTAAGGTGGTTACTGCTAAATTTTGTGTGATCCTGACTGTGGCTCCATGATATTCGAATGGTTTCTTTTTGGCTGCTTGAAGTATTTTCTCTTTTACTTGGAAAGTCTGGAATTTGACTATAATGTTTCTGTGCATTTTCATTTTGGGATCTCTTTCAGGTAGTGATCAGTGAATTCTTTCAATTTTTATTTTACCCTCTGATTCTAGGATTGTGGTGCAGTTTTCCTTGATAATTTCTTGAAATATGATGTCTAGGCTCTTTCTTTGTTCATGGATTTCAGGTAGTCCAATAATTTTTAAATTATCTTTCCATAATCTATTTCCAAAGACATTTGTTTTTCCAATGAGATATTTCATATTTTCTTCCATTTTTCATTCTTTTTACTGTTTTATTATTTTTTAATGTCTCCTGAAGTCATTAGCTTCCACTTGCAAAATTCTAATTTTTAAGGATATTTTTCTTCAGTGAGTTTTTGTACTTTCTTTTCCATTTGGCCAATTCTGCTTTTTAAAGAGTTATTTTCATCAGTGAAGTGTTTTTAAGGTGTTATTTTCTTCATCATTTTTTGTGCCTCTTTTACCAGGCTATTAATTGTCTTTTCATGATTTTCTTCTTTTGTTTTCAATTATTTGCTTAATTTTTCCTCTATACTCATATTTGATTTTAAAAATCATTTTTAGGTCTTCCATTAATTCTTGTTGTGCTTGTATCCAATTCATATTTTTCTTTAAGGTTTTGCTTGTAGCTTTTTTTTTTTTTTTTTTTTTGGTCTTCTTCTGAGTTTGTGTCTTGATCTTCCCTGTCAGCAGAGTAGATTTTTATGGTCAGGTTCTTTTTTGTTGTTGTTTGTTTGATCATCTGTCTACCCTACTCCCTGCTTTTAAACTTTACACTAAATTGGGCTCTGTTCACTACATAAGGGAGAGGATACACTGTTTCAAGCTTCAAGCATTTTTTGTTGCTGTTTTCAGAACTAGTTCTGGGGAGTTGGAAGTTTTCAGTGCTTCCAAGGTAGTGTGATCTCAAGAGACGTATGATCATGTTGTCTTAGTCTGCACTCTGGTCCCTACCCAGGAAGAGTTCCTTATCACTTAGAATTACAATCAGTACTACTCCTCAGGGCCCTTGCTCCCTTGGGACCAGAAATAAACCCTGTTTCTCAGGATTCCTGATCCCTTGGGACTGTAAGTGATACGATTCTTTAGGACTCCTACTCCCTCTTGACATAAAGTACACTTCTCTGCCCTTGGACTATGACCCAGAAGTCGGTATAGGCAAAGGATATGTCAAACAGCATCTGGACCTACCTCTAGCAGTAGCACAACGGTCCCTTGTAATCCCTTTCTAACCAATTGCCAGGTCCCCTTATTGTCTCTGGCTTGAGAGCTCATAAAGCTGTTGCTGCTTTTGTCACCACTTCCTAGTGCTTCATCCATGTGGGTTTTGGGCCAGCCTCCTACCCTGTATCACAGATCTCCCTCTCCAAACTTCTATGTTGTCTTAGGCTTGTAGAATGTTTTACTCTAACCCTTTGTTGGCTCTTCTATTCCAGAATCCAACTTGAGGCATTATTTAAAGTTGTTTGGAGGTGAATGTTGGAAGAACTCAGCTGAATCCTTCCTCTACTTCACTGTCTTGGTAGAGTCTCCAGAACTGACCCAATCCCCATTAATTTCTTTTACAAAGTTGCATACTAATCTTTACAGAAGAAAAAAACAAAAGGTTAACTCTATAGACCTGTTTAGCTAGAAGAATCTGAAAAATGCTAAACAATCTGATCAGTTTCACTGTGCTGCCTGAATAAGGCCTCACTTGCAAAATATTAAATTCCTATCATAATTCAGTGCTCCAGAAACTACTATCAGAGGGATAGAGTCCATTCTGACAAGGCCTGATGGGGGAGGGGGAGTCACATTTTGAGAGTAGAAGATATTAAAATGCTGGGAAAAATGAATACGTGTGTAGGGGCATGTGCATGTTTGTATGTGTGTGTGTATTATATGTGTGTGTATATTACTACCAACTCCATTATACAAAGTATACCATGGACTTTCCATTACATTCTAAAACATTAATTCTAAAGCTTCTGCCCTTAATTAAAGGAGCCAGTAGAGACAATGTGCCCCCATGACATACATTATACCCCAATATGATCTGGCAGCTTGATGGACATCGATTGATGGAAGTAGTGACCAAGAGACAATAGTTAAAAGCAGACAGTATATGAGTGACATATTTCCAGTGTGACATTTGTGGGTCATTCTGCGACTCTGTAATTAGATTGTTTTTACATCAAAAGAGCTATCTATGAGAGCCATCATTTGACACAATCCACATTATCTAGTTATAATTTTAACAGCTCTTTAAAGATTTTTAGAGTATATGCAAAGAGAAATGCATGTTTGATATTCCTTCATTTTTTTTCGAACAATTTTCAAAATTGAGGCAATTCAAAAATTCTTCAGGAAGTATAGCAAGTTTCAGACCTTCTCTGACACAAATCGTTCTTGGGCATCTTTTTCTTTTTTTCTAAATAAGCCAGATGTTTAACATTTTGATCGACAAACATTTAAGTGCTCACTATGACAGACACTGTGCTAAGAACTGGTGATACCAAAAATAATTCTAGTCTTCAAGGAACCCGCATTCTAATTTATACTTACAACATGTAGATATTTAGGTCCATGCTACTTAATACAGAATAGAGAGAAGGCAACATGTAAGAGTAAAACACTAGCATCTGGGAGAACTGGGAAAGGTGTCCTGCAAAAAGTGGGATTTGAGCTGTCTTAAATAAATCTAAGGGAATCTAAAGGAAACTAACAGGTAGGGATGAAGGGAGAGCATTTTAAAGCATTGTCACTGCAACGGCACAAATCTGGCATAAGAGGTGTCTACTAATAGGCCTACCATACTTTGTCATGGTGAGAGCATGCTTGTGATATTATAGTCAGTTCTTAGAGCTTGAGTAGGGAAAGGGCATTGAAAAGCTAGAGAGCACATGGAGGCTGGCAATGAGCATAGTCCTTATATGATATGGAGATAAATTGGAGGAATTAAAGTTATTTAGCAATGGAGGCATGATAGGTACACTCAAATATTTGGAGGACTCATGTGGGAAAGAATGATACAGAGCTAAACCTAGAGTGAGGAAGGTCTACAAATTTAAGCTCAATAGCAATAGAAAAATAATTCCCTAACTAGAGCTGTACAAAGTAGAATAAGCTGCTTCAGAAGGTACAGTGTTATCTCTCTAACTGAAAGACTTTAAACAGTGGTTGAATGACCACTTGTCAGTCATATTGTAGTGGAGTTCTCAGGGAGAAGGTATGGGTTCGATTAGATGACCACTGAAGTCCCTACAAAATCTAAAATTCTATGATTCTATAATCTTCTTTGAAGGTAATATTTGTGTAGAATATAGATATCAGAAACATTCTAGGCAGTCTACAAAGGTCATGAATCATTAAATTAACATAGGCAACCAAAACCACAACTCTACAAAATGTGCTGATTGAACCAAGAATTGATTTCAGTGATTTTTTTTTCACTGATTAGGTACTCATTGCATACGTGCCAACTGATTTATTCCCTATTATGTCAAAATTTCTTCTCAATTCTGAGCTTACAATTAAAAAATAATATTGTTTTAGATTCAACTAAGCAAATGGCAATGTATTTCATCTCAGGTGTATCTCATTGTAATGTAATTCATCTCATTTTATTTCATATTTTTCAGGGAGAAAAATTTCAAAGAATCACGAACCCCTCCCTAGAAGGGATCTGATAGGCTATCTAATCTAACACTTACCAGAAGCTGTTTTTCAGTCATTTTAATTGCGTCTGACTCTTTGTGACACCATTTAATGTTTTCTTGGCAAAGATGCTGGAGTGGTTTGCCATCTCCTTCTCCAGCTCATTTTACGAATGAGGAAACTGAGGCAAACAGGGTTAAATGACTTGCCTAAGGTCACATAGCTAGTAAGTATCTGAGGCCAGATTTGAACTCACAGAGATGTCTTCTCCACACTCTATCCACTGTGCCACCTAGATGCCCATTACCTGAAGACATTTCCCATTTATGTAATCATTCAGACATTTCTCACCAGGCTGCACTACTTTGAGAATTCTCTGACTTCTCCACCACGCCCCAGGAAGCATTATCGCAATAAACTCATTGTCCTATAGGATCTTCTCAGCCTGGATACTCCTCTGCCGAGCTAATTGGAGGATGAGGTGATGAACTCCAAACCTCCATTAAGAAGAAAGTCAATTCAAATATCTCCTAATATCTGGCTGTACACCTTTGGGACTTTTCTGATTAACTTCTCCACCATTTCCTGTTTTCCTAACTCTCCCCATTTTCAATTTCCTTTTGTATTCTGTCTTCCCCTTTTTGGTTGTAAACTCATTAAGGTAAAGGACTGTCTGGTTTTTTTTTTGTTTTTGTTGTTGTTTTTGTATTATTGCACTTTACACAGTACCTTGCACATCACAGTGGCTTGATAAATGTTTATTGACTTATATTATTTGATGATATCCAGTGGTGGGATTGGGAGCAAAGGAAGTCATTTCTCCTGAGGCATCCCACTCATTCTACTTAAGATAGCTCTAATAAGAATATCACTATCCTACCCCTTTTAAGTATTCTCTTTTTCAAGCAAAACATCTTCAGTTCTTTCAACTGATTTCCCAACAGATGAATTAAAAGTTTTGGGTGAAAAAACTGTAAGGTTGGACCCAAAGCCTGAAAAAAGCTTTACTTCCACATAGACTATGAAAGATCAAGAATATATCTAAGTGAAAGAAAGCGCCTTGTTTCCAGTGCTTTGTTTTGTTCTATACCTTTACTGCTCTCATTCACCTGCATGAGAGAATGGAAGAAATATGTTTTTGCTTTCTCTGAGATGTTTTCCCCCTTATTCTGATGACTGGAGATGTCAGGATTTCTTCTTTTCCCTTAAAAAAGCAAAAGGAGTCATCAGTCTTTAAAATGCAAGAGCATGGAATAGTCTTTTCTTCCCAAGAGGAAGAGAAATCTCCTAATTATGAATTCCAGTCAGTGCCAAAGACTACTCCCAAAAAGAAATTCTATAATTTCATGTTCAGTGGAACTACACCCGGCAGCAGCTAGCAGCAATTATCAGAGCAATGGGACAACACTAAGAAGAGGCCAAAAGAATTACTAGTGGGAACTATACTTGACAAAGACTACATACAAGAGAGTGAAGACTATGACAGTCTCCATGTGCAATGGAGAATATGTCAGAGATTGTATGATTCAACACCAGCAGACAACAGGGCTGGTGGGAGCAGGACAAAGTTATGAACATGGAATTCCTAAAATACACTTTCTGGAAGACCTGTGAACAAGCTGGTAAGCGCTCCCAGGTATTGCATAGATATTTTGTTTCCTTGAATTTCCAGGTACTTTTCCAGGAAAATATCATTTCCATTGACGTCTCATTGACTTCTAATTATTTGGAAAGGGGAGAGAAAGTAAGGCATTGTCTGTCCTCTAAACTCTGACCCAGTTTCCATCGCCATTACCACACACGTTCTCCAAGCTTTAACCAAAACTATAAAACTTGAGAAAATAGGCAAAAACAGGTGACGTAACCAGCTGAGGAAGCAGCTTTTTGAACTGGTCTACTGTTTTACACAGGACCCACAGGGTAGGACCAAAAGTTTTCCTAGCCAACATCAGCACATTTCCTGTTGTACCTAGTTGAAATGCCTTTGATTGACTGAGTTGTTGATTCATTCAATCAAGCTGTCTAAGCCTTATTCATATCAAGTACAAACCTCTGATTGATTGACTAATTCACTTAAGGGATCTCTCCTAACAAAAGTTAGCAGGACTAAATATTTTGTTAGTTACTTTAAATGAGGTGGGAAACTCAATTGATTAATTCAATGGACCTCCACACTCTTATACCATCCAATATTAACTGCACTGATTTCTTTGTGGAAAAATACCATTTCAATTTTATTTAATCAAAATTGTTCATTTTATCTTCTATAATAATTTCTTAACCCATGATTGTCAATGAACTCTTGTGCTATAAATTTTTGGAAATTGTATTCTCTTTCTTTTATCTCTAATTTGTTTTTGATGTAACCTTTTATTTAGAGCATGTATTTGATTGGAGTTTATTGTAACATAGTATACATTTTGGGGCTAAATACAATTTCTTCCAGAATGCTTTCCGATTTTCCCAGCATTTTACATCAAAGTGTCAGTCCATATCGTAGAGGTTAGGTCTTCAGGTTTATAAAATACTATGATAGCATATTAATTTACCTCTGGGTATTGTATATCTAATATGTTAAACTAATCAACTTGACTATTTCTTTTTCATCTGTACCAAATGGAATTGATGATTACTGATTTGTAGTATACTTTGAGATCTGGTACTGCTACAATCCCTCCTTTCCCACTTTCTGTCATAATTTCACATGAGGATCTTGACCTCTTATTACTCCAGATGATTTTTGATATTAATTTTCCCAGTCGGATAAGGTAATCTTTTGTGGTCTGATTATTATGGCACCAAATAAATTATTTAGATGGCATTATCTTTTATTAATTTTGCATAATCCAACCATGAGTAATTAATATCTTTCTACTTATTTGGTGTTTATTTCTACAAAGAGTATTCTGAAGTTATATTCATATAGTTCCTGTATGTATCTTGGTAGCTGGACTCCTAAATGCTTTATATATTCTATAATTATTCTGAATAGAATTTCTCTTTCTATCTCTTCCTACTGAGTTTTGTACATAGTAATGGCAATAGTAGACATTCTTGCTTTATCTCTTATCTTGCTGAAAATACCTCTAGCTAATCTCTACTACATATCTTGCTGGCTATTGGTTTTAGATAGATAATACTTGCCACATTAAATGTGGTTTTATTCTTATTTGTTGTGGGTTTGTTTTTTTTTTTTACAAAAATAGGTACTATATTTTGTCTAAAACCTTTTCCTGCACCTATAGATGTTATTCTGTGATTTATAGTTGTTTTAGTCTTTTATATAGTGTATTGAATTAATGTTGCATTCCTTATATTAATCCCATCTGGTTATAGTGTATAATCTTTTTAATTTGTTTCATTAACCTATGTGCTAATATTTGATTTAATATTCAAATTGATTCATTAGAAATGTTTCTTTTTTTTCAAACTTTCATTACTTTGCATATCAAGACTATACCTGTATAATAGAAGGAATTTGGTAGTATGTTTTCTTTCATTATTTTTTGTCAACAGCTCATATAATGTTGAAATTAATTTTTTTTAGTATTTGATAGAATTAATTCATAAATCCAGCTTGTTTGGGCCTTTTCTTTCCTTGGGAGTTCTTATGTGACTTACACATATCTTTTTTTCTTTCCCCTGAGATTGGGTAATTTAGATTATCTGTTTCTTTTCTGTTGATTTGGATATTTCATATGTTTGTAAACATTCATCTATTTCATTTAAAATTTCCTTATCATCAACAGAGAAGGAACTTCTTGATTCAAACATGACCAGTTCTATCTCTTTAACAGGGGCAGTGCTCCTAATGATAATTAGGTCTGGCATAGAGTTTGAAGTGCAGAATGTACAATGTTGCTTCTGACCTGCAGGAGGAGTTTATTAGCACATTATAAAAACCATCAGAGAAAAGAAGGTAAATAAAAAGACTCAAATAGATCAAAAGTACCTATTTAAAACACTAAAGAGCCTAGGAATAAATGGAGCTTTCCTTAAAATGACAAGTAGTATTTCTCTAAAGCCATCAGCAAGATCAGGGGTGGAGCAAGGATGCCCATTATCACCACTATTCAATATTATATTAAAAATGTTAGCTATAATAATAAGAGAAGAAAAAGAAATTGAAGAAATTAGAATAGGTAATGAGGAACAAAACTATCACTCTTTGTAGATGATATGATATACTTAGAGAATTCCAAAGAATCAACTAAAAAACTAGTTTAAATAATTAACAACTTTAGCAAAGTTGCAGAATATAAAATAAACCCACATAAATCATCTGCATTTCTATACATTACCAACAAAGCCCAGCAGCAAGAGATAGAAAGAGAAATCCCTGTTAAAATAATTATAGACAATATAAAATACTTGGGAGCCTAACTTCCAAGACAAACCCAGGAACAATATGTACACAATTACAAAACACTTTTCACATGAATGAAGTCGTATCTAAACAATTGCAAAAATATCAATTTCTCATGGGTAGGTCGAGCCAATATAACAAAAATGACAGTTCCACCTAAATTATTTACTTTCTGAGTGGTATACCAATCAAATTACCAAAAATTGATTTCATAGAGCTAGAAATAATCATAATTTGTTATTCATGTGAATGAAAGTGCCCTAGCCATGTCAGATCTCAAACTGTATTATAAAGCAGCAATCATTAAAATTGTCTGGTACTGGCTAAGAAAGAGTGGTGGAGCAATGGAATAGATTAGGTATACAAGATTCAATAATTAATGACTGTAGTAATCTAGTGTTTGATAAATCCAAAGACCCCAGCTTCTGGGATAAGAACTCAGTATTTGACAAAAACTGCTGGGAACATTGGAAAACAGTATGGCAGAAAATAGGTATAGGTCAACATCTGTATACCAAGAAAGGATGGGTACATGATTCAAACTTAAAGGGTGATCACATAAACAGAGTAGGTGAGCAATGAATAGTTTACCTGTCAAACCTATGGAAAGAGAAGAATTTATGATTAAACAATTGATAGAGAGAATTATGAGATAAAAATGGACAATTTTGATTATATTAAATTAAAAAGTTTTTGCCCAAACAAAATCAATGCAACCAAGATTAGAAGGAAAACAGAAAGCTAGGAAACAATCTTTATAGCAAGTATCTTTGATAAAGGCCTCATTTCTCAAATATATAGAGAACTGATTCCAGTTTATAAGACTACAAGTCATTCCGCAATTGACAAATGGCCAAATGATATGAACAGGAAGTTTTCAGACAAAGAAATTAAAGCTATACATAGTCATATGAAAAAATGCTCTGAATAACTATTGATTAAAGAAATGCAAATCAAAACAACTCTGAGGTACCACATCACAGCTATCAGATTGTCTAATATTACAGAAAAGGAAAATAATAAATGTTGGAGGGGATGTGGGAAAATTGGGACACTAATGCACTTTTGGTAGAGTTTTGAACTGATCTAACCATTCTGAAGAACAGTTTGGAACAATGCCCAAATGTCTATAAAACTGTGCATAACCTTTGATCCAGCAATACTACTACTAGGTCTGTATCCCAAAGATCTTTTTTTTTAAAAGGTGTGAGGGGGAAAGTACCTATTTGTACAAGAATATTTATAGCAGCTCTTTTTGTAATGGCAAAGGATTAGAAATTGAGGGGATACCTATCAATTGGTAATGGCTGAACAAGTCATGGTATATGATTGTAATGGAATATTATTGTGCTATGAGAAATGGCAAGCAGGATGATTTCAGAACATGGAAAGACTTACATGAATTTATGCAAAGTGAAGTGTGCAGAACCAGGAGAACATTGTACACAATAATAGCAATACAGTACAATGATCAACTGTGAATGATTTAGTTATTCTCAGAAATACAATGATCCAAGACAATTCTAAAGGACTCGTGATAAAAACGCTATCCACTTCCAAAGAAAGAACTGATGGAGTCTGAATAAAGATAAAAGCATATTACTTTTCACTTTCTGTATTTTTTCATGTTTTTTTCCTTTGTGCCCGTGTCTTCTTTCACAACATAACTAATATGGTAATACGTTTTGCGTGATTGAACATGTATGACCTATATCAAGTTGTTTACTGTCTCTGGGAGTGGAGAGACGACAAAAAAATTTTGGAAATCAAATTTTTTTTGAAAATAAAAGTTAAAAATTGTTTTTACGTGTAATTGGGGGAAAACTGAAATATTATTTCAACAAAGAAAAATAGATCAAAAGTAGTAAGAAAGGCCCACATATGACATATCCTTTGCCTTGCCTCTTCTTTCTCTTCTCTGGTTGGCAAAAAAATTCTAAGAGGCTGCTTCTCCTGTCTCCAGGGCAATGTTAGAGGCCAAAGCTCTCCTTTAGGAGCTCTTTTGGTGGTTAGAGAGGGATGCATAATTTTGTGGGGAGGGGGGAGAGGGGAAGAAGAGATTTTCTTATAAGCATGTATAAGAAAAAGAGGGCCCCAAGTCCTCTAGAGATGACTCACATATAGTGAAGCACCATGTGTAGCAAGGGTTCTCCCCTACCTGCATTAAAGGGATGTCCTTGTGTGGCTTAAAGGGTGGCAAAATAGACATCTCTAGTCTCTCCCTCCACCCCCTACCTCCTGCAGTGGACACTTTGATTCCTGACAGAAGAAAAAAGAAATTGAGTCTGAAGATCATTCTGCATTCTTCAGAGAGAGGGAGCATCATAGTAGAATTTTATCTGCCTGCTCCCTTAAATATTATTAATCTAGGGGATATGATAAGATTTAATTTAACTTCTGATCCCTCTTTCTCATTGTTAGGAGGGAAGGCAGACCCCAAGCTTTACATCCAAAGTTTGAACCCTTTCCCACTAAACACCAGTTCCACAATGAACTCACATAGTGAATAACAAAGAAATCCATTTATCCAAATCATAGCAAAACAAAAATCAGAGAAGGCATAAATAGAAGAATATATACCAGATAAAAGAGAGTAATGATGTTCTCCTAGTAGGAGCCAGAGTACTAGATCTCACCCAAGGCAAAACCCCCCCAAATCTCCAAAGACATAGGTACATGATGTAGACTGAGTCTTTTCTTTCAGCAACTCCAAGTAAAGTTGGCCTCTTCTTCCATCTCAAAGCTGGAAGCTAGAAGTGCCCAAAGCAAAGTTTGAAGAGTTCCCAAGAAGACTGAAGAAAAATAGAGCTGTCCCACTCTTGCTAACACCATCTCGTCCCTCCAATAGGGCAGGACATTCATCTCCACCCATAAGGAAAGAGTCCCATACCAATGAACCTTAGGACAAAGGTTATATGTGCTTTTTTCACGTTTCTGGCACAGTATTAATCTATAGTAATTCTCTCCAACTGAAATGGTTTTGGAGTCAAATAAGATGTGTTCAAGTGTTGTCTAGTCACTTTCTAGTTGTGCGTACTTGGGTAAATTACTTAACCTCAATGGAATCCAATTTCTTTATCTGTGAAATGAAAAGGTTGAGCTAGATTTCTGAGGTCCCTTCCATTTTTAAATGTTTTCCTATGATCCCATGTTTGTAGTGAGTTAGAAATTTCCTCAATAATTCGTGAATTTATTAAACACTATCTCACCTCTCACCTACCCTCTCTCTAGTTCTATCCATTTGAAAATCATGTCTATTTGAATGAGTAAGATGAAGCTTCCTATATTATCCTATCAGTCTCTTGTTAAATGTGGTAATTAGGAAGAAGAATCAGTTACACACAGTGCTTTACAACTTGTATCAGCTCCTGAGAGCTGATTATTAAATTTTCTGTGTGAGCATTTACACCTCAGAAATCATCAAATGTTCAAATTGGGGCTTCATTTATTGTTTTCTTGATTGTCTAGACTTAAGAAAGTGATGGAGAAAAATGTTAATAATGCAAATTAAAGGATGTTGAGGCTACTTTTTTTTTCCTGGAAAGCTGATTTTAAACATTTACTAACGTACCCTTGATATATCTCAGATTTCCTTTCTGGAGTAACATCAATGACAGTACTCTAATAGAATATGTTATCTGAAACTAGAGTTACTATCAATAACTAATTCAAGTCCTTTCAATTTGTTCTTTCTTTTTAAATGCTTTTTAAAATATCAGAGGAACTCTGATCACCATTTTATCTACCTCAGAATCAGATGGCAAGCTACCAAAACTATTACTATCAAGAGAGAGAAATAAAGGCCTCCATTTTTGACAAAACCTATGAGAAGAAAATGTGGCACAAGAATTTGAAAACCTTATAATTTTGAGGAAATTCATGCAAATTCATGCAAAATTTCACAATGGAAAGTTTTTGTTTCTTCTATTGATATTGTTTCCTGAGAGTGAATTGGAGTTTCAGAGATATTCTCGAGAGTTGAGTTTCATAAATGATCATCCTCTTTCACAATCTGACCAACTCAGGTCATTTCCCCTGACACAAGCTTTGATCCAGAGACAACAAACACTAGTGGAATTGCCCAGAGATAGTTACTCTCTCAGAACAGAGACACCAGGACAAGCTAACTGGCACTGAATTCTATAGGATAGAAACACAGGAAAACACATCAATTCTTACAGCTTGTTGCAAAAGAATTGGACCACGGAGAAGGCAAACACATTTTTTCCACAGTCCAAGGTCTTGGTCAAACATGTATCTATAAGTTGCACAACAAATATTGAAAAAAATCTTGCCCTGCCATATCCAGCCACGACACCAATTCAATAGAAATGGCACATAAGAAACTCTTCTGCCATTGTCTTTATTATGTTCCATGTGGATTGTGTTCATGGAATTAGTGATTGGGTGGATTAACTCCAAAGTGTAACAACTACCACTGAGCCTACATTTTTGCTTGTTCCCTCTGTGTTGACAGTTCCTTTTGCTGCCTCTCTTTGGATGGCAGGTATAGCCCACTCTGGGTACAGAAGGCCTTGTTTCTTGGATCTACCCTTAGTTCTTTCACAAAAAGAGTGTACCTTTATGTAGCACTTTACAGTTTACAAAGTTTTTTGTTGTTGTTGTTGTTGTTTTGAGTGAGGCAATTGGGGTTAAGTTACTTGCCCAGGGTCACACAGCTAGTGAGTATTATGTGTCTGAGGCTAGATTTGAACTCAGGTCTTCCTGACCCCAGGGGCCGGTGCTCTATCCACTGTGCCACCTAGCTAGCCCTCTAACTCTTTCTTTGCAATAGCCCTGAGTGGCAAGTATTGCAAAACATTATTATCCCTGTTTCATGGAGAAAGAAATATACTTAGAAAGGTTAAGTGACTTTTCCACAGTCACAAAGATTATAAGTGTCAGAGCTGGGATCTGAAGCCAAGTTTCCTGACTCCAAGTGCCATACACTTTTCACTACAGCCTTCATAGAGGTGTATAGGATATTTACTTGAACTACTGACAATTTTCATTTATAAGCAATCTCTACTTTTCACCACTTAGCATTTCAGCACTTTGCTCACTCAACACTATTCAATAAAGACCTATAATTCATGTCAAAGCAACTTTACTCATTTCTTCACTAGTTTTAATACATCTGGATGCTGAGTAGGAAGTAAAGAGAGTAGAGGAGTTCTGCCAGCTTTGTTGTTGCTGCTGTCGTAGTTTTTAAAAGCTCTGACAAAGATGTGCAAACAACCTTCTGGTAAATCCAGGCAAAGGGTCTGACTATGGCCTCCTCCCTCTAGCCCAGAAGCTCACTAACCCTTCAGACTCCCACTGGTATTGTTGATGGAGGGGGAAAGCACAAAGATAAGATGAACAAGAGGGTCAATTCAAGAGGCCCTGACTCTCCAATCCCTTACATCTAAAGTCCTTATGTCATACAAAGTGACTGGTCTCCATTCAAGGCAAAATTGTCAAGTAGATGCCTTTGTTATTCATTTCCTCCTAGCTCTTTGTATCTTTACTCCAAGTCATCCAGAACACTCAGACTATCCAGAGTCTTCCCCTGCATTTCAACTAGTCTTGCCTCCCAGAACAGCTCCTTCTTTCCTCCTCATCAATATTTACCAGTCCCCTTTGTTACACAATTTCAGGACCCTAATCTTTGCTTACATAATAATGACTGCTAATGGGTTTAAGGGTCACCCTCACCAGATAACATACTTTCATTATGAATCTTCTCAAATATAATAATCTAACTGAAAGAAATGATGCTAAATGTGGATGGAATGTTCAGGAATTGAGAGGCCAGCAGGAAAAGGATAAACAAAATAATGTAAGACTTGTGTTATTGGAGAATTGATTGAAAGATCTAGGAAAGTTTAGCCTGGAGAAGAGAAGATTCTGAGGAAATATGGCAGCCATCTTCAAGTGTTTGAAGGAGTATCATATGGAAAAAAGGATTAGACTTAGTCTGTTTGACCAAACCTGGAAGAATAGGATGAAAATTGCAAAGAGGAAAATTTAGGTTTTATGTCAGGAATAATTTCCCAATGATTAAAACTATCCATGAGTGGAATGTGCTGCCAGGGAACAGAGTGGACTGTCTCTCATCAGTAATCTCTGGGGAGAAAGTGGTGTCCACTGGTCAGGTATATTGTGACAGGGATTATTTTAGGGTATGCATTGCACTAGAAGACTGTGTTTTTCATTCTAACTCTACATGTCTGTTAGTTCTTTCAGAAAGATTTTAAGGGAACTAGGTTTTCTGGCTACTCTTCAAGTAGCACCTTGTAGGTGATCCTATTCCAGATATTCCCAGGGCTAGCTTTACACCTGGCTCTTAGGACATTATTCTGTAATAAGGTATGTTTCAGGGTTTTCCTGGGCATGCCCAGATTACCTAATATGGAGGAACTCCATGTCTCCTATCACACAAGTGGGAGTAGTATCCTTAGATTTGTTACATAGACAGAAAGATGGCATGTTTACAACTAACCAGACAAGACAGGTGCTTGCTTTCTGACCCGTGCTCTTTCCTGGGTGTTCCTCCCTCCTGCATCCAGAGGGTGAAGATTAAAATCCACAGCACAGGCTCTATGAACTGAACTGCGAGTGGGAATCCCTCCTCTTGCCCCTCAGACCCTCTCTGACTCTGAGAAATGAGCGTAAAGGTATTTGTTTCTAAAATGTGTTATTTGTTCTCAATTCTAGGTGTCAGCAGTGATCCTTATCTGGGATTTGTAGGCCCAGTGACCTTGGGACCAGAATTGCAAGCATGATAGAACCACCAAGCTCACCCCACAGGGAAGCCTAGAGAAGCCGGGGTGTCTGGGTTCAAGCCTGAAGAGTATTTTGCACTTGGAATTCAGAATGTGCACTATAGGAACTGAGCTAAGCTATTAATCCAATCCTCTTCTCCTCCCTAGAGACTAAAGTAATATAGGGGTGGTGGGGAGGCAGGGAGCAGTAATTAAGCTCTACATGTTGGGGAATAAATTTATGAATTTGTGATTATGCTTTTTGAAGTAAATATTGCTTTGCAAAATTTAATGTGACCGTTAGTGGCTAAATGGAACTGGGATGGAGGGTATTGCCTACTTGGGGGAGCTCCAGTTGGGGCTGGAGCCATTTGCAAAGAGCCTAGACATCCTACAACCCCTTAATGGTACATTGAGAACCTTGGGAAAGAGATGAAATGTAGTATACCTGGCAATGGGAACAAGGTAAACAGAGTAACAGATAACTTGAGTGAAATTAACTTGGTAAATAATATGACAATACCATAATCCATCTCTCTACCATAAAGAAAACTTCAAGCTCATTTACTCAATTAAAAAAAAGTTAATATTCTATTATGTGCAAGACACTATATTAGGACTGGAAATCTACAGATGAAAAGCCACATAGTAAAGGATCTTACAATATGATAATTGAATAAACCTGACATCATAACCATAATTGAAAGTAGAATGTGTGTGAGAAAGAAATCAAGCAATGAGGGATAAAATATGAAAGAAAGAGGAATCCTTCTTAGTTAAGGAGAATAGTGAAGGCTTCATGCATGATATGTCACTGACCTAGGCACTGAAGGAAGAGATGTAAAGATGTAAAGGGAGTATGTTCTAATGATGAGGATTGGCCTAGACAAATGCTAGCAGGTGGGAGAGGAAAGGCTAAGAGCTTTCACAGGTAGTCATGTAGTCCGGGTGGAAGCTTGTGAAAAAGAGAAACACCATGAAATCAGGTTTGGAAAGTTGTAGCCAGATTGTGAAAGACTTCAGATGACAAGAATGAGTTTATATTTTATTCCATAGATGATAGGCAGCCACAGAAGGTCTTTGAGCAAAGGAATAGTATTTTCAGGTCTTGGTATTGGGGCATTTGGGAGGCAATGTAAAAAACACATTTGTGTACAACAGAGAGAGAGAAGGCCATTAAAAAGTTAATACTAAATGAGAATTAATTAGGGATTAAGGTGGAGGCAGTGAAAGTAGAAAAGAGGGGGTAAATATGAGGGATATTTCACAGTTGGAATGGACAATTTACTAGCTGTGGAGAGTTAGCGAAAGAAAAAAATTCAAAGATAACTCCAAGGTTTCAAGCCTGGGTGTCTGAGAGAATCTTCATGCCATCAATTACAACTGGAAAGACAAGAGAAGGGGCTAGGGGTGGGGAAGGAAATGATGGGTTCATTTTGTGATCCACACCTGGCAGGACATCAAGTCATAATCCTTCAAGGGCCCCTATATTATACTTATAATACAATATTTTAATGGAGGGCTTAGGGGATAGTATGACATATTTCCAATGTCAAATAACTGATTTGCCAGTTCCTGAGTCATTCACCATCTCATAGAAGTTGCTTGGTATATTTTGGCAGCATAGAACACTAGCAATCCTTCTTATGGAGGCTATTCCAAATGTCTGGGGCCACAGTACGAGACAATGGATCTCATTACAAATGGAATAGGGACTAGAGTAGACTGTACCTGTGATTTTGTTGATGTAAGAAATCACTGGGTAAGGAAATTCCTTCCAATGACAGTTGGCACTTTCCTACCAATGAAGTTAATTGCCAAGGGTCATACAGTTTCAGAGGTAGAACTTGAACCCAGGTCTTCCTGGCTCTAAGATTGGCTCTCTATCCATTATACCACATGGCCTCTTCATTACAAGAGTAACCTGGAATTTAGTTTTTAGAGTTCAGGCTTACTCCCCATTCATTAAATAGCTTTTTATATTAAGAAGGAAGTAGGAACTCTCTTGGGCAGTCTAGGTGGCATGGTGGATGGAGTGCCAGTTGGGAAGATCAGTGTTCAAATCGAGCCTTACACACATACTAGCTGTGAAACCAGCTGTTTACCTCAGTTTCCTCATCTGTAAAATGACCTGGATAAGGAAATGGCAAACTACTCCACTATCTTTGCCAACAAAATCCCAAAAGGAGTCATGAAGAGTTGGACATGACTGAAATGATTGAACAATAACAGGCACTCTCTAAAATTATCAAAGAGACTTCTTGTGCAATGAGCTAGAAATTCTTATGCCAGAAAATTAAGAGAGGTATACAATTTAGTTGCTACCATTGATGATTTTCACTTCATTTCCTTTATAAGTAAAATCACTTCTCTAATTCTACTACCTTCCCTCTCTAGCCCACTTCAGATTTGGTCCCATACATCTAGCATTTATTCAACACTTAAGTGCTAGATCCTGCTCTAGGTTTTAACGGTACAAAGACCTGAAAAACAGTTCCTGCTCTCAAGAAACTTACATTCTATTAAGTGCAGAGGTAATCCTACTAGCTTTCTTCTCTCACTAAATTCTACCTCTGCTAACATTCCACTTTGGGGGAATCATGTGTTTTCAGCAAAGTGGCAAAGATAGCAACCAAAAATGCGTAATGAAGAGGAATCATTTGCAGAAACTTGATTGTTTTCAGGTTAATGATACTACAAAACACCACAGGAAATAAAAGGATAACAATTATTATTATTATTATAACTAGCCTTTACATAAATCTTTAAGACATCTTCTTTGTATAGGCATTATTTCATTTGATCCTCTCAACAACCCTGTGATATAGATACTAGAAGTACAATTATCAGTATTTTATAGATAAGGAAAATCAGATCTCTCCTAATTCCAGGTTTTACACTTCTCACCACTACTCTATAATGTCTCTCTGCTACAATGGCTGAAGAGGAGGCAGCTAGGTGGTGCAGTGGATAGAGCACTGGCCCTGAAGTCAGGAGGACCTGAGTTCAAATCCGGCCTCAGACCAAACACTTGACACTTACTAGCTATGTGACCCTGGGCAAGTCACTTAACCCCAATTGCCTTAAAAAAAAAAATCCTTACAATGGCTGAAGTGCTTTCCAAAAGTTCTAATTCTCATCCTCATATCTTCTGTCCTTTCTACAAAGTGTATTTTATCTCCTTTAGCATTGTTGATGATCACTAGTCAAGTGGTGATGCAGGTTTCGTGAGTCAAGAGACTGCAGACAAGTTAAAGTCTAATGCTTAGGGAGGGTTAGTGGGGTAGCTCCAAAGTACTTTCACTAATAGGAAGTACTTCAGATAAGAAAGCAGTTCTCTATGTCTATCTTTACTCTCTTCTATCTTCACCTCTACTTTTATAAACTCAGCCTATGGCTTGTTAGGAATTACTCTTAATCATTTGTCCCTAAGTCTCCTCGGGAGTAAGGGAGAATATTATGAAAAGGCTCTTGATAAAGAGGCAAGACGTACTTCTAAAATCAAGTGTGCTCTCCTATTAGCCAATTTGAATTGTCAAATAAATGTTTTATATAAACAGGAAAAGAACTGAACAGGAAATGAGAAGATCTGGGTTCTAGTTCGAACTCTACAAGGAGATGAATGACTTTGAACAAGTCTTTTACCCTCTCTGGGCTTCATTTTTCTCATTGCCAAACTGAGAGCATAAGACTGGAATATTGGTGTCAAATTCAAATAGAAAAATGGCCACCAAACTGTATATAAGGTCCCTTATGGGCCACCTATTGACTTAGAAAACTATATATTTATATTATTTATGTTTTATTATTTTATTTCATTAAGTAATTCCCAATTACATTTTAATCTGATTCCTTCTGGACCAGATAATCACTAAGGTCCATTCCAGCTCTAATCTCCTTTAAATCAGTCTCTATACTTCTTCATGGGCCCTTAGGTGGCACAGAGGATAGAGTGTTGGGTCTGGAGTCAGAGAGATTCATCTTTGTGAGTTCAAATCTGACCTTGGACACTTGCTAGCTGTGTGACCCTGGGCAAGTCATTTAACCCTGTTTGCCTCAGTTTCCTTATCTGTAAAATGAACTGGAGAAGGAAATGGCAAATTGGGCCATTAACCCTGCCAAGAAAACCCTAAATGGGATCATGAGGAATCAGACAGGACTAAAACAACTGAACAAGAACAGCTTCTACATGGGACTTGGGTCCTCTTCACCCTTTAACATCCCTTTGCCATGCCAATCTCCTTCTCCCATAGGTGAGTTCCTCCCAGTATCTCCATTTTGGGGAGGGTCCTAGACCAATCATTATTCCCCTCCTTGCTTTGCTTAGGATTTTCCAGACTTCAGCAGGACAACTTCTTCCCTATGGCTCCTCCCACCCCACCCCCTTTCTATTCCCCTTTATGTGTTATCTTCCTCTATTATAATATAAGTTCCTTGGGACAGGGGCTATCTTTCTTTTTGCTTTTATTTGTATCCCCAGTGGTTAGCCACTCCAGTAATAATAAACACTTGATAAATTCTTATTGCTTTGCCTTAGAGCAGGAAGGGACCTAAGAGGTCATTGTGGCCACCATCACTTTTCCTCATTTTATAGATGAAGAAACACATGTGCAGAAAGTCTAAATGATTTATCTAAGGTGTAAGTAGCAGAACTAATATTAGAACCCAGGGCCACCTGTTCCAGGTACAATACTCTTTTCACTCCACTTGTTTTTCAGTCTTTTTGTCTGACTCTTCTTGACCCTATTTGGGATTTTCATGACAAAGATATTTGAGTGGCTAGCCATTTTTTCCTCTAGCTCATTTTACAGATGAGGAACTGAGGCAAACAGGGCTAAATGACTTGCCCAGGGTCACACAGCTAGTAAGTGTCTGAGGCCAGATTTGATCTTAGATCTTCCTGATTCTAAGCCCAGTACTCTAGCTGCTGCACCATCTAGACACCCTTTCAATCCACTAGACTGCCTTATATCTATTTCACTGATGGTGTTATGGCAAAGAGAAACGATATTTTGGTATACAATGCAGTCACAGGTATCAGCTCAATAATTTTCCTTAATGGTCATTGAACTCAGTTTATATACTGCACTATATTTAAAGGAAGGTTTTTTAGTTTACTATACCTATTATTTAAGAGAAAATATGTTGTCATGCCTATGCTTTTAATACATTATGCAATAGCATCCTATCCTTCCTTATTTATCTCTTACTCCCATCAATTTATATAAACTGCTTGGATCACACATAACTTAAATGAAATGGCAAAGAAATTCTTCATGCTAACTAATTCGTTTTTCGTGATATACATACATACATACCAATCTTGAGCATCCTTTCTCATCTTATTGACTTTTTATTTTGTCAGAGAAAAATGAGATACTGTAAGAGTTGAAAAAATATTTATCATAAGCAGAGGTCATCACAACAAATGTGAATTTATTTATTAG
Organism: Vombatus ursinus; assembly: GCF_900497805.2. Classification (NCBI taxonomy): domain Eukaryota; kingdom Metazoa; phylum Chordata; class Mammalia; order Diprotodontia; family Vombatidae; genus Vombatus; species Vombatus ursinus. Next base: position 23,562,382 of record NW_020954590.1, read on the forward strand.
TAATACCATACATTTGCATAGTATTTCACAGTTTGTAAAATTCTTTCATATTTATTATCTTATACATGACATTCCATCTCCCACAACTTGTATCTTTGCGTAAGTGATTCCCCCATATCTGGAAAGCACTCCCCCCACCTCCATCTTAGAATCATACAGGATCATGAATTTAGAGCTAGAAAGAACCCCGGAGATCATTGAACCCACTAATTATACAGATGAGGAAACTATGTTCCTCAAAGGTTAAGTGATTTTCCCAGGATCACACAGGGAATAAGTAACTGAGGTCAGATTCAAACCCAGGTCTTCCTGAGTAGAAGTCTAACACTTTACTTCCTTCAAAGCATGGATGGTGGGTCACCTCATACACAAGGCCTTTCCTGTTCCCCTCAGTTAATAATATTCTTTTTCTCTAGAAATCCCTTTGTATTATTTTGTATTTGCTTTGTATTTTCTTGCTTGTGTAAATATTGCATCATCCCTGCTCCCAGTAGAATGTAAGCTCCTTGAGGGCAGAAGTTGCTTTATTTTCATCATTATATCCCCAGCGCCAAGAACAGAACCTTGACCATTTGTAGTCCTAGTCTATGACCAGGACTTGCTCTTGATAAATGTGTGCATTTTGTTTTAATGTTGAATTGAATTTTCATCACAAAAGCACTGTGAGGAAAGTTGGGAAGATATTGGTATCCCTCTTTTTTTTTCCTTTTTGGCTGAGATAGCTGAGATTCAGAGAATTTAAATGCCTTATTTAGTCATGCACTTGGTAAGAAACAGAACCAGGGCTCAGATCCAGGCCTTCCCTTTCACTCTAATATTAGTGTTCTTATTACACAATAGTCACTCACACACATATTATTATACATATGCATCTGTGTGTATGTAATATGGAAGCTATCATATGTATCACTAATATGTGAATCATCAAAAACAAACTTACATTTTTTTTTAAATTTCTCTGTGGGTAGAAGGCAAAACCAACCTAATAATTGATCTGTCCTGTCAGATAAGCATACCATGAGAAGACCAATTACACTAAGACCAAATTATACTGTTCAATTACTCAGGTGAATCAATCCATCTCAACATGTCAAAGCATAAAAAATGTTTTAAAAAAGACAGGCAACATACTAAATTTCCTTACCCATTACCCAGAAGTAAGTACTATTCAGAAGAGTAAAATGTCATTGTCAATATCTGTGAGGCTACTAAGGTTCTCCCATCTCATCCATCACATTGCTTCCCACTTCTCCCTTAAATATATCCTTATAATACAATATATTTATTGTGTATCTTGTCCCTAAGGATTTTGAATTCACAAGAAAATGAACCAGTAGTAAAATAAATACATGAAGTGGTTGTGTCCCACATTTATAAGTCCATAACATCCTAAGAATACCTTTGCTTGTACTTAATTCTATTTGCCATGCACTGCCTATGATATAGTTGGTGTTTCAAAAATGTGTATTCTATTGTTGATGGAGTTGTAAACTGATTCAACCATTCTGAAGAGCAATTTGGAACTACACCCAAAAGGCAATCAAACTGTGCATATCTTTTGATGCAGTAATACCACTACTAGGTCTGTATCCCAAAGAGATCATAAAAAAGGGAAAAGGACCCACATATACAAAAGTATCTATAGCAGCTCTTTTTGTAGTGGCAAAGAATTGGAAATTGAGGGAATGCCCATCTATTGGGGAATGCCTGAACAAGTTGTAGTATATGAATATAATGGAATACTATGGTGCTATAAGAAATGATGAGCAAGCGGATTTCAGAAAGACTTACATGAACTGATGCTGAGTGAAGTGAGCAGAACCAGGAAAACATTGTACAAAATAATAGCAACATTGTGTAACGATCAACTATGATTGACTTACCTCTTCTCAGCAATACGATTTTCTAAAACAATTCCGAAAGACTCATGATGGAAAATGCTGCCCACATCCAGAGAAAGAACTGTGGAGTTTGAATGCAGATTGAAGCATACTGTTTTTGCTTTTTTTTGTATTCTGTGGCTTTCCCCTTTTGTTCTGTTTCTTCTTTCACAACATGACTAATGTGGAAATATGTTTACATGATTGCACATGTATAACCTATATCAGATTGCTTATCATCTTGGGGAGGGGGAATGGGAGGGAAGGAGAAAAAAATCTGAAACTCAAAATCTTATAAAAAATGAATGTTGAAAACTATCTTTACTTTTATCATTGGAAAAAATAAAATACTATTTACAAAAAAATAGCTTATTTTATTTTGCAATCAGTTTACAAAGAACAAAGAAAATCTGTCCACCCATTGAGACTGACTGTCATGTGCTACATTCTATTATAAGTAGAAGTGAAAGGAACAGTAGGGGTATGGTAGAAACATACTCATTTTGGAGTCAAAAGACCTATGGTCAAATTCTACTTCAGACATTTTCCTACTTTTATAACCTTGAGAAAGTCAGTTCTTCTCTCTTGACCTCATGTTCTTCACATGTAAAATAAGGGGGTTCAACTATGTGACCTCTAAGTTTACTTACCATTCTAAGTCCTGTGAACCTAGAAAGGATCAAGGTGGGACAGAAGGAGGAATCACACCAAAAGTGGTGTGTATTGTATAGTTTATGTATTTGTCTTATGGAAATTATTCTCTACATGGTCTCCCCATCTTCAGCTGTCCTCCATTCTAATCCATCCTCTGCTGTGTAGAGATTATCCTAGAGCCAAAGTTTGATCTCCTTCCTCAACGAACTCCAGGTGGTTCCTTATTTCTTCCAGGATTCCCTTCCTACCTTTCTTGTCTTCTTAAACTTCTTTGCTTCCAAATACTCCACAAGCCAGATACTCTGGCCCATTTTCCATTCCTTGAAAATAACACTTTATCTTTCAATTATGTGCCTTTGCATTGGTTATCCCCCATGCCTGAAATTATCTCGCCTCACCTCTGCCTCCTAGATTCTCCAACTTCCTTCAAGGCACTCCTCAAACTGCACGTTCTATAGGAGGCCTTTCCTACTCTCCACCCCCAATAGCTTCCCTTTGAAATTCCTTTCCATCTAGTCTGAATATATTCAGTACGTTCATAGTTATTTGTCTATTTCCTCTCCCATAGAATGTGAACTTCTTGAGAGCAGGCATTATTTTTACCTTTCTTCATATCCCTTAATGCCTACTACAATGCCTAATGCATAGTTAAGTACTTAATAAATGTTTGTGGGCCTAGAGTAGAGAAAACCTGGGGCCAAATCTAGCCTCAGCTAGAGCACACAGACCTTACCAGCTGTGTGACCCTGGGCCAGTCACTTAACCTGTTTTCCTTAATCCACTGGAGAAGGAATTGGCAAGCCACTCCAGTGTCTTCGCCAATAAAACTCCATGGCCAGTATGGTCTGCAGGGTCACAAAGAGTCAGACACAACTGAAAAACAACAATAAGTGAAGGAGTCAAAAGAGTATAATTGGGGGCAGCTAGGTGGTGCAGTGGATAGAGCACCAGCCCTGGAGGAAGACCTGGGTTCAAATCCAGCCTCAGATATATGACACTTACTAGCTGTGTGACTCTAGGCAAGTCACTTAACCCTGACTGCTTCACCAAAAAAAAAAAAAAGAGAGAGAGAGAGAGAGTATAGATGTTGGCCTTGGATTCAGAGGACCTACGTTACAGCTCTTCTTATTTCCTGGGTTAGCCTACACCAATCTCTTAACTAAGCTGCTTCATTTTATTAGGGGCTGTGTAATACTTGCACTAGTTACCCCACCATGTTTTTGTGAGGAAAGTACTTTGAAAACCAGTAACACGACCTGTTATTATTCCATGTTAATGTAAGTTTTCCAGAAGAATAGGTACAGTGAGTTGCTGCTTACAATCTAACTATTAAATTCCCCGGTTGGACAAACCAGTGCAGCACTCAATTATTTCTTTCTAGCAGAGGAAATGTGATCCTTGAATGATGAAATTCCCCAAATTCTTTATTTGGTTAAATCACTCTTGAGAAGCAATTTACATAATTTTACACTTTTCTTAGAAGAAAATTTGAGTGGAAATGTGCTTTATCTTAGAGATTTGTTTGTCAAGTAAGTACCTATTGGAAATAGGAAGAGTTTTGTTATTCAAATTTGCTATTCATGATAATATAATGACTGACATTTACATAACAATAATAGCTAGCATTATATAGAGCTTTAAGGTTTGCAGTGTTTTTTGTGTTATTTCATTTCATCTCTACAACAACCTTGTAAGGTAGTTGTTATTAATGACCCCATTTTACAGATGAGAAAACTGAGCATTGGAGAGGTCAAGTAATTTGCCTAGAGTCACACATCTAGTAAGGGTCTGAGGAAAGATTTGGTCTCAGATCTTTCTTACCACAAGTTTAACACTCTAATCACTGCACCAGCTATCTGCCTTTACACAATACTTTAAGGTTTGCAAAGTAATTTTCTTCTATTATCTCATATAATTCATGTTATTATCACATGAGTTATTGTAGTTATTTTCCTACCCGTTGTACAAAAGAAGAAGTTGAGGCAAAGAGAAGTTTAATGGCTGGGCCATAGTCACACAGTGAGTAAGTGTGAAGGGTCGGATTCAAACACAGGTCTCCCTGACTCTTGTGGAATATTCTGTGTCCTCCCTGCCATGATTCCCATGTACAGGGAATAGGAAATAAATCTGTGATTTCACCAGTATAGGGAAATGCTGGATGAGGAAATTCTTTTGTAATGCGAGTTAGCATCTTCTCTTTGACTTAGAGTTGAAGGAGAGCTGCCTGCAGCCGTGTGGAACAACCAACAGTGACAGAGTGCAATCTGAACCGGATTAAAATGTCATTGGGAGATATTTAACAAAACAAACAAAAAAATACAATAGAACATAGATAATGTTAATATGAGGTTTTCTAAGTCAATATGAACCTGCAAGAATCCCATTTCTATTTGAGTTAAGCAACGTTGGCCTGGGCACTGAGTTAAGTCACTGTTCGGGTTCACTTAGCTACTTTGTGTAATAGTTGCAACTTAAACCTAGGCCTTCCTGAATCCAAGACCAATTTTATCTTTACTATAACACTTAACCTCTATTTGTCTCAGTTTTTTTTTTTCCCATCTGTTAAGTGGGGATAATAATAGCACCTCCCTCACAGGGTTGTTGTGAGGGAAAAAAAAAAGAGATAATATTTCTGAAGTGCTTAGCACATAGTAAGCACCAAATAAATGTTAGTTATTATTATTATTATTTTATGCTTCTCATGACTCAGCTTCTTCATACCATTATAATAATACTACTCTTAAATACACATAAAAAGTATAATATGATGAGTTTTCTAGATGGACAATACAACACATTGAAAAAAATTATTTTCAAGTTATAAAAATACAATCTAATTGATAGTTTACTTTTTAATTAATTAAACAAATAATTTATGAGAAAAAAGATTTGAATAAATGTTTTAAAAATTGAATTAAAAAAGAAACCAAATCAGATAAAATTTCACATGCCTCTTCTGAAATTGTGTCTCATTTTTGGCACTGAATTTTCTCTAGTAGTTTTAAAGGGAATCTGGTTATTCTAAACATTTTCTGGATTTAACTGGAAAATCAAGGCACCTGCTTTCATTTGTAGCAGCTATTAAACTTGGTAAGTTGTTCACTACTATCTTTCTCACTCTTTATACTCTTTAATCACTGCCCAGTTTCCATGTTCTTTCTAAGCAGTTGAAAGTGAAAAGAGAAGACTTCACTAAAAATCCAGTCATCACAATTTCATGTAGCAAATGGAAAAGGAATCCTCCTCAGGACCTTGGAATACCTTATGGTGGTAGTGGTGAAAAAGGTGTAATAAAAGATAGTTGGACCTGGAGCTATGGTAGTGTAGCATCTTTTTTGTTCAATTGATTCTATTTTTCATATTGACTGCATTAATATTACTATTAATCACAGTTACTAATAACTCACTTCGTATGGTGCTTTAAGGTTTACAAAATTCTTTATCAAGACCCTCCTTGACATGAAGAAACTAAAGTTTGGAAAGGTTGTGACTAACTGAAGTTGACACAGCTATTTAAGCATCACAGCACAGTTGGGCAAACCCAGATCTTTCAGATTGAGGATCAATGTTCTTTCTACTACACCAAAAGTAAAAGGATGAAAATCCTCAACTTGAGATTGAAAGAAAGCCCTCCAATCTGACTCTCACCTACCTTTCCAGTCTTATTTCATATTTTTACCCTTTTCAAACTGTCCATTCCTGTCAAATTGCTCTGCTGTTTCCTGTACATGAGATTGCATGTCCTGTTTTCATGTCTTTGCACAATGGTCCCTCATTTTTACAATACATCCTTTCCTCATTTCTGCCTCTAGAATTCCTAGTTTCCTTCAAAACATAGATTAGGTGCCACAGTATTCTTCTCCATCTTCTCTCCACCCCAACTCCTCCGTCATTAACACTCCTTGAAATTATTTCATATTACTTTACATATAACCTTTGTTCTTCCTTCCTTCCTTCTTTTTTTCTTTCTTTTTTTCCTTTTCTTTTTCTTCCTCCCTCTCTCCCTTCCTTTTTTTCTTCCTTCCTTTCTTTCTTCCTCCCTTACTTTATTTATTTGTCTTTCTGACTTTTTCTTTCTCTTTCTGTCTTTTCCTTTCTGTCTTTGTCTTTCTGTCTTCTTAATTTCTGTCTTTGTTAATTTCATTCTATCTTTCTCAACTTCTGTCTCTCTTAACTTCTTTATTTCTATCTTAATTTCTTTCTTTCTGTTTCTTATTTTCCTTCTTTGTCTTTCTTAATTTCTGTCTTTTTCAACTTCTGTCTTTCTTAAATTCTTTTTGTCTTTCTTCCTTAATTTCTGTCTGCCTTTCTTTGTTTTTCTTTCTTTCTGTCTTATTGTTCTTTTTTTTCTTCCTTTCTTTCATATAGAGAGCTGGCCTCAGAGCTGGGAAGACCCAGGTTCAACTTTTTGCTGGTGACACTTATCTGCTTTGTAACCCTGGGAAAGTCTTTAATCTTTTGTTGGTCTAGATAAATCTCTATGACTACAGAAAGTGCCAATATACATTGCTTAAGAAAGTTTCCTCATTTGAGAGGTCCTTATATCAATGGAATCACAATTCCAGTAACTCTCCTTATATTTTATTTTTTACTTATTTGTGCATATTATGTCCCTTCTCCCAAAAGAATGTAAGCTCTCAGAGAGCAGAGACCATTTTATTTTTGTGTTTGTTTCCACAGCACCTAAAACAGTACCTGCCACATAGTAGAAATTTAATAAATATTTGTTGAATTTGAATATAAATGTCAATAAAGAAGGCAGCAAAACTAAAGACCCCAGCTACTTCAATTACCTGACTCACAGACACATCCCTACCATTTAAAAAAAATAAATTTGTTTCTACAGTTTGCCCTTAATTTGTGTCATATGCATATATATACATACATACATATACCTAACATATATAACTATGTAGCATTTTATGTAGTGAAATATATATATATAAAGTCTTTTCACTTGAAGGAAAGGAATGAAGGTCAATATATTAGATAGAGGAGTGTACTAAGAGACAGAAGCCCAGAATTTCAGTCCTAACTATACTGCTTTCTACCTGTGATATTGGACGAGTCATTTAGTGTCCCTGTATCTTTCTACATCTGTAAATAGGCACAATAATACTCTCCTGGCCCTTCTCCTTAGGATGGTATTGTGAATCCAGTGATATAGTATTTGTGAAAGCACTTTGAAGAGTGGTTTTTTTTTTTTTTTGCCATTCTTTAGGAAGATTAGGTTAGAGATTGTTTATATTTTTTACAGATCTTTGATTTTCCTGAATTGGCTTACCAGAACAGAAAGGAATACCAATGTATTCAGTGCTTCAGTGGGGAAAAAAAGGTTTTTGCTTTTTAGTGAATATATTTAGCAGAGAAATACAAAGACACCTGGGATTTTTTTTAATGCTCTGTATATTTTTGGGGGGGTGATTGGATAGATATAAAAATTTATTCTTAAGTTTATAACTTTTCTTCCTTGAGTCATAGTTTTAACCTTTAAACTGTATGTATTAATATGCTTATAATTCATAAGCACCAAAAAAGGGAAAAATATCACAAAACTTAAACAGGAAACAAAAGGTGCTAACATGTTTTTCAGCTGTCATGATCTAGTGCTTAACCTTTTTACCTGTGTGTGTTCTAGTCCAAAGAGGCTCATCATTCTCTGACTCCTATGCATCTTACCAATAATTCTATCAACTAGAGCTTTTTTTCTTGAAAACTTTTTGACTCATGGATATAATACTGAATCGATTTTCTCTTAAATTGTGTTTTGCCATAAAACTTTTAGTGAGAGGTTAATTTCAAGTCAAAAACTTGATCCTAAATGCTTTGGGGGCCTTATTTTTTGTAACAGTTTTCATTTAACCTTCAAAGACACAAAAAGCATCCAAAACATATACAGAGTGATAAGTTCTAAATATTTTCTAAACAACCATGATATCTTTGCCACATTACAGTTGTAAATTAAGGTCTCAAGTGTTGCAGAAATCAGCCTTCCATATCACAGTTTTCTTCCTTGAATGAGGGAAGAGTCAATCAGTAAATATATGTGGTCAACCTCAGATTTGCCTCACTGGGAGTTCACATGTATTTTTAACTGCCTTCAATTGTTAATGTATTCCTCAAATGAGATGCATCACCTTGAAGAATGACTTTTTGCCCTCTGGGAATACGCCAAACAAGTATTTCATTCGCTATGATAATCAGTTCTACCTTCAGCAACATATAAAACCGAAATCTAATAGGCACAAGTGATTAGGTTTTAAGACAGAGAGTCATCCTTGTCCACTGTGGAAATAAGAAAAAACACAAATAATATAGAGGAATTTGATTTCAGGATGCATAGTTAAAAGTAATAGGAACCAGTCTATTTCAAGATATGAGGTTAAATGTTTTCCCTTACTCATCATAGACTTTTCTTTTTTTTGTGACTATTTTTTTAAATGAAAAGAAAGATTTCCTTTCACTTGTGCTGGAGATATCTTAGGTCCACTTAGTGTGCAGTATTCTTGAATTATTTCAAATTATTTTTAAAAAGAAACATTTACTTTAATCTTCAATATGTTTGCCCCAGTAGAAATCTGTATAGAGCAATAGATACTTTTAATCTTGTACAGCCCTTTCACTGTCTAAATTATCCAGGTTTGGGGTTTTTTTTATTTTTTTCAAAGTTAAGCTTTTCATTGGAATGAGAGAATTGTATAGGGCATTATGGAAAATAAGAAATCATCTCTTAAATCAGCAGCTTAGGTTGTGGACAGCAAGTGATACAGTGGTTCCACTTTCTTGGAACTGAGAAGCAGACGAAAATGAAGAAAGATACCACTGACAGGGCGAGGATGATGGGAACAGGCTAGTATTATGAATGATATGTTAAGTGATTGGCTCCGATGGAATCATGGGATTGCTGCCTTTTGCAGAAGCTGATTTTCATTCGTATTGTTCACCTCATAAAGGGCTAAAATATGGGAAGAGAAAAGAGAGGACTGTGTGTGTACATGTGTTCTCTTTCCATATACTTGTATACAAATATTCTGTATATGCAGGCTGTTAGAAATGAAATATTCAGAGTGGTAGAGATGAATGCCTTAATGCCAAAAACATATATCTTGTCAGCATGGTTTATTAGTTTATGGTAAGCACTTTTTTAATATTCATGTATGCCCTCTGCATTCTTTCCTGTGAATTGAAGTATCACATTCCTTTTTATTTGATAAACCCAAAGAAATATGTATCCCTAGCTCCAGAAATAAGTGAAATAATAATTCAATACTTCATAATAATGTGTTGAAGATAATAACAAAGACTAACACCAAGGTTGTGTTACAAGCTGTTTTGATATGCTTTATGCTATACTCTATATAATTCTCTCTTTTCAAAACTAGTAGACATTACTTGATTCATTTGGTCTTCCTATTTCTTTGTGTGGACACAACAACAGTAAGCTTAGAGGAGGATTAGGTAGTAAGGTGAGCAATATCAGAAAGATGCATACAATTAAACATACTGTTAATATGGAAATGTTTGGGTTTTTAATAATATTTCTTTCTGCAAAAGAATTTGTCAACTCTACACAATGCATTTAATCCAAATCAAAGTTTCTACAAATACAAGCTCTTCTGCGCATTAGTGTTTAAATTGGTGGGCAGGTATAAATAAATAAATAAATAGATAGATAGATAGATAAATAAATAAATAAATACATAACATCTGTAAACATTCGTTTTTGTGAACTTCTGCAAGGAGTAAATCAGCATAAACTGTATCATTTTTAAAATACTTGCATTCAAGATAATAATTAATAGCACTTTATGACCTTTTATATTACGGAGGAAATATAGGAATAGAAATCACAAATAAAAAATATTTTAAATAGCATCATGTTATTTCTGTCATCTTTCAGTAAGAGAAGTATAGACCTGAACTAGTTAAATTAAACAAGCTAAGTAGCTGTAGGTCGCACACTTGAACGGAAGGACCAAGATAAATGTATTTAATGGACAAACATGGGAAAAGATAGATTTTAGGAGAAAATGTATTTTTTTAGTCTTTCCATTTCAAGTTATTGAAACTTCACTTTCCTCATCAGTTCATTGTCATAAAGTGAAATCCTCACTATAATGCCATCTTTCCCCCATTGAAAATTTTAGCAATTACCATAGGAGAAAATGAATTATCTTTTATGATTAATAAACATTGATAATTTGAAGTAATGAAATAACTTTTGTTTGGTCTTGGACAAAGAATAGTCCCAGCTGCTCCTTATTAAAAATGCTTTTCTAATTTTTTTTGAGGGGGGGACATAAGGGATTGGCAAGATGGGAAAATGAACATCAGTGGGCTCCTATAATTAGTATGCCTTCTAAATTGATGATAGAGTTATATACTTGTTAGTATTAGGGGAAGCTACAAATTTCATTTGCTAAGATACAGCCCAGCAGGCATGTTGGAGTGAGAGGGGGCATGAGAATCCCCACACCACCACTCAGATCACCCCCTGAGGGGAAACACAACCCGCATTCAAATCCAACATTTTCCTATCAAGTGCTCTACTAATGGCTTTCCTATGAGACCCCAGCCTGTCAGTCACCCACTACCTATTTAGACATGTTAAAACAGAATTTGTTGTTTATTTGTATTTCATTGAAGTGAGTCTGTTTTCTCATATTGAATTTGTATCCCAACCTCAGGTTGTCAATACTACTTAGCTGGAGCTTGTGTTTGCTGTGTTTTTCTCTGCATGGAATCCAGAAAAATGGTGTCAGTCATGCCAATTTCAACCCTCCAATAAATTTGTAAGCAGTGTATTAACTAATTGTTTAAAGTCACTAATGTTAATGTCAGAGGCTACAGGATATACTTCCCTTATTGAGAGCTGTTTTGTCAAACCCACGATTCATTATATACTTCAGGCCACTGCAAAGGCAAGGTCCCCATTAGGAAAAGCTGAAGGGGAAAGAAAAAAGTCGACCACCAATAAGGGAAGAAAGCAAAGAATGGGCATGGATAATATGCAAACCTCTGCCTTTAGTTCTATCATTTCTCTATTGTCTCTAAAGCATAACTGAACCCCTTAAAAGAAAATGCAGAGACACATTTGCTAGATGTTTCACCAAGTTGTGTGTGTGTGTGCGTGTGTGTGTGTGTGTGCTTCTAGAGGGGAATTTTTTTTTCCTGTGCTCACAAGCTCTAAGTTAGTTTACTTGTGTTTAAGACTAAATGTAAGCATTAAACATTCCATAAAAACAAGAACTGTTATGTTTGATATGCACTTCAAAAGCCTAAAAGGCCAAAGAAAACCCTTCCTTAATTATTGAAGAAGTGTCTGTAAAGGAAACATGAGCAAATAGCATTCATGCTTTCATCCCCAGTAACCTTTTATTGTCCTTTTCTTCAGATGGCCAAGTCAGTATATTTAATAAAGGCAGCAGCAACCATCAAAGAAGGCAGGGCTCTAATAAATGGTCCTGATTAAAGGCCCTGACAGGGTATGAACTTTGCATAAATTTTCTTAGGGTGTCAGGCTCAGATACTGATTGAAAACTCATTAACATAATCACACATTTAGAGGAAATGCTGTAATGTATCAAAAACATTTCCCTTAGTGTAATAATTTTAAGGACATTAAAATGCAAATGATAATAAGGAGCTGTGTTTTAGTGATGTTCTGAAAGCCTGATTATTCAAATATTTAGTATGAAGTATGGGGCAGCTTTAACTGAGGCATCTACATGATTTCAGAGATTTAATCTATATTTGTACTAGAGGGTCTTTTATACCCATGTACCATATATTTCCTGTTAAGAGAAGGGGCAAAACTGAACAGAAACATTAGATTTAGAAAGTGGAAAAATGCTAAAAAAAAAAAATCATTTTAACTCATTATATTTGGGGCCTGAGATAAGGGTGGAAGGGGAAAGAGGAATCCTACTCATGTTGCGAGGATCATTCTTCTCCAGTTTAAAATATACACACACATATGCACACCCATGCGCATGTACACACACACACACACACACACACACACACACACACAGAAGCTATCATTTAGTGCTTCTGTGTTGGTATCCCTATATTTCATAAAAATAGACTGAAGAAACCTCAGTATCATTTTCTCTGTTGTTTTTTTTTTAAATTTGTGTAAAGCAGCAGAGAAAGTATCCAGTCACCCAGTCACCACAGTGCTACTGCTTAATGCTAATTCCTGACAATAAAAGAAACACTCCCCTCCCCCCTACACACACACAAATAGCCATAATTATGTAAAGAATGACTGCTTCAGACTGATGACTTTCAATATGCTCAAGTCTAGCATACTGGTATAAGAGGCCAGAAAGGTCAACAGTAATTCATAACTGCTATAAAATTGTGTAGCATCCCAGGGCTTCTGGGGGATGCTGACATTATCACGCTTCTTCGGCTGGTTTGTATATGTAAATTTGTGATAGGAAGTGCACTGCTTTTACCGTATCGCATGCAGAGCATCAATCAGGCAGTGGAATACATCAGAGTATTTTCATTATGCCTAGTTATTTACTGCATCAGAAGAAATTACCCTGGCAAGCCAAGCAGCCTTCTCTGGGTAGCATGATACGACCAACCAGGTTTCAGCTCAGGAGTCTTGTAAACATTACAGGATTAATCTCACAATCACAATCATCAATCTTTCCTAGTCCTGCCTGGGTGCAACTGTGGAGATTGGTAACCAGGCAATGTAGATTTAAATTTAACCCTGAGCATCAAGAACTCTATGTCAGATCTGTGCACCATATTACAAAACACCTATTTTTTTTTTCCTCATCCCACTCTCTTTGGCTTTGCAACAAAGGGTGAAAATATATAATGCAAATCTTTGAAATCACTTTTAATTTTTTAATCTCATTATAGGTTCATTAGGAACATGCCTGATTGATGGGAAGCACCCTTGAAAAGGATCCATTGTATAATGTCAGAAAGGACTTTAAAAAATGACATGCTGTTGGTTTTACCAAACAAACGATTCTCACTGTTGCAACATACACCACATGGGCAGTCTAAGAGCATAGGGAGATATAACCAGTGGATTCAGGTTTGGGGAATAGTCAGCTTCGTTGGCACTGGGCCAGGGAGGTTAAGGTCCTATGGGGTAATAGACTTAGCCCCTAACAAATAGACCATTAAATACATGTTGCTGACTCCCAGGATGACACTGGCATTGATTGTTGAAATGACTGCTGGCTTTCCCTTCTGCCCAACGCGAAGGCGCTGTCTTGTTTTCCTTTCCAACAGAAGGAGTTGCAAGAGAGATGGGCAGAACAGGCTAGCTCTAGGAGCACTCTATCATTTTAAATTTAGCGACTGCATGGAACATAACCTATCCTATTTAGATAATGCAAAAGATAATGCGCCTTCATTTTTGAAAGTCAGGTGAAAACCGTGATGATAATCATCATTTTTCCATAGTCAAGAAACAATAAATATATAATGAGTGGGTCATGTATAGACTGCCTGGCAGTTTAATTTGAACTGTGACCTTTTATTATTTTTTGTCCAAAACACTTTCCACAAAACACATACCATATAGCAATTTCTATCTCTCTTCCTCTCAGTAGCTCTCCTGCCCCCCACTTTCGTATAAAAAGCCAATAACCATAAAAATGTTCTTTCCCTTTTCTTCCAATAAGGATTTTAAATCTACCAGCTTATATTCATCCCGCATATAAAAAGTCGATAGCTATTGTACATTCTTTAGTCCCTTTAGAAAAAAAAATATCAGCACAGGTACTTAGCTGTTTGAATTGTGAGAGCTCCGAATGTAGTATCTTTATGTCATGTGTCAAAAATTCTTTAAGAGCTATGCAGTCCAGTCTGGTTGATCATAAATGGATACACTCCATGATTGTTGGAAATTTTTATCCTTGCAAATATTGAAATGTGTTATGAACAATCACATGGTCTTTTAAATCAAATGAATCATAAAGCAGATGGAGGAAGATCTTCACCTGATAACGGAGGGAGGTTGTGGCTAATGAGGGGTTAAAAGAAAGAAGACTGATCTTGGGGAGTGAGTAATTAACCAATTATTTCAAAGCACTGGACCTCTTTACCTCACTTTGTTTTGTTCTGGGTTTAGGGAAGTCTTTGTGGCTTTTGTTTTAGTGCTGCTGGTATTGGGGGCTTCTTACTTTAGGCCAGCTTTAAAGTAGCTGATCTCTTAATACTTCCTTTATAGTTCATTGACTCTAGTCCACAAAATTCTGCCTTAAATCTGTGCTGTTTGTGTGTGCATGCATATGTGTGCAGTTATATGTGCGTATGTATGCATTTGTCCATATGATGCAAGTACAGACACAGAGAGAGAGACAGAGACAGTGAGAGACAGAGAGAGAGAGGGAGAGGAGAGAAAATGAGAGATTCTAGCTGTATATTGGTATTTTTGGTGGACGGTAATTGTTTTAACATTTTTGAAATAACAGCGGGTTTGACTGATCGTTTTCAGACATACCTTCATTCAAACAGTAATTTGAAAATAAATATCACAGCCTACTAAAATTTGTTATGATGCATATCTCTTCTTTCCACATACTTTATGTATCACATCTCATTGGGATACAGTACAAGTCATCCAAGGCAAGAAAGCTGGAGTCTGTGTTTTTGTATCATTCCTGGGTTGTGTCTACAGTCACACAGTCCAGTGATTTGAGCAACTTCCTGGATCACTTGGCTGTGTCTTATGACCCCATAGGAGGTTCTACATCACAGGGGACTTGAAGCAGTGAGTGACCACTATAAATCCCTAGTGGATGAAGTTGGGTCACAAGCAAAGTTAACCAAGCTCTCAAAGATTGCTGTATAGACAGCAATCCTCTGTAGAATTGAAGACCACGTAGCAGAGTGATCATACATGTCTCAGCACAGGAATTAGGCCATGAAAACAATAGAGATTTTATTCCCAGTAAAATCACTTTCAGCTTGGATGAAATCCATCTTGACAATAAGAGACTTAGTGGGTGCCATGGATCAAGAGCTTATTCATCTATGTAGAAATAAACATCATCAGGGCTTCCCCAGAAATCTTAATCAATCTTTAGGGGAAAAAATTCTCTACAAATCAAAATCTCTGAGAGTCAAAAGGCTACTATTTGTATTGGAACTATAAGTTTTAGTAAAACTTGAGGCATATTTGGAGTAAATAAAGATGATGACATCAATAAGAAATAGTAGTTTTCTCTTCTGTAAAATGGGAATAATCATATCTGCACTCTCTAATCCAACTCAGTCCAATCCATTAAAGGGTTAGTTACATTCAGTACTCTGTGTTTGGTACTAGGAATATAAAGACAAATTGGAAAAGATTTCTGCCTTCAAAGAGCTTACGGTATTCTTCCTCTCTCCCAGAACCACATATAGCACTATATACACATGAGCTATTATCGTATCTTATTATCATAATGTGAGCATTAACTATTCAACTTTATCTCAAATTTTTAATAAATATGACTAATTGAGAATTCTATTCCTCATCATGCCTCTATTTCTTGTCTGCTTTTCCCCCAGACAAAGTATACGTGACCCACTGTGAATCAGAATGAGGAACCAAGAATTTGATCCTCTCTTTAGTCCACACCCCCATTTGCTTCTTAGAAGAGTTTTCCAAAAATCATGTGAATTTGTACAGGTGAAACAAGTGAACTTGGTATCTGCAGCTCTGGATTCTATTATGAATTCCACCAGTAATTAACTTGGGTCAGTTCTGTCACCAGTCAGTGCCTCGCTTGTCAGTCTTTAAAATAGACCAAATAACTGCATCTCTTTTTAAGACATTAGATGAAACAAAAGGAGGAACAAAAATATTGAGAGGTTATTGAAGGGACCGAATAATTTTATTTTTTTGTGTTTTTGCAAAAGCAATAGAACTATTTTAAAAGTATAAATTTCAGCCTATCACAATTTTTATTGTTAGTTACCTAATTTCAAATAATTGATTTGACTGATAAAGACACATGCACAGACATACAGACGTATACATATGTATACATAACACCAGCTAGTTGTTTATTCTTCCGAGGGAAATCACTCCGCCTTTTAGTGCCTTCCTTTGGATTAAACAAACTAGTGGCAGAGTAGGAATTGCAAAAGTAAGGTAATAGGTTTTATGCCTTCCTTGGTATAAAGCATAATGCTGCCTTTATACATAATAATGATTTTAAAAAAAACTGAGTTAAACCTTCTTTGCTGATTAGATACACCGTGGATGGATAGAAACGATGTTTGTGTGAAGTGGAGGTGATCTTGAATCATACATTGGAAAGAACACTGAAACTAGATTCTGAAGAGCCAGGTTCACATCTGATTTATGATAAATGTAACCTGGGTGACCTTGGAAAAATCACTTAACCTCCCTGGGCCTCAATTTCCCCAATAAGGGGTTTGGACTAGAGAGCCTCTAAGGTTCCTTCCAGCTCTAGATACGTGAGCCTATGAGCCGTGTATCCATTCGTCAAACATTTTTTAAGTACCTACTATGTGTTAAGCAATGTGCTAGTACTGGTGACAATAAAAAAAAATGAAAATCTCTACCCTCAAAGAGTTTTCAGACTACAGGATGAAAAAAATTAGAAATTATACAGCCTCTGATATTACATTTCACACACACACACACACACACACACACATATATACATATATATACAGACATATACATATATAAACATATATATTTTTCTTTTTAGGAAAAACATATTAATTACAAGACATTTAGAAGCAAACATGGCTGTTAGAATAAATTACTAAAATTAGCACTAAAATAAACATACTTTCAAAGTTTTACCTTTCAATGGCATCACTTTTTTCACAATATGGTGATGCTTTCTCTTACTATGTTTCTCAGTAAAAGCTCTCTCTAAAGTCTTTGTGTCATGGACCCCTTGGACATCCTGGTGAAAACTCTGGACCTCTTCTCATAATGATGTTTTTAAATATATAAAATAAAATATATAGGATAGCTAAAAGAAGCCAATTACATTGAAACATGTTTATCACATTTAAAAAAAATGAGTTTTGTTCCCCAGATCAAAAACCTCTACTTACATCACAATTGTATAATGTTAAAAGGGAAAATCAATCCCTTTGCTGTTTTATTTATAAATTGTGTGCAGATATTAGACAAAAGTTAAAACTGTACCTAACAAATATATAGATTAATCTTACACATATATAAACACACACACATATTTCATATATACATATACATATGTTATGTATATATATATGTAGCGCACACACACTAGATGGCACAGCGGGTAGAGTGCTGGACCTAGAGGCAGTAAAATTCATCTTCATAAGTTCAAATCTGGCCTCAGACACTCACTAGCTATGTGATCTTGGGCAAGTCACTTGATCCCTCAGTTCCTCATCTGCCAAATGAGCTGGAAAAGGAAAAGGCAAAAAAATGCTCTAGTATCTTTGCCAAGAAAACCCCAAAATAGAGTCACAAAGAGTCAGACATGACTGAAAACGACTGAACAGACACCCACACACACACACACTCACACACACACATACACAAACTCATATTGTTGCATTTAGCTTTTATAGAAATCAAAGTTCAAGGAGCTGATTTTATCAATGTGAGTACTCTGTGAAACAATCCAGAATATAACCTTAAAACATGATCTTCATAACAATAGATGTTATGGCCAAAAAATCATCACCTGGCCCCAGATCTCTGGAGGAGGTCCTCTCTGAATGTTCCTAGGCTGGTCCTCAGATAACAAATATACAATCATACGGGAAACCTTACCAGCTGTGTAGGACCTTCCAGATCTTGGAGTTTGCTGGTAAAACCTCTAAGAATTTAGGTTCACCTTTCCACTACAGTAAAGTTCTGGAGTGTGAATGTAGTGTACATTGTTCAATTAAAGTCAGCTCATCATATCGTCCTGTGTATAAGCATCACACGATAATCCAAGGAAGGTAAGACCAGAAGGAATCTTGGAAGTCATCTAATCTAAACACTACATTCAAAGATGAGGAAGCTGAGAGAGGAGGGGGCAATGGAAAATGATCTGAATTTAGGGTCAGACGTCTTGTGTTCAAAACCTAGGTCTGCTGATTACTATACTTGTGACCGTGTGTACAACATTCCATTTTTCCAGGTCTCAGTTTCTTCTTCTATAAAAAAAGGCACTAGATAGATTTTAAGGTCTCTGCCTGCTCTAAAGCTATGACGCTGTGAAGTGATTTGCTTGAGGTCACAGAGATACTAAGTGGATGACCTGGGAATCAAGCCTACATCCTCTCATACTAAATTCAGGGTCCTTTCCACCATACCACTCCAGCTCTCTAGATTATCCTTAAAATAATACGGTAGGAAATCTGAAATTTCTTTGCTGAAAGATCAGCCATTTATTAAGTGCAGATATGGATTTGATTCATTTTGATTCATCTTGCTTTTCCTAAGTACTAACCCAGAGTCTTCTATATAGTAGGGTCTGAATAAATATTTATTGAATGAATGAATGAATAAGTGGAACAGTTAATGGAAAATATTATAATTATTAAATTATTATAATATTATTGTACTATGTATACTACTATAATATTGAATACAATTATACATTATATAAATATTGAATACAAATGAAAATAATAAAAGCATACTTTAAAAGGATAAATAATTAAATTTGGACTTTCTGTCTTATAAAATTATTAAGCTATAAATATGTTCGTATTTTAAACGTATATATATATAATTATGAATCATTATGAAATTTTTCCATGGTGTATGGAAAGAGTAGTGGGTTTGGGACCTGAGTTTGAATTCTGCCTCCACTATTTACTGATTATATGACCTCATAAATATCATTTAATTTCTCTAGGCCTCAGTTTCCTCGATGTGAAATGAGGGTTAAATTAGATGACTTCCAAGGTCCCTTCTAACCCTATAGCTATCATGATCCTCTGATAATAATTCTTTCAGGGATATTTAGAATGGTATGGTTTTGAAAGGAAAAGATTTCTTGATTATATTAATATGCTTGTTACCAACTAAATTATATTTTGTCTGAAAATCTAAATACATGAGGTAAAAAAAAATATTACTTTAAAAGTATTTATAATTCCTTGCTAGTGTTAATTACATATAGCTTTAATTTTCTGACTAATTTTCATAAATGGCTTCTATTGGTTTATTAAATATTTATTAAATATTATTAATAATATTAAATATTAATTAAATATTTAAAAATTAAATTATTATTGGTTAATTAAATACTGAATAGGTTACTATTTAAGAAGACATTTAACTTGACATTCTTCCCCATCCCCTCCTTTTTTTTAAATGAATGGAACATACAAGAGCTATTCATTTTATTTGGAAATCTACAGAAAATAGGGGCAGGAGGTTTCTGTCGAGCTATAGGAGCTCTTCCCCTCTAGAAAATACAAAAATGTAATAAAAGCTGTAAACAGAAGGCAATATCTGTCTACCAGTAAAAAAAAAAAAAAAAAAAAAAAAAGATAGTCAAATTGGAATGCATAAGTGAGAGTGTTTAGTTTGTGTTTATAATATTTATTTTTACATATGCATACATTTAATGCAATAGTTACAAAAGTTGGATTTCTAAAGAAAAACTAAAATAGATTTGCCTTGCTATGTATATTGCGTGGCTTTGCCATTTTCTCACAAGAGATTTGTTATATTTGATTACATTTTGAGTCGTGATACCCTTCCCAGTTGAAAAAAAAGAGAAGGAAAAAAAGATTTAATCCTTCACTAGTGAAGCCTCTGGGTTTTTTTTTTTTTAGTCTTTTTTTAAAAATGCATTTCTTATTTTTTACATTTTATCTTTTAAAGCAAAATAGAATGTTTAGCAATACAAATACAGATCCAGCTAAGTTTATGAAAATTTACAGATTACCTAAAATGCTAGGAGTTAATTATAGTCTGCTTTTTCCTGGCATGTCAGCTTGATTAAATTTTGAGTTCCGAGATGAATTGGCCCAAATTCATTAGTGTTCCCTGGGTGCATATGTTGGTCAAGGTCAAACGAAGCACATTGACTGTAGTGGGAGAGAGGTGGGGGGAAGGGATTCCAAAGAAAGTAGACTCTTAAAAGGTCTGGGGTTGCAGCAAGAAACTTTGATACTTTTTAACTTAATAAATCTTGACAGCCTAATCATGGCTAAGCCTTTGCAGTGTTATTGGTACAGATGGCAAAGCTAGACATATTTAAAGAGATCTCAGCAGCTAGTAGCAGGAGAGCATTGAATCCAAATGCACTGTTGGGCTCTAGGAGAAAGTGCTAGAAAGGAGGATAAAAAGCTACACAGCATTTCCATCTCTTGACATCTCCAACAGTCTCAGATACAAAATATGATAAGGCTCCTGCTGAGCTAATAAGCCCAACAAATGTCTGTGTCCGTGAAGTAGATGAAGTGGGATCAAGCAGAGGGGGCTGCTGTATGAAAATAAGCCTGCACCCAGGGTATAATGGCACTACAAAACGCTGCAAGGTCAGGCTGGTGACAGAAACACCGGTTAAGTAGAGACCCCATCAGTAAGAAAGGTTTGGCGGCAGGGTCCAAGACACATGACTATTAAAATAAAATGAACTATCTATTTTTTTTAATGTCTTTCATCTAGTTTGGAAAAGAAAGGAGTGGCTTTTGTTTTTGTTAGTCTACGCCAGCTGTGTTTCTTTGTTTATTTATTGTTAACATCCACCACAGGAATAAAGTGAGGTTCCAATGCTGATCTCCGAGAGCATGGGACTCTCGGAGCCAAATGCCCCCTCCGAAAACCTAACACCGAGAATGGGCGTGTGTTTCATAGTTCTCATTAAAATTAGGAAGAATCGTATGTGAATCCCAAGGGTACCGGACTTGGCCTCTCCCCAACGATAGGTGTTTTCTCCAAGTATTTGTTTAAGAAAAGATCATATTAAAACCAAATGCATAATAAGAACCATGCTATGATCCATAAGAAATTTCAGCAAGTGAAGAAGATTGCCAGATGAATCACCAACTCTTTCTCAACCTGTTTGTTCCCTTTTTCTTTACTTCTTAAGGGTTGAACAATTAACTCTCATTGAAAGGTGATAGCTTTTTTCTTCAGGAAAATATGAGAATCGATTGAAATTGAAATTACACTCTAGGCAGGTCTGTACAAAATAGGCAAATTGGACATGCTACCATACAATTCAGTTCTTCTGCTCTGGTATTGACAGAATGATAGTAACACAGCCAGTGTTTTGTTTGTTTTTTGTTTTTGTTTTTCTGTTTGTTTTGTTTTTCTTTTTGTTTTTTTTTGGGGGGGGGTTTGTCGTTGTTTTTAGAAAAAGCAAAGGCATATCATAGAGATTAAGCCTATGGTTGTAGTTATAAAACAGTTACAGGAAGAGTTAGTGATCACCCAGTTCATTTAGATCTGCAAGGAAAGCCAAACTAGGTGATTTAGGTAAAAACAAACAGCATATTGAATTTAAATTATACAAATATATAATTATACAATCATAAATTGACTATCTTCAATCAATCAACCAGCATTTATTATAAGCATCTACTATGTACCAAGCACTGTGCTGGATGCTGAGGATAAAAAGACAAAAACTGAACAATCCCTGCCCTCGAGGAGCTTTCACTGGAGCAAAGGGGGTGAAGAGTAGAATAACTACTACTATCATCAGAATTATTGAGGAAGATAAAGAATATAGTAACTAAATACAAAACTATGCGTTGTAAATAGCTAGCATTTATATAACACTTCAAGGTTTGCAAAGAGCCTTACAAATATTTTTCTCCTTTCATATACATATATGTGTGTATGTATATGTATATATAGCTATACCCCTATACATTTACAATACATGTATACACACACATACACACATTTAGAAATAATATATGAAAGTTAGAATAAGAAGTGTGTGGTACCCTGTGAGGTAGATGCTGTTATTAAACCCTCAAATACAGATGAGAAAACTGAGACAAATAGATTAAGTGACTTAACCAGGGTCACACAGTTAGTGTTTGAGATAAAATTTGAACTCAGGTCTTCCTGATTCCAGGTACAGTGCTCTATCCGAACCCTAAAGCACTATATAAATACTAGCTACTAGTATTCCATTAGACTGTGAGTCACTTGAGAGAAGAGACTATCCTTTACCTTTCTTTGTATCCTCAGTACCTAATACCTGACATATATTAGAGGCCATGTTTCTTGACTGACTGAATAGTCACTATACCACCTATAAACAGGATAATTTCTGTCATTTAATTGGCCACATTAACCAAACCATTAGCAACCCTCCTCTTAATTTTGGGCTATGCCTCCCACAGCTACTCACAAGAAAATATTCTATAATGCACTTCTATAATTATCTGCCCAGGCTACATTTCTTAATTATTGATATAGATCTCCATATTTCCAATATGGCTGCAGGGTTCTGTACTGAAAATAAAGGCAAGTTATAGAAAATGTCTATCCACACAGTGCATAGGCCTCATAGTATCACAGTTTCAAAGAAAGTAAGTACCTTTCTTCAAGTTTATGAAGAAGCCTAAAACTTGCACATTGAAATAATGCATTGAAATCTCTCCTTTTTCAGAATAAGAAATGGTTTTGCATAATATTCATTTTTTTTATTTGAGAAATAATTAGACTATGCTTGAAATTTCAAGAGTATGTCAAATTGCTACATTAATTCTTAACGGATCATGTCAATTTCATAATATCTGTGAAGGCTTGTTAAAAAGGTGCAAAACGTTTTAAACACCATGTGAGTTGGTTCATTAAACATGTAAGAAAGCTTTGAAAATTTGACAGCATAACCATGAAAGATCAGATTAGGCACACCTCTAGGATTTTTTTTCAGTCTATCTTTGGAGTTTAAATCTTGTACAAGTGCAAATACTAATGCTAACTCCTAGAATATAGTGTTCGGGTGGAGCTCTGGAAAAGTACACCATAATCATAGCAATCTAAGCTTTAAGACTTTTTTTTTTTCCAATTGCCACTTTAATCATTTGCAGATACTTTCAAAGATTACCCAATGATAGAATTACAGACTTTTTCTGATTATAAAATTGCCATTGGAGAAATTATGTGTGTATATATGAGGGGTGGAGGAGGCATAACACAATCTTTTTGTTTTAGTTAAGCCAGCTACCTCATTGAATAGTCTAGTAACAGGGAAGTAACTTTCAGTTCAACATAGAATGAATTTTTCGACAATGCCTCAAGAAATAGCGACTGTCACTAGAATTGACTGTTCTTCCAGGAAACTGAAGAAGAGATTGGTGGGAGGCTAAAGTGGAAGATCCCTAAACTTCCTCTCAACTTGAAGATTCTTGGATCATTGCATATGAAAGACAATGTGGCTAAAAGGGAGAAAGAGACTTCAGGAGAATACTTATCTTGTTCCTCTCTATTCCCTACCCTGTAATACTAACTTCCCCTCAATTCTCTATATACAGAAATAGTCTTTACTCAAAATAATCTTCATTATAAGAAAGTCAGGAAGAAACATTAAGAATAGAATAACACATTTACTGCCACCAGAAGAAGATAAAGAATAGCTTTGATAATGCATTCGATAAATATAAAACAATACAGAAAGTAAGCATTAGCTTAGTTCTAAGGTACGCTATGGGTTAAAAAGAAAAGCAATGATGTTAAGGGCATTTTTTTTCCTGTCACATAGATGAGGGACAAATATGTGATATTTAAAATGTTTAAAAACTAAAAAAAAAAATCTTTCTGATATAATTTCTAACAAGAATTCTATGTTCCAGGGCAGCTAGGTGGCACAGTGGATAGAACACTAGGCCTGGAGTCAGGAGGGCCTGAGTTCAAATGTGACCTCAGACACATAACATTTACTAGCTGTGTAACTCTGGGCAAGCCACTTAATCCCAACTGCCTCACAAAAAAAACCCCCCAAAACAAAAAAAAATAATCTATATTCATCATATAGCTAGCTAACTATGGATCATCCGTATCTAACTCTGAATAAATGACTCATATACATAATTATACATACATGTGTGTATTTTATATATATATATACTATATACATGAGTGCATATATATGTATATATACATACACACACACACACACATATATATATATATATTTGTGAGGCAATCAGGGTTAAATGACTTGCCTAGGGACAGAACTAGTAAGTGTCAAGTGTCTGAGGTTGGATTGAACTCAGGTCCTCCTGACTCCAGGGCTGGTGCTACATTCATTGGGCCACCTGGCTGTCCCACTGTACCACCTAGCTGCCCCTCTATATTTCAACCCAACAATTGGCCTATATTCATTATGACTGAATTTGTTTTGCTATACAAAGAGTATGTAGAACTTCATGATTAAGCATTTCATATTATGGCCATGTCATTGAAAAATTTTGTATAATGTTCATTTTTAGTCTTCATATAGTCTTTTTTTTTATTTCTTAGATTTAAACACACACATATACTTTGGCAAATGCTTCTATCCAATTCATAAAGCTTAAGAAAAGCCTTTAAAGAAATTATAATTTTAGTCAATTTTGGGGAAAGAACTTGTGACTTGGAATGAGTTAGCTCATCTCCACATAGCAGATGTTTAATAAATTGAATTTTATTGAATCTATGAGAAAGTTACTGGTAAAAACTTTTCTAGGTTTGCTCCCTATATGGACCATTTATTTTGGGATGACTACATTTGTCCTTCACCTACAAGAATGATTTCAGTAGCTATGATTTTATCCCATGGAGAAAGCATCCTCCACCAAGCAGATCACAATCAGTCTTGACTTAATAGTTAAGGCCTGAGACACACAGAAATTAAGCAACTTGACCGGGATCAGTCAGTTAGTAAGTATCAGGGACAGTATTTGAACTCAAATTTTCCTGACTCTAAGCCTAGCAAAAATACCTGAACTCAATAGCCAAGTGTTCCATGAATTTGAGAATATACAATATTTGGGAATATTATATTTGAGAAAAGTTTAGCAGAAATTAGTTTTAGGTCAACACTTTATACCATATACTGGGACTTCAAAAAAAGAACATGCAAACTAAATATTAAAGGTCATACCATTAAAAAATAGACTAGAACCATACCAGCTAACTTTTATAATCATAGGTAGATATAGACCTATTAATGAAACAAAGGATAAAGGTGATTACAAAAGATGATACGCCACAATCCTCTTGGAGGCTAATACTTAAATCTCTCGGAACATAGAGACACTTACAATGCTAATTACACATAATATATTTCACCTTATCACCGTATCATCCAAAAACTCCTGGTACATATCTGCTGGTTAAGCGGGACAGGCTTGTCTCTATTTGATGGTGAGCATCTTCTCTGATGAACAAACTTACCTGGCCATGAGTAGCTTCATTAATGAACGCTAACCCTTCATACTTCTTGAATTCACATGGTAACTTCCAAGGCTGGTACTTGACCAGGAACACAAAGCAGAAAAGCTTGTTGTAGGCTTAAATGGAAGCTCACCTAGTCAAGTACATGATCCATGTGGGAGTTGTGGTGAGGTAGGACCTTTACAGGGAATCTATAGATAGAACATACTATTTGTCACATGAGTGTCAAAGCAAAACATCCAGACAGAAGCCATCTTTTCTTTTAACTGCCACGATATTCCATCTCCCTTCCATTGACACATGTCAGGAGTATGACCAAGGGACCTCTCACTGCCTGACATATCAAAACATCAATTAAAAAAACCCCAACAACTTGGGCACCATATGGCTGGAAATAGGCCCCAAAGTTCCCAGAAGGTTAATTTCGACCAGCAAGGGATACTCTAAACATACTCCATTGGGTGGTCCTAAATGTGCTTATATGAATTGATGCAGAATAAAAAAGAACCAAGAAAAGTATATATATACAATAACAACAACAATGAAAATGGAAAAGGGGAAAAAAAACCTGAACATTGTGTGATTATAATAATAGGCTTAGATCTAGAGAGATATATACCTTCCTCTTTTTCTCTTAAAGTGAGGGACTAGGGGTATGAAATATTGCATATGCTGTCAAATTTGGTAGATGTGTTGGTTGTTTTTGCTCAATTGATTCTCTTTCTTTTTTTAGTCTTTTTAACAGTGGAATCTCAGTGTTAAAGGTATGGACATTTTATTCATTTTCTTAGCATAATTAGGATTTTCTTTACAAAATGGTTGGACCAATTCAGAATTCTCAGTGTATTAGTCTACCTGTACTCTCAAAATCCCTCTAGGTATAACTCTTTCCGTCTTTTATCATCTTTGCCAATTTTCTGGGCATAAGATGAATACTCTTTTTATTTATATTTCTCTTATTATTAGTGATTTGAAACCGTCTTTCATATGATCCTTAGTAGTTTATAATTCTTCTTTTGGAGAGGTTTTTAATATCCTTTGATTATTTATCTATTAGGAAATGATTTTCAGTCTTTGATGGTTCAATAGATAGAGTAATGTAGAGTAATGTAAAGGAATCAGGATGACTTGAATTCAAATTTGGCATCAGACACTTCACTAGCTGTATGATCCTGGGCAACTCACATAACCTCTGTCTGTTTCAATTTCCTCATCTGTAAAATGAGGATAATAAATTCACCTACCTCCCAGAGTTGCTATTAGGATAAAATGAGATTACATTTGTAAAGTACTTTGGGTACTTAAAGGAGCTATATAAATGCTTGCAGTCATCCTCATCATCATCATCATCATCATCATCACTGTTGTTGTATTTCCCTCCTATCTTGTGTAATAGACCCTTAACATAGATATTTGATGCAAAGACATATTTTTTTTTCAGAATTGGCAGATTCTCTTCTTTTTTCTGTTCTCATTGATTTTGTTTGAGCAAAAGCTCTTCATTTTCATATAACCAAAAGTATCTAATTTATCTTTTGTGCTCACCTTTAACCTTTGTTTGGATTAGAAGTTTCTACCTAGGAATATATATGAAAGGATGGCTGATATTCTACTTCAATTTTTTGATAGGGAGGTGATTAGAAAGGATATGTTTGGAAATTAAGGTGATGTAAAAACTATGCATGTAAAAACTATACATATTTGTCACTAAAACTAAAAAAAAAACATTTAAAAGAAAAGAATTAAAGGGAAAGACTGGTAAAGAGATACAATGATAGCATCTAAATGATCCAAGCCCAAAATAGTTATATTTCAGGGAAATAAAAGAACTTTCAAATATCATCACGGAACTACTGTTGGAAATCTTTAAAGAATCATAGAGAATGAAAGAGAAATAAGAATGGGGATAGACATATGTACCAGTTTTTTAAAAGGTGAAAGTTATAAACTAGGGAGTTTGAATAATGATCTCTGAAAAAAAAATTATTAGATGGTTTTAGAAATCTTAAACAAAACCCATGGTCACAATGAACCAACCCGTGTTTACAAAAAAGAAGTCATACCAAGCTTGCCTTATTTCCTTTTCATGAAAAAGTTATTATACTAGTGATAAGAGAAATAAATAAACATAATGTAACCTGGAATTCACGGAAGCACTCAACAATGCAACAAAGTTCATAATACTCTTGTAAGTAAGATGAAGAAATGTAGACCAGATGATAGTACTAGATTAATGGATGACTGAATACCTCTACCCAAAGATCAATAGAACATAGGTAACTGATCATAGAACATAGAACATAGAACAATTGATCAATAGAACATAGATAAACTGGAAGAAAGGGTTTTTTTAAATGTTTTATTATTATTATAGGTTGTAGAACTTTATTGGTCTTGGGCTGGACCCATTGTTTGCCAATCAATGAGAGCCAGAGTAATATGGGTTTAAGGCATGGTCCTAGAGAAGGAAACCTAGCCCATAAATGCCAACATATCTTGCAAGGTTTCAGCAATCAAAATTTGTATTCCTTTGGGCAGAGCACCCGCAGGCAAGGATATGATACCTTATGTGGACAGAGGGAGAGGAGGGAGAGAGTGGAAGGAGGGAGGGAAGGAAGAAAAGAAGGAAGGAAGGAAGGAAGGAAGGAAGGAAGGAAGGAAGGAAGGAA
>NW_020954590.1:23590950-23631115 GCF_900497805.2 Vombatus ursinus
AAGGAAGGAAGGAAGGAAGGAAGGAAGGAAGGAAGGAAGGAAGGAAGAAGCTGCATTGTCCAACTGGAATTGGCCATTTGGGTCCCCAGTGGGGCAGCTACTAATACTCACACGTTTTTGTTAGTCCTTCCTTCTTGAAGGTGATTACATAATTTGCAAGTGAATTGGATTTAAGTGAGGGAGGACTTTGCAAAGCCACCAGCCTTACTCTCTCCTCTAGAGCCATTTGGGTTCAGTGGCAAGCTACAGATCAAGATGACTGGAAATGCCCTCCCCATCTTAGCTGTACAAAAGGTGAAAAAATCTAGGATTTTAATAACTGCTACCTCAATATGACTCAATAGTGTGACATCAAAAGCTAATGTAAGGGGGCAGCTAGGTGGTGCAGTGGATAGAGCACCAACCCTGGATTCAGGTGGACCTGAGTTCAAATCCGGCCTCAGAAACCTAACACTTACTAGCTGTGTGACCCCATTGCCCAACCAAAAAAAAAAAAAAAGCTAATGTAGACAATAACATGTAGAATAAAAGAAACAGTAGTCCTATCATACTTTTTTTTTCCTGGACAAATCACATCAGGACAGTATTAAGTTTGATATAATATATTTTACAACACCACTAACAAAATAGACCACACGCAGAGGAAGGTGGCCAGAACTATGTAGGATCTGAAAATCATGTCATATGAAGAACAGATGAAATAGCTGAGGATTACTTTTTTGGCTTCTTTGATTTTAGTCTGAACTCTTGATTTCATTGGTATAGGGCATTACTGGAAGGAAACTCCTTCAAGTAATGAAGGTCAGTGAACTGTTTGCAACTTATAGACATAGAGTTGCCTGGGACACTGAGAAATTAAATGAGATACCCATGGTCACACAGCTAGAATAAATCAGAAGCAATACTAAAATACATGACAGATACCATAGAGTCCTAACTTCAAGGCCACCCTTGTAGTCACTATGACCACAATGCCTCTCTATCCCTCCATCGAAGGATATCTAGCCTTGATTCTGAAAAAGTGGTAGAGATAGGGGCTGGAGGACAGATATGACTGTATTCAAATATTTTAAAGTTCCCTATGTTCTAAGGAGACAGATCTTTTTCACCCTGTCAGTCAATAAACATTCATTAAACACCTATTATGTGCCAGGCTCTCACAATTAAAGTAATTCAAAATCTGAATAGACCACTTGATGAAGAAGATAGTTCTCTGTCCTTGGAACCATTTATGCAGGTACCGGATTATCACTACTTGGAATACCTTAGAAGGAATTCTAGCATTGGGAGGGTGTTTAAACAAGATGACTGCTAAGGTAATTGTCTAGTCTATGATTCTATAATTTTAAGATTCTATGCTCTAGCACATGCTGATTTCTTCCACTTTGAATTCTTCCAATGTCTTTTCCATTTCTAAGAATCTATGTTGCTTTTATTCAGTGTAAGGTATGAGATCTTTAAAAAAGTCTGTAGCATTATTCAATAAAAATGTCAACATTTAAATATCCACATGAACATTGTCTTTCACAATAGTTCCTGTAGGCGGCTGTGTGCTATATCACTGGTGTAGTGAAGGTTCAGAACAGTTTAGAAACTTTTGTAATGACCTTCTGAACCATTCTAAGGACCATTCTCACAACTTTAACCACACTTCATTTCTTTGCCCCATGCATTGTAATCTAGTTTGATCAGCCGCCCCTTTCACCCTATTTAGCTCTGAGTGACTTTTTGGCTGTCAAAGAATAAAAAAAATCTGCTACTATTGAGAATAAATATTCAAAAGAACATCTCATGAGATCTGAAGTCCATTCCAAAAGGAAATTCCAAAAATGTTTCTAGTAATGGGAACATTGTTGGAATAAGTTGATAAGCTTCTACGGTGACTAATTTGATTGGAACAATGCTTATTTGGATATGTAAGTTTTGTTATATTTGTTAAAAAAATTAGTCACATTACTTTATAGTTTCATTTATATGATATGTCTTGATACATACACATTAAATTGAAGTAAATCTTTTTCTCTTTAAAAGTCAGAAAACATACACTTAATTGTCACATATTGCCAACTTTATCAATCTGTCAACTAAAAATAGGAGAGGTGCCTGTGGCTAAAGATACCTATTCCCCCTGTGCTTTTTGAATGTGGTGTGGCATATCCCCAATAGTTTACCTGTCATGCTGCCACACTCTTGTATCGTGATTTGGGACTCACTTGTCTTTCCTTGGCCATATCATTTCAACCCTCGAGGAATTTGCGCATCTCCTCATCATTAGCTGTACCTCAAGTCCCTGAATATCTACTGAAATTTGGCACCCTTGCTGAAGGAAGTGTGATTGGAAGGATATTTCTGGACAGGGAAAACCTGTAGAGATTCATGAATTTATTAGTACATTCAAGGCCTTCCTTGTAGATCCACTAGATGGAAGCTTCCATACTTAGGCTGTTCTGCCCCCTCACCTCACTTCAAATTCTTTAACACCTACAATAACTGTTCTCAGCAAAATGCTAGCAGAGAGAATACCTGCCACAGGGTAAGGATTCATTTCTTCCACATTTGCAAAGATAGAGATACCCCCAACCACGGCGCAGTCTATTAACACTAGGCTCATATTGCAACGTTCTTGGTCACAAAATGTTCTAACTAGTTAATTAGACACAATGTAATACAGTCAAAAATTGAGACCACTTTAACAATGCAACAAAAAAGAATAACAAGCAGAGGTAAAATAGATAAAAATTATGGCTATTTACCTAAAGGCCTCAAGACTGTGCATTATATTTGAAAAATCTAATTTCTTTGCAATGCATAATTTGGATCCATCTGCAAAAGCTTTTTGTTTCCCCTACTTTTTTTTATCACGTGTTATATGTGCCTTTATAATCATTTCATCATGATTAAATTGGTGAATTGAAGAAGTCTCCTGAAATTAATCCATGAAGATTTGTCTTTCCCAAATTAGATTGCATTATCAGTCTGATGATCCCAAATTCAATTTTTGTATTCTGATCTAGCTGTGTAGACATAAACTCTAATGATCTAACACAGATAGCTATTGTAGTAGGTAAATTATTAATGATAACTCAGATTTATATAGCCCTTTATAGTAACAAAATGATTTACCTATATCATTTTTTCTTCACAACAACCTTGTGAGGTTAGTTAGATGAATAACTGTGCTAATACCACGCTGAGAGAAAACATGGTATAGTAGAAAGAGCTCTAGATTTAAAGCCTGAGGCCTTGGGTTTGAATCCTGGCTCTGTTACTTACTATCTGGGTGACCCTGAGCAAGTCACTTCAGCTCTCTTGGCCTCAGTTTCTACACCTTTAAAATGAGGGGCATTGGACTAGATGACCTCTGAGGTCCCTTCCAGCTCCACATCTATGATTCTTTGAATATTTTTCAGGGAAGAAAACTGAAGGCCAAAAAAATTAAGTGGTCTGCCCTAAATTACATGATTTAAAAAAGTAACTGTTTGGATGACACTCCATGTCTTCTGACTTCAGATACCGTGCTTTCTCCCCACACTACTCCCCATTACAATAACCTCTTCTCTTCCAAAGAAAGTGGCAAATCACCTATGAAAAAAAGCATCCACATGGATGGTACGGGCTTACTTCCTTTCGTTTGGGCTTCAGATACATAACCCTCCCATTCCGTTATTTCCACTACCTCAGCTCTTCCCAGGTTGTCACAACAGTAAAGCATGTCGAACCCAATCTTCCTGTCTGTCAGTCAATAAGCGTTTATGAAGTACCTTCTACGTGCCAGATACTGTGCTACGTGCTAGGGATACAAAGACAAGTGAAAGACAGACCTTGCTCTCCAACAGGGAATGGTCTAATGAAGGAGACGATATGAAAACAACTATGTACAAATCAGATACATACAGGGTAGACCGGCAATCATCTCAGAGGGAAGGCACTAAGATTAAAGAAACCTAAGAAAGACTTCTTGGAGAAGGTTTTAGCTGGTACTTGAAGGAAGCCAGTGAAGCAACCAGGCAGATATAAGAAGAATTCCAAGCTTGGGGAAGAGCCAGTAAAAACCCTTGGAGTCTGGAGATAGAATATTTTATTCAAGGAAAAGCAAGGAGGTCAACAAAATGTTTGGATCACAGAGTTTGTGATGTGAAGTAAGGTGTAAGAAGACTGAAGAGATTTCTATGTATGGTAATGACCATATTATGGAGGCCAACCAGTTTATGAGCTGGGCAATCATAGATCCAAAATGCAGACAGAAGTCAACTTTAAACATTCTTTTTTTTCTTCTCTCTTCACTTATTTTAGAAAACTCTTTCCAGGACTCCATGTGTATTCTTCTTTTGGTTTAATGTCTTTTATCTGCTCTTCTAAGAAGTCTATATACTCTACCAGTCCATATTTACTCCTCTAGCCAGTCAATAAGTCTGTTCTAATCTTAGTCCAAATATTCTTGCCCAATCTCTTTTTTGAAAAAGTTGTCCTTTTGATTTCGTTTGTTTCTAGACACAGATATATGACCCCCTCCTTCATTTTAATCATTTATTTAGATAATAATACTTTAGCCTTTAAACCCAAAGCTATTTCATTCTTCCAAGGAAAAACAAAGAGTTATTCCTATTTATTCACAATTACCAGCTTATTGATTTATTCACTATTATCTGCTCATGCCATCAACAAAAGAACTACAGGAAAATATCTCACATTCAAGTATGTATCATATAAGCATTTCAATACAGCATCTAAAAACTGAAATAAAGATCCTATTTTAATCATTTCATCAGCCCATGAGTGGGTTCAGATTATACCTATCTCCAGAACTTTTATATATCTACTCAAAGTCAGATAGGTGACAGAGTGGAGGGAGTACTGGGCTGGAATCAGGAACTTAAAAGATCAAACCTAGCCTCAAATGCTTACTGGCTGTGTGACCCATGTGACACTTAACCTCTGTCTGCCTCAGATCCCTCATTTGTACATTTAAGATAATAACACTTGACTCTTGAGGGTTGTTGTGAGAATAAAATAAGATGATATTTGTAAATTGCTTTATAAACTCTAAACTACTATATAAATGCTATCTATAGTTATTATTATTAGGTCATTGACTCACTGAAACAGAATAGGCTTTGTGATACCATTCTGTCTACCTCCCTATTTTCAGAAAGTACAAAGCTTAAATGGTCCCCAATAGACTCTTCTAAGTTCAAAAGACCTCTCGAAAAGAGGATTCCACAGTCTCGTTTAGTAATATCTTTCAAGGTTTGGCAGTTTTCACTGTTGAAAGTTCTTCCTTTTATCAAATCTAACTCCCTCATGCTAACATGCTGTATGAATCCATTTCTTCTGTCTTCAGTGGAGAGGGAGAGAACAACTCTGAATAAATAATATTCATGTACTCACTAACAATTATGAAGGTATTCCTCAGCCTTCTATTCTTTGACTAAATAGTCTCAGTTCTTTTAACCTTTCATTGTAAGCCTGCTCTTTCAACCCTTCAATCATATCCTTATGACCTCCATTCTAAAGGAAATGCAGCTGTTCTCCCCACTCAGGGTTAAACTGAAAATCAACGGTGTTGAAACTTCTTTTCAATTGGGGAATTTAACCTCATAAAATTTATAGAACTCCCTAATGCTAGGGCTCTCTCTCTCTATCTCTGTGTCTCTCTGTCTCTGTCTCTCTCTTTCTCTCTGTCTCTCTGTCTCTGTGTCGCAGTCTCAGTCTCTATCTGTTTCTGTCTCTGTATCTGTCTCTCTGTCTCTCTCTCTCTCTGTTTCTGTCGGTCTCTGTCTCTCCCTGTTTCTGTCTCTGTCTCTGTCTCCCCCCCCTTCACTTTGATCCCAGGACTACAATATTTAAGTAGATTCTATTCACCCT
Source organism: Vombatus ursinus (assembly GCF_900497805.2). NCBI lineage: Eukaryota > Metazoa > Chordata > Mammalia > Diprotodontia > Vombatidae > Vombatus > Vombatus ursinus. The sequence continues at coordinate 23,596,816 of NW_020954590.1, forward strand.
TTTTCCCAGTCAAGAGGCAATTACAGCTCTATAAACTAAAAGCACTGACCCTATACAATTCCCTCTAACCCATAACTACTTGACATAGCTCCAATTGAGAAGTGTCAAAGAATGAGTTTCTCACTTTCCCTCCTTCATTATGTTTAAAGTCAAATACTTCTTTCAGAGTACCTAGATATCACTATGATAGATGCTGTATAAAAACTTAGATATCTTTGTCAGGTGTTTGTGGAAACAAGTGACTTCAGAGTCAGTGGCAGAAGAAAAAATGAAGAATGATGATTTTTTTTTAAAATAATGTTTTTGAAGGATCACATTAAATGTAAGAAAATGAAATCCCATCTTAGGAACTGGCTCTAGGTTGTCAGCACTCATTAGTTCAGGTATCACAAAAAATAAATAAAATAAAATACACAGACACTAAGAAAGATATAGGAAATTATTGGTCACCTAAATTTCATATGTAGTCACCAATACAGTGTGGATAGTACCACAATATTTAGTAGCACAATTGTATTAAGAAAAATATAAAAGGAACTAGTATTCCATTTTTTTAAAGAAGAATTTGATAAAAACAGAAGCTTTAGTTATTTTCCTTAGGAACTATAGCTATTTTCAGGAGAATATAAAAAGAAAGATTTTTATAACTTTGTTTTTTTGTTAGTATTGTTTCCTCACTTTTACCTTCTATTATGATAAGTTCATGCAAGTAAAAGGCTAGTAGTAAGAGAAGCCACAGACACTGTGTGACTTTCTCCACGCAGATATACTAATGTCTAAGATAGAGAAAAGAGCATATTACAGCAATAAGGTGCTTTCTTGCACTTTTGCCATTTTCTGAGCATTCAGCTATTGGATAGGTTACTCAAAAATCAGTGATTTTATGGGAAAGGTTGGTTTGATTTGTAAATAAAATCAAGATAGCAAATTTGATTCAGAACTTATAATAACCAATTATTTAGGCATATTTTATTTAAAATTAACTTGGCATATTATCAATTTAACTACAAGTTTACTACAGATACCAAATTGACCTGGAGAAGATGTTCTCAAACTTTTTTGGTCCCCTTTACATTCTTAAAAATTATAAAATATCCCAAAAGAGCTTTCGTTTATGTTGGTTATCTCTCTCTCTCTGTGTATGTGTGTGTGTATATGTATGTGTATATATATGTACATATATGTATGTACATATATATAAACTATGTTAAGAATTAAAACTGATCATTTTTTAGCCTGGATTCAGGAAGACCTGAGTTCAAATGTGACCTCAGACACTTGCTACCTGTGTGACTCTGGGTAAGTCACTTAACCTCTGTTTGTCTTAATCCACTGGAGAAGGAAATGGCAAACCACTCTACTATCATTGCCAAGAAAACCCCATGGACAATATTGGTGTTCTCTTGTCCACAGGTTACAAAGATTCAGAAAGAACTAAAGGACTGAAAAACAACAACAATTTATTTAAAATAATAATGAACATATTACATGTTAGCATTAACAACATTTTTCTGCAAAATAACTCTATTCTCAAAACAAAAATAAGCTTAATGAGTGGCATTGTTTTACATATTTTCGCAAATCTCTTTACTGGCTTGATAGAAGATAGATGAATTCTCATGTCTGCTTCTGCATTTAGTCTCTTGCAATATATTGTTTTGGTTGAAGTATATGAAGAAAATACAGCCTCACACAGGTCTGTAGTTAGATAAGGTAGAAGTATTTTAATAGGTACATAGTGTCTTAGTATTATTATGAAAGTAGTTTTGACCTCACAGAAGCCTGGAAGGGTCTCAAGACCCACAGGGGTCTATGAATCATACTTTGAGAACTGCTGACCTGGAGAACATTGCTCTTCTCCCAGCTCAGGGTACTGATTTCGAATGTGCTCAGGGAACATTTCAATGCCCGCCAATGCTTGTTAGAAAAAGTGTATCCAGGACACGAGAAGATCAAATTGACATAGATAATAAGACAATACATTCTTTAAAATGAAGCCATTCAACTCCAGTTATAGGTCTGTATCACACACTTAAAATCCAGACTGTTTTTGGTATGTGACTGAGTGACCCAATAAAGAAGATTCCATACTTTCTAATATCTTATGCTATGTACAGTTTTGTAAGGTGGGTAAATATGTGTTATATGACTCTTGAGACCCTTTAGATGGCAATTAAGTAAATTAGGTTGGAATTTTTTTCTAAAACAAAATAGTAGGAGTATAAAGATTACAATTCCAGAAGCTCAGAAAATCAAACTAGTATGAGTCCCAATCACTGTGTAAAACTGTGTAATAATTGAGAGTTTACAGGCCTAGTTGACTAAGTTTGGTGAGGAAGGAATTCTATGGCCTCAAGCATCCAACAAGGAATGATTTTCCTGTGATTCTTGCCAGAATTAACCTAGGGACATTTATCACATCCTTGCATCAACATCTATTAATATTTATAGAGCACACAGGGTGTGTTCACCTGGTGGTATTCTAGGAGCCATGAAAATTAGCATAGGCCCATGGGCTCAGGGTCTGAAAGGAAGTGGGTTGTGGGCAAGTAAGAATGTTAATAAAAACTGAAAAGTAGACCCACTACACATTGCACCCTGGCTAAATCCATGTACTTACACATACAGACGCCAGGAATAACTTTTTAAAGGCAGAGGTTGAAATGGATTACCAAAGGAGATTATGGAATTGCCATCTGTGGATTTCCTTTGGAATACTAAAGGAAAAAAAATCTATCCTTGCTTGATTTTAGTGAAACTGGAGTAAGGTAACATCAGAGGCACCTTTACAACCTTAATATTCTGTGTTTATTACTCTGCCATTTATGAAGGCACATGGTGACCAAATAGAGTACTATTTTAGAATGTCTTTAAACCAGTGAATGTTAAAACTTAGACAAATTAATTGATGTGGAGTAACCTAATGGAATTAAATATAGAATAAAAAGAGGGTGTGTGGAGGAATAATGGCAGATCTTACCTCAGAATTGCTACACAGTCAATTCATGGAGGCATGAAGACAGGACTACATATAGAAGACATAGTTATATTTCCTAGAATTGTTCCCTCATTTCTTTTGTGGTAGGGCTCAGGCTGATGCAGGAGAGGTTATGGAAAATTTGAATAGTTATTCTTTTCAGGCCTGCTTTATAACAAAATAACCCCATATACAAGCACCTTTGATTAAAAAATCAAATTTTCTCAATAATTAAGTTTCTCTCTGGTGCATATTCTACACTTTAGGAAGCTGATTGGTTAATTAAATCCTTAATATTTTTAGACCACTGACTTGGACTTGATATACTCTTAAAAGCCTTCCTATGTGGGTGGCCCATGCTATGTGTGCTTCAGGTTATGCGTGGGTACTGTGGGGTCCTAATGAACTGAATCATGTGTGCATGGAAGTCTGTTGGAGAGAATGTAGTTGAGGGGGATTGAGATAACCTTCTCTATGAGACCCAAGACAATTTATTTTTATACCTGCCTTCTGGACAGCGTAGATTTGAAATGAACTAACTTTTAAAGTAGTTAGACATCAAGAATAAGCCCCATATTTTGGTACTTAGAGGATCCATGGTTTCAGTGATGTAGGCATCATTAGTGGAATCCAGGTGGTGGATAAATTTGGAGGCAGAGGACACATAAACTTGAATCCTGTCTCTCTGATTTATGACCCATGTGACCTTAGCATTCTACTTGAACCACTCTGGATCTCAGTTTCCTTGTCTATAAAATAAGGGGATTGGATCAATTGGTCTCTAAAGTCCTTTACAACTCTAATCTATGATACAATGAACATCTATATCTTAAGAGTGCCTACCTTAGAATATAAGCTTCTTGAAGGCAGGAACTGTTTCACTTTAGCTTTTATATTTAGCATAGTGCTTAGGTTGTAGTAAGAGCCTATCAAATGCTTGTTGTTGTGGCTGCTGTGTTTTATTCAATTTTTGTCAATGATTTCCCATAGATTTCTCTAGATTATCTTTCCAATATCTTGAGATTCTTAATATTTAAAAAACTAATAATCATAACAACCGATGTAGGACTTGTTTTGTCTACCCATCAGCTAGTTATCCTTCACTCTGACTATATAACCAGCCCACATTTGTTTCTGATCATATGTTTTCTGGACAAGATCCCTTATACTGCATCCTATACATAGGTCATTATTGAGAAATATATTGCACTATAGTAAAACCCATGAGTCATCTTTCCCTTGTCCTTTAGGTCACCCACAACCTGAATTCTTTGGAGATTATTCTCCAAGATTCACAGCTATCCAGTATCATTGGGAGAATATTGGTATTAAAAAGTTGGGTTTTTATGTTGGGAAGATGTTTGAGATCATATAACAGTATGAAATTAAGGAAGAGGGAAGAGGATAACTCATGCTCACAGAGAACTTCCTTTTTTATCATTTATTAATATCAAGAAGAAGGATATAGTGAAGACATATTCCAATGACTGGCATAGCTACCTGGCTCCTTTTTTTTCCTGAACTGGGGATACAGGGTAGTACTCATGGCTTCCAACCAGGAGATCCAACCAGTTCAGCTCTACAAATCCTGCTGATTAACCTAGAGCAATTCCTGAAAATTAGGGTTTATATTGTTTTATAGTCAGGGATAAACAAAATAACCCTTTATATATGCACCAACCCAGAGTAAAGAAACCTTAGGAACATTTTATATACTAATCATAAATCAGCTAGATAAATATATATAAATACATTTTGTGCTAAGAAGTTATATCTATGAACTCATCATATATTTATCTGTTTCCATTTATGTACCCTACTTTGACCCTCTGGGGAAAGAATCTGTTAGACTGCCTCAATTTTCCAAATGCAATTTAGAGCTCTCTCACCCTCCTATTCACTTCTAGCTCTAGTTCATTATCCCTCTGTGATATCTGCCCAAGATAGATAGATAGATAGACAGATAGATAGATGTTCAGTCATTTTTCAGTTATGTCTGACTCTTCATGACATTATTTAAGGTTTTCTTGGTAAAGATACTAGAATGTTTTACCATTTCCTGCTTCATTTTTTTTTTTACATTTTACATTTGAGGATTTTTATTTTTTACAGATTTTACAGATGAAGAACTGAGGCAAACAGGGTTAAATGACTTGCCTGGGGTCACACAACTAGTGTCTGAGGCACCATTTGAACTCATGAAGATGAGTCTTCCTGGCTTCAGGCCCAGCACATTATCTGCTGCACCACCTACCTGCTAAATAGATAAACCTGGCCACCTAACTGCATGATACAGCAGAACAAAAGGGATCGTTGATTCATTTGGATTTTCCTGTGCAGGTTAATGACCTCTAAGGTCATTCTCAAATCTCATTAAGGGGTTACAATGATATTCAGGGGTTTGATGCTATAGACACAATGTCATCCATAAACAGCAACATCTGGAGCACTTCACCATCTATAACTGTCTTTCAGGTGGAACCTACTCATGCAGGACATCTTTTGTGAGAATGGCTATCATCTTTGACAAGCTTGAGTATGGCTATTTTATGCCTTGATTGATGTTAATAATCAAAGGCCACTGAAAAGAGGTATTTCTTTGTTTACATTAATCAAGGAATATTGTATAATCTTAACATATGCAAGAGTGACAGACTGCTGTTTAGAGGAGGGCCTTTAAGACTTCATTTTCACTTTAACATCATCCTCTGTAGTGTTTTACAAATTGGTTTCAATCCTAAACTAGTTCAGACCTTAGCTGCCATGTTTCTTCACTTGTCAAGGGGATGAAGTGTTTCCTGGAGAACACATTTCCTGGATTATTTTGTCCTCAACCCCCTCCTTGCAGTGACTACTTTGTGTCATTAAATTTTGGCAGAAAATACCTTATTCTAACTCCTGTTTTTCAACATACATGACTCATTTAAATAGGTCAGATTGAAACCACTGCACTTCTGTGCAATTTGTCTAACCTACATTAGCTTTTTTACCCCAATTCAATGATTCTTACCCTCACACAATTGATGATCTGACTGTAAACATCCAGCTGATTTAGATAAGATTCCAAGTCAGAACTAGTCATTTGATGTCTTTGGAGATATAATCAATTTCATTTTTTGTGATGTTGCATAGACATGAAAGAAGTTGTTCACTCTTATCCAAGATGCAAAGCCACTCAATACTCAAACATATATAGAGTTTTAGACACAAGAACTTGAGATGGAGACTTATTTAACAGGGCACTTAGGTATCTGGGGAAGGTAGCCATGTGAGGTTTCTTGTTCACATTGAACCTTAACCTACGTGCATCCTAGGACCTGGCCCTTGCCAATCAAACAGGTTTTCACTGGCTAACACTAACATATATATATATATAAAGTTTTGTTGACTTAGGTTCATGTCAGATTGCTTTTAATTAACACACAATTTGTAATTAAAACATTCTTTAATGCAATCCCTAAGGTGGCTTTAGGAGAGTTTCAAGGCAGCTAAGGGGCTAAATGTTGTTCCTTCAATCTCATTGCACAACAAATTTGTTTTTCAGATGCTATTTTATAGGCAGCACAGTCATTCTAGACATGGAGTCAGGAAGAAGTAGGTTCAAGTAGTGTCTTAATCACTTCCTAGAGACATGACCTGGGTATGAGACTTCACTTCTCAGTTTTCCCGTCCATAAAATTGAGATAAATTGTTGGTGCTTATCTTGTATAGTAGTTATGAGAATCAGATGAGATTATATGGATAAAGTGCTTTGCAAATCTTATGATGTTATATGAATATTGGTTTTTGTTTCTGTCTGTAGTGTTGTTTTCATAGATAGTTTAACTTCCATAAATTAATAAGTATCCTGCTAATGTGTATGGCATCAGCCAGTGTCCAAAAGAACTGAATCTTAGACTTCTAAATTATTGAGAAAGTACTTTTCATATTAGGGCTGTGTAAAATACCTCTCCTATAGAAACACATAAACAAAAGTAATATTTAACCTAAATCAAGACACTAACATCATTTAAAAATATAGGAAAAGAAATAAACTTAGATGTCTTTTCCTTCAGGGATCATGGGATCTAATGTCTCCTACTCCTCTCCCCAATAAACTGTAACCTAAACAGAGAAAAACAAGGACACGAGACTCTGCTACGGAGAAGTTGATGGGATGTCTGCTGTCAGTCAGCCAAGCATTTATTAAGTGCTTACTAAGTGCCAGGTACTGTGCCAAGCAGTAGGGACACACACACACAAACACACACACACACACACACATACACACAGAGCAAAAACAATCACTGCACTCAAAGAGCTCTCATTCTAATGGGGGAGACAATGTAAATAATTAGATGCATAAAAGACATACATGGAATAGATAGAAAGTGATCTGAAAGGGAAAGGCACCCGGAACTAGGAACCTAGGAAGGGCCTCTTGCAGAAGGTGAGATCTGAGCCAAGACTTGAAGGAAAGACTTAACGGCTGAGGTGTAGGGGTGGAGCATTCAGGCAAATTCCTACTAACTAAAAAGCATTGGAGCTGCCCCCTGGGACTAGGTAATGAGGAATATCACAGAGGCTGTATTTACACAACCAAAAACAATCACATTAGGAGTATGCTCAATCTGGATATTTCAATCATTTTAGCAGGTAATTCAGATTAATGAATGTCAATCTTATTGATTATGCAACAATCAACTATTAATGAGACCAAAAAGAAGTCTGAACTGACTATAAAATAATAGAATTGGTGGCAGTATTTACATGTGTACCAAGAAGGGTCTTTTACCTGATTGCAAATTACTTATCTCAGAGGACAGAAAATTCATTTTACTGAATCTGTTTTGGATTTTACACTTTACCTTGGAAAGAAAGATATTTTTCTTGTTCAGAAAAGCCTAGATGAGATATCTTTAGTCTTCAACCAGGGTTTCACAAAATTGGGCAGAACTCTTTTAGTTATACTTGAATTTAAATTAATTTCTACCTCATTTTTCACTCTAGGTGAAACGAAACTGTTACACCCACAATATGCCAACTTGTTAATTATCTACATGGAAAGGAACTTGTTAGATAATCTTTTTTTATCAATAGTTAAATTATTTTATGTTTTTAATTGGACTATACTTATTGCCTCCAGCTTCTACAAATTGTAATGGTGTTGAATTAATTTAAGGGGGCTCAAAGGAACTAGATATACCAGGCTATCACCTTTATAATTTCATTATATGATTGGATTATGGAAAACATTTTAGAATTTTGAGGTGAATTTTAACTTTTCCTCTATAAAAATACAAACTCCTTTATTTGGCATTTAAAGCACTTCACAGTTTGGCTCCCATTTTTTCTCACTCCAACCCATGCACCCCATATTTCAGACACACTTGCCCTTGCCCATTTAGTTTCTCCTCCCTGAATTCTGTCCCCAGTCCTTGCCTCCCACTCCAAGGCTATGCCTAGACACTGGTTGCTTTCCCTCACCCCTGATCCACATCCCTACCCCAGCTCTGGAATACCTGTCCCTCATAGTCCCTCGGTTTACTTCAAGTGCTTCTTTTTTCCAGATTTTTTCAGATCCTCCTAAATCCCTACCGTGCCTTTACTTCGAATTACTTTATATATTTTGTTGTATTTATTTACTTATCTATGTATACATTATTTCCCTCAGTAGGATATCACTTCCTAACTATAGGACTGGGGTTATTTTAATTTTTGTCTTTGTATTTGTAACAGCACAGTACACAATAGGTATTTAATAAATGTTTATTGAACTAAATTGAATTTCAAAAAGTTGTATAGTGCTACCTCTTCAGAGCTTAGAGATGAGCCTGAAATTGATGCCAGAAAAGTACAGGGGATTGCTTTGGATCTTCAGTCCCAAGCACAATGCCTGGCACAAACTCAACAGTGTTCTGGTAAATGTTTAACAGCTAGCTCTCTGTGGGGAAAATGTACTGACAACGTACTTTGAAACTTAATCTGAATTATTAACATTTTCTTCATCACTTTTTTTAAGTCTGGATAATCAATAAAATAATAAATCAAGCCCTGATTTGTGACACTTGCTGATTTTTGTGATGTAACTTCTCACATTGAAAACCTAGCAGTCGGTTAGTGGATAAAGAAGAAGGAAATAAGAATGTATTATGTGCTAGGCAATTTGCAAATATGCTATTCAATCCTCACAACAAATCTGTAAATTAAAGTGCTATTATTATCCCCCTTTGAGAGATGAGGAAGCTGAGGCAGATAGAGATTAAGTGGCTTGCCCAGGATCACATAACTAGTTAGTATTTTAAATACAATTTGAACTCAGCATTTTCTGATTCTGAGAGTAGCACCTTATCCAGTGTGCCAGCTGGCCACCACTAATACACATATTATAGCTATCTCTTCCACATTGTGATTTTCCTTATCATGGTTTCGCTATATTGTGGGTTGGGATAAGAAATTAAATGGGAATTTTGGTGGAGGGGAGTTTTGCAGAAGGTGCAGACAACATGTGAGGGCCAGCAGATGACAGCAAAAGTTTAGAAACTCAGAAATGCATAAAATAGATGTACCATATTGTATAATATCAACATATTTTTATCTTTTAATATCATAATAACTCAGACTTCTTCTCTGGTAAGAAGAGAGGTCCAAAAATCTTTACGCAGATTTTCCACATCGAGAGGGTGCCTCACCCCTAACCCCATGATGTGGAAGGGGTAACTATAGTGTAACATAAATCCCAAAACTTATTGGTGGAGATTAGTGTCTTCTGCCTGCATGATGGACTGAAGAACTGGGGAAAGAACTCTATGGTCTGGAAATCTCTTCAGACTCTGCAGTCATTTTGGGCACTTCTGGCTTCTAGCTTCCAGCTTTGATAAAGAAGATGGATGATGCCAACTCCTCTGCTGATTGCTCAAGGGATAATAGATTCTAAGAAGAAGCTGACATGAGAGGAGATGGCAGTCTTCATCAGGTTCCTATCCCCAGCTTGTTTCACCAGAGGCTTCAGGAAACTTCCCCTTGAGGGAGATCTGGGACTTTCTCATGGTTGAGCCAAATTACCTCGCTCTCAATGAGAGAATTCCTTCATTCTATATTGTCTGTTATAAATTCTCCTATGCATTTATGCTTTCTTTAATTTCTGTTTTGCTACCAACTTGGATAAATGGGTTTCTTTGCAATCTCCTATTTGTATTCATTGTGGGAACATTGGATATAAAGCTTAGGTCTTTCTTTCACCACAAAGAAGTAGCAATCAGAAATTTAGCTTGAATGTGAAAACTACATCTCCTAGATTAATATTTACAGGAACAGATAGATATAATTCTAGCCCAGAACCACTTCTCTCTGAGGAGAGCAGAGAGACTAAACTTCTAGGCTGAACTTCCTGCTTCCCCTCCTGGCAGGAACTAAAGTCCCCTTTGGAAAAGTGTGGTGGGAGAAAAGGCTAGCGATGTCTATTCTGTCTCTGTTCAAGGCACACAACAACATACCCATGTTACATATGGGGGACATCCATCACTATAATAGTTTAACTAGCTAAATGCATTCAACTAGCTATTTCTAAGTATCAATTTAAATACATAATTAAGGGAAATCTGCCTGCATCTTATATGAAAAGATTAACAAAAACATTTTTAAGTGCATAAAATGCTATTTTCATAGTTTATGCTAAAATCTTTAATGGAATTATTTAAATATGTTTAATGATTTCAGTTTCAATGAAATTCCATTTTGTTTGAGTTGGAGGTTTTTCTCTTCCTAAGAATCTCACCCCTAAATAAAGAAAATGACGTCCTGACATGAATGATTGCTGAGAACGAAAAAAGAGTGTTGATGATGAGGAAATCTTCTGAAATTGTATCCAGTACACTGGGGCCTTTCAAATTCCTATTAGTAATAAATATACAATTTTCTGGTTTCCTAAGGAATTTGAATATTTTTTAAAGTAAGTAGAATGACTCTAACACATACAAATGAGGAATGTTTTCAGTCCTTCCTAATCTTACTTTTCCTTTATGTGTATATATGGGTAACACATAAGAACTAGTAGTCAGCTAGTAGACTATGAGAGAATACTTAATGAGGAAGTGACTATAGTATCTAAAGTTTACCCTAAACTCCACCACAGCTAAAAAGAATACTTTTTAGTAGCTGTTCAGTGAACTTGTCCTATTAGAATTTATACTCTAATCAGGGATGGGGAACCTGTGAACTGGAGGACACATATGGCCTTCTAGGTCCTTGGGTACAGCCTTTTGACGGAGTCCAAGCTTTACAGAACAAATCCTTTTATTAAGGGGATTTGTTCTGTGAAGTTTGGACTCCGTCAAAGGGCTGCACTTGCAGACCTAGAGGAACACACCTGCCCAGTTTTTTGTATATCTGTGTTACATCCCCAACAACGGAGAAAGTTCCCTGAGGCCAGGAGAAGTATCTTATTCATCCCATATTCGCAGTATTTGTGGAGGGTGAATTTTATTGAAATTCTTGAACATATCACATTTTATAAGAAACTTTTTGAATGTTCAAGGCATAATTAGGATGTAGGGAGAAGGGGAAGTAATGCTACATAAAAGATTAATATAAGCTGTCTTTCACTAATTAAATTCACTTGGGATATTGCCTTATTGGTACTTTTTGGAAAATTGAAAAACTGTCTTTAAATGCCACAGTCACAAAAGCTGAATAAAAGAGAATGGTGCCTCTTCATTTCTTGGGAAGAGAAAGCTAATAAGATATGACAGTAAAAAGGCAGGGTTTTTAACACTTTTTTTAACCTTACAAAAAAAAGGTCAACTATAATCTGAAAATGAGTATAAGTAGCACATGGAAAAGAAGGGCAGGAAGCCAAGTAGAAATATAGAAAGCTGTGATCATGGATGTATTCAAAATTCCAAGTCCCAATGACTTGCTTCCTAACCTGGGAATGAGCTGAAATCATATCAGAGAATTCATGGAAGGTTGGAAAGGCAAATAAAGACATAAAAGAGACAGTATAGTGCCATGTCTTGAAAAAGATAAAAGGAAGTCATGATTTTTTAAATTATTATCACATCGACTTAATTATTGCCTATCAGACATTTCAAACTTTAGGGCCTGGGGACATCTCTAACTCAATATATCCAAAATGGAACTCAGTATTTCTTTCCCCCAAATTCTTCCCTCTCTTGTATTTCTGTCAAAGACTCCACTGAGCTTCCAGCCTCCTAACCTTTAATAACCTAAACAACATTCTCAACATCTCACTCTATCCTCAGTTTGCAAATCTTAAGAGTTACCTAATCTTGGCATTTCTACCTCCTTTAAGAACCCTAAGATCCAACCCTTTCTCTCTCACACCTCTACTACTACCTTAGTTCAGGCTCTCATCATACTTCCTCTCCCTACCTTGTCTCTCATTCTTTTCATAAAGCACAGATCTGATCATGTAACTCCTTTATTTAATGAGTGATTTCTGAATGCCTCTAGTATAAATGTAAACTCCTCTGTTTAGCTTTTAAAGCCTTTGGTAACGTAATCTCATTCCAGCCTCATTGAAGGACATTACTCCACTTCTCTCACTTTGCCACCAGCTAAACTGATCTTTTCCATGTTCTTCCACACTCCCCCACCCCCACCCCTGCCCCATCCTTTTGTCCTGACCAATCCACATACTTTGAATTCAGTCTGTCCACCCGATAAAAAATCCCTTTCTTCCTATTTGCAGTATAAACATCATCTTCCATATGATACCTTTCCTTATTTCCCCAAATGTTAGTGCCTTCCTTCCCAACGTACCTTATATATTTATACATACACCACACACACACACACACACATACACACTTTATATTTATTGATTTCATATTCATTCTGTGTCTACATACGTACTTGTTGTCTACCCCATTAGAATGTAAATTACTTGTTAGTAAGGTTTGTTTCATTCTTTGTATCTGCATCCCCAGCACCTGGGACATGTTAGACACTTAAAAATCCTGAATAATTTTATTGTAATGCTAGTATTAAATAATAGAATCTCATCGGATCATAGATTTAGAGCTGGAAGGATTTTAGAAAAATCTAATCCAATCTCCTCATTTTATAGATGAGGAAATAGGCCCAGAGTAATGAAATCACTTACCCAACATCATAGAGCCAGTAAGTGGCATAGCAGAAACTCAAATCCATGTTTTATGATTCAAAATATTTCATACTATCTGATATACCATGATGCTCCTATTTCCTATGAAATATCAATATTCAGCATTCAACAAATATTAGTTAAGTGTTTACCCCTAGGCTAAGAGAGATACAAAAATAAATAAGACATAGTTTTTCTCCTCAAGGAGTTTACCATCTAATAGAAATGATAACACTTGTTTACAAGTTATAGAACCATATTGTATTTATTTCTAATATTGTCTATTACATATCTATTCTTGTACATATGTTATCATTTATGTTAGATGGTAAACTCTTTGAGGAGAAGAACCATGTCTTCTTTATTTTTGTATCCTACTTATCCCAGGGGTAAGTACTTAATTAATATTTTTGCATGTTAAATGAATTTCTCAGTTCATAAATTTCTTAGTTCTCAGTTTCTGTCAAGCAGTTGTGCTCTACTACTAATATTGAGATGAAAAGGTTGAGAACCTGAAATCTCTTCAACAATAAGAGAAATTGAGGCACTGAAATTGTCATTTCCTTCTGTCAAAATGATATATGTACAAGACTAAAGACTGAATTTTCAGTTTATAATTATGATCACTACATGAGGTTTTACAAAGCTTCCTGAGGATTCCTGAATTTTTCATCCATTTGCTCAGGTGTGTGCAGTTTATATTTATGACTCTTCCCTGAATATTTTCATTCCATAGAGTGAACTAATAATTTTTCTTTATATTTCCTTAGGCTAGGAACAAAATGTTGGTATAAGGTTAAGGGGAAGAAATGATTATTGACAATGTTTTTATAAAAATCATTACTTGAAATCAACCAGGAAAATGGGATGTTTATAGTGTTTATGCATGAGGGTCTCATTCTCATGGCTGGGATAAATGGTAGCCAATGTTCACAGAAGAGAAAAGCAAGAAGCAGATTCATTTATTGTATTTCCACCTGCATTTCTATTACCAAAGCTATTTCATGATTGGTTTCACCTTGAATATAAACCCTTATTAAGTTAGATGGAGAGGATTGACAAGATAGCAATTCACATAAAAAATGATCTAAAGTTTGAATGGATACATGCTCAAACATGATATCTGACCTCAAGGAGCTCACATTCTAAGGGAAAAGGCATGTAAATAACTATGTACATGGTAGTTATGTGCAGAGTATTTGAAAGGTAATCTCAAGAAGACACTAGTGGCTGGTAGGGAGGAGAGGCATGACTAGAAAAGGCTTCCAACAAAAGATAGAATTTGAGCTAAGATTTTACGGATTCCAGGTAAACCAAGAGATTTTTGTGAATGGAGCAGATCATTCTAGGCATGGGGAACAGCCACTGCAAAGGCATTGAGATGTGTTAGAGGGACTGCAAGTGTGGGACAGTACAGTTGGATTGTAGAGTGTATAGAGAGGAAGATAATGTGAGAAGCCAGGTTAAAACAGCTTTAAATGTCAAATAGAAGTGTTTATATTTTATTCAAGAGGAAATAGGTAGCCACTGGAGTTCATTGAGTGGGGAAAGGGAAGAATAAGAGCTTTTCAAAGGTGGAGTAGGTTTCCCTGGGAACTTTACTAGAGGTTTGCAAGAAGAGGTTGTATCACCATTTTTGGGGGGTATTGTTGAGAGAATTTGTCTCTGGGTAAGATTTGGAGTAGATGGTGCTTAAGGTTCCTTTCAATTTCATTTTGTTTTAGTCTGTGACTGACTGTGGATAATTGAGTCCCTTCTATAAACTCCAAGTTCTGTGAAATTTGAACATATTTAGGTCATAGATCATAGAGTATTAAAGTTGTTAGGGACCTTAGAGATAACTGAATTCTTTTCCTTCATTTTACAGATAAAGAAACAAAGGTCCAGAGAAGTGGATTGAGTTGTTCATTCAAGACATATAATTTGCACATGGAAGCTAGTGGCTTGAATGAAGAGAAGGCATCTACAGTAGCATGAAGAAATAGCACTGCAGTGGACATCCAAAAACCTGATTTCAAGTTTGTTTCTATGTAACTTTACACAAATCACTTTACCCCTTTGGGGGCTCCTGTTTTATCATCTATAAATGAAAGAAACAGACCTAATCATCTCTAAGATCCCTTCAACTTCTACTAAATAATTATCTAAGACAAGAAATATAAATAGAACCTCTATTAATGGATTTTTACCCTTCAGCAAATAATAGGATAATATATGTGATATATATGTAATATATTATAATGTATATAGTATAATAATAGATATATACTATATGTAATATATTATATTATATATAATAGAATAATAGAATCTTTAGGTATGACTTGCATTATCTATGTACAAATGGTTAATAACACTAATTCTTGATAAAAATAATGCTTTAAGATACACCAAGTAATGTCATCACAAAAACAGTGTAAGGTAGGCAATATAAGTATTGTTCACCCCATTTTACTAATAAGGACAAACCAGCCCTGGATAAATTAAAAGGTCTATTTAGAGTCACTCAAAATCAACTGAAATATTCAAAGTCAACATTAACAATGAAAAAGTTGTGTTAATTCTACCTTGTAATGAATTAAGAAATAGATATTCATCTTCAGGCATTTCAACTTCGAGGTGCTTATTTTGCTACCTTGTAAGGAAATAGATTACTTAACCATCTGGCCAGGGATGCATATATTTGTTCTCCCTGGTCAGCTCTAAAAGACCTAATGATTTTCACCATCACTACAAGACTTTTTGCATTTGAGCAGGAACGATCTAGCAATTGCACTCACAAATTATCAGACATAGAGATACACATATCTTTATGATATATGTGTGCACATACACAGGCAAACATATAAACTCTCCAGGTTTTCTTTCTTTCCAACTACGAATTTATATATAGGAAATTCTAGTCCCTTTGTATGCATTTTATTTATTGAATATGATTTTTTATCATTGTGAATTTTGCTTGTATGAGTGTTTCTACCAGAGCCATGTGGCATCATAGTTTCCTTATAAAATCTACCTCAACGCTCAGTTATTTAAAAGGAATAAAATTATGTGAAAGGCCTTTAGCAATCTGCCTCAGGATTTCAGAACTCACAAATAGATGTCTGCCTACTGAGGACTTAGGTAATACTGTCCTAGATCTGCTGATTTAGAATCAGACATCTAGAACTAGAAGGGAAGTCAGAGGTTATATAGTTCAACCTCCTCATTTTACTGCTGGGGAAACTGAGGACTAGGGAAGCATAACAATTTGCCTAAGGTTACCAAGCAGTAAGCCTCAGATGTGGAATTTGAAGCCATGTCCTCTGACTTCAGAGCCAATGTTCTTTCTCCTGCACTCTCCTACTTTTCCTTATCCAGTCTTTTTTTTTTTTAAATGATAGATCCCACTAGGTCAGGAATGAT
Source organism: Vombatus ursinus (assembly GCF_900497805.2). Classification (NCBI taxonomy): domain Eukaryota; kingdom Metazoa; phylum Chordata; class Mammalia; order Diprotodontia; family Vombatidae; genus Vombatus; species Vombatus ursinus. The sequence continues at coordinate 23,613,303 of NW_020954590.1, forward strand.
AGAAATTAGGAGGAGGGACTAGCATTTAGTCCTCTATTTTTCCTTACTTCCTCTCTTTAAAATGCTATTCAAAGTAGAGGGGCTTAAACATCACTTGGGGAATGTTTTCCTGGAACCCATCTTTGCATCTGTTTTATCTGTATCCCATGAAGTTATCCATCTTGATTTGGAACTGCCAAAGTAAATATAAAAATTAGATGGCAACAGCTCATGTTAAACATTTTAAACAGATTTAGAAAAAAAATTATAAATGGAATAGGAAACCAAAATTATAGTATGACCATGATTTCTTCCTTAGGAAAAATTAGTCCTCCCTTTGGAATGAAAGACTTCAGAAGAATATGACAGCAAAGGGAGCAGCTTTGATATTTCAGTACGTGATTTTTTCCAAGTCAGGAACTCAAGTCAAGCCAACAAACATTTATTAAACATTTAATATGTGACAGACATTGTGATAATCACTGGGAATACAAATACAAGAAGAAAAAAAGACAGTCCCTGTCCTCAATAAGCTTACATTCTAATGGCAAAGATACATAAAAAGAAACTAAAAGATTGGGGTATGTACAGTAGGGACACAGATAGGGAAAGTTCAGAGAGCCAGGAGAGCTTCCTGGAGAGATGTTTACAGTTGCATAGAGCTATATTATACTTTCTTCATTCAGTGACTACCATTTGACACGATCACATTGGCTCCATGGGATTTGATGATAATAAAAACTATTCGTTTTGCAGCAGTTTTCAATATTTTCTATTTTCCAAAATTATTTCCCCAAATGTAACATTCTATCTCTCAAAACTGTACTTTTGCATAGGCTGGCCCCACCCATGCCTTGAGCACACTCAATCCTCAGATCTTGCATATAGAATTTCTGGCTACTACCATAACTGTCACCTCCTATGAGCAACCTTTTCTGATGCCCCCAGTTGTGGGTAATCTGTCCTACTCATATTATCTTATATGTACTTGTCTCTGCTTCTGTTGCATCCCTTGGTAGAAGTCACTGACAGAAATAATTATTTCATCTTTGTTATTGTAGCCCCACTACCTAGAATAATGCTTAGCATATAGTATGATAGGTATAGGAACTCAACACATGATTTTATTAATAAGGGGAATGAGGGTGGTGCAGTCTGTGAATTTTTTAGTCTTAGAGAATTGCCTAGTACACTGAGGTTAAGTGACTTGCCAAGGGTCACATGAGCAGTATGGATGGGATGGAAAAGCATTTGTTAAGTTCTCTTTATGCCAAGCGCTTTGAAGCAAGGAAAATACAAATAGAAAATGCTGAAACAGTTCCTGTTGTCAAAGAGCTTATATTCTAATTAGGGGAGACAACACATAAAGGAGTGTTCATGTTTATTTATGTAAGGTTTGTGGTAGATGGGAAGTCCAGGTCATATTTAGGCAGGGAAATTAGCAAAACAGATGGTCGGTCCCCTACCAAAAAATATCAGGATTAAAGATTAGAAAGGACTAGGGCTCTGAGACATCTCCAGTAAGGCTCTGGGGTTCAGGAAGTAGACATCTTGATCCTGATGAGAATCTGGAAACAGAACAATAGGGATTGATTGGGAAGGGAGAAATCCACAGCTTCTCCCAGTGAAAGTATGCTTGTCTCTCTCCCTGACATCCACTGGAGAGTTGGGAGGAGGGCAGTGAAAGTGGCTGGTTCTAAGTGATCAGTTTGGGGGCCATCAATCAAGGTGTCAATAAGCTGAGGCAAAGGAAGGGCAAGTTCCCAAACCAGCCTTCTATCCACTATATCACACTGCTTCTCACTATAATAAGGATGTAATATATACTTTATAAACATTTGTTGAATGAGGTTTTAAAAAAAAGGTTGTTTGTTGATAGCTTTGTTTTCAAGGTCATCCCAGTTTGTCCCAGTATTCTTCTGCTTCCCTTTGTAGAAAGCCATCTCACATAAGAAATAACATTTTTTAAAAAAATTTAACAATATTTTATTTTTTCCAATTACATGTAAAAAACTTTAACATTCATTTTTTAAAATTTTGAGTTCCAAATTCTCTCCCTCTCAATTCCCCCCCACTTCATTGAGAAAACAAGCAATTTGATATATGTTATACATGTGCAGTCATGCAAAACATATTTCCATAGTAGTCATGCTGTGAAAGAAAATGCAGACAAAAAAATAAGAAAAATAAAGAATAAAAAAATATGATTCAATCTGCATTCAGACTCCATCATTCTTTCTCTGGAGATGGATAGCATTTTTCATCATGAGTCCTTCAGAATTGTCTTAGATTGTTGTATTACTGAGAATAGCTAAGTCATTCACAATTGATCATTGTATAATATTGCTGGACAGCAGAGGGTATGAAACTGTAAAAAAAAATGATGATGATGATATTGTGTGCTGAGGTTCAGAGCCTTTTTCCTCACATAATAGTCAACAACTGGGGAGTGGAACTATCATAAATTGACTCACAGGACAGGGAATTGCTGACCACTTGGACACCACCCCAAATACATGAAGTAAGCTCACATTGTTTGTTGACTAGCAAAATAATTTGGGCAATAAGTGTCCACTGTTGGTTTTCATGGTCAGTAATGGATCTTTCAGGTGACCAGGAGGAAGCACGGCAATGAAAAACAGTCAACTCACCATCTCTTCATCTTCAGTCACATGAGAATAAAACTCTGTAGTGTGTAGGTCCTATTTGCAAATGCCATAGCTTAGCTCCAATTTATTAACATTCAGGACATGGTGTTGGGTCTGTTATATATATGTATGATTATCAAGTAACAATTAATTTTTAATGAAACATGCCTTGATATCTGGACATATCTGGAGGAAGGTAAGACAATCAAAAAAGATAAGAAAAATTTTAGACCATATTCTTGTTACCCAAAAGAAGGTAAGAAAGTATTAAGGACTATTGGCCCATATGCCATTTTTTCCATCGCTACACAATTTTTAAGAGAATAATAAGAGAATACATCAAGCTCATCTTTGATAAAGATACTTTCAGGCAATAGGCAGGTTTTCATAGGTAATATTTGGCAGTGTACTATGTCATTACTATCACACAACTGATTGAGATATGTGCTGAATACAATCTCACTTGTTGACTATAAAATAGCATTGAATTAAACTGAGTTTTCACTCACAAAGGAAACAAAGGTTTCAACAGCAAGAAGACATTTCTTGTGTATATGTCAAAGTTAGACAATATTCTTGAAAGATATAACAAGATATAGGGAGCCATTGCCAGTCCTCCTGACCTATGTCTTGCCACTGAACTCCAGTGACTCTGGGGGACAGAGTGAGGCTGATGTCTTTGCACAGCTCTGCCTCACTTAAATCCAATTCACTTGTAAATCAAGATATCACCTTCCTGATGTCATTGGTCCTCTTTGAGAACGAAGGACGAACAACAACAACAATAAATACAAACTTTCCAATGACCTTCTGATCATAAATATCTAATGAGGAATAAAAGAGTTTGTTTGTTTGCCAGAAGTGTTCACCCTGTCGTGGAGGATAGATACAGCACAGAGTGGAAGTCAAAGGAGAGATTCTCTAACCAAGGTACTTCAAAGGTCCTTGTTTGCTGATGATAATGTGCTAATTGGATCAAACTCCCTGCAGAGGCTGTGAAGTAAGATCCATAATCACCTTAAATGGCCTGACCTAAATATCCACAAAGGAAAAAACAGGCAAATGAAGAATGCTTAATATCCAATGTATGGTATGCAGTTGAATGGAAAACAAATAGAGTTTTGTTGGGTTTCTTTTTTGTGTTTCTGACAATGTGTTGTCTGTAGTCATGTGCATGAGAGTATATGTCTGTACTTTGAACTGACACTCTAGATGGACAATAAGTTGGTCCCAAAGAATCAGGAACAGGAGAAGGAGAGGGAGCCTTTGGAAACTGCAAAGTTCTTTTACTGACCTCAAGGTTGATAGGTGGCACAGTGGATGAACCTGGAATCAGGAAGATGAGTTCAAATCCAATCTCAAGTACTTACTAGCTGTATGACCCTGGACAAGTCGCTTAAACTCTCTGTACTTCAGTTTCCTCAACTGTAAAATGGGAATAATAGCTCTTACCTTCCAGGGTTGTTGTGAGAATCAAATGAGATAACATTTACAAAGAGCTCTGCAAAATTTAAAGTGCTATATAAATGCTAACTTCTCAGTGATTTAAGTCTAGATTAAAAATAACCAACTTCACAAGTATAAGGTGATAGAGGTGTGGCTAAAGTACAGTTTTCCTGAAAAACATGTGGAGTTCTTAGTGGACTGCAAGCTCAATATGAATCAACAGTAATATGACATCCCAAAACACTGTATCATCCCTTGGGCTATAAAGTAGACATAGTTTACAAGAATAAGGAAGTGTTCATTCTATTAACGTCTACCCTAGTCAGACCACATATGGAGTACTATCCTCGGTTCTGGGTACCACTGTTTGGTGTTGGTAAGCTGGTAAGTGTAAAGAGAAGGGCAATGAAGGACCTTGAGTCCATGCCATACAAGGATCAGCTAAAGAAATTATAAATGTTTAGTCTGGTAGAAAAGGAGTGCTAGAGGGTGTGCCCTGTATTTGCTTAAATACTTAAAGAACTTTCACATCAAAGATAGATTAAATTTATTCTATTGGAACTTCTTTTGTAGAATTGTCTTCAGAACCATTTTATGTCACACTAGAAAATTAGTTTCATTAGTTCATAATCATAATTTACTTTTTTTTAATTTAGCACTATGTTATCCCATTTGATATATTACTATGTGCAACAAAGTTAACTTGAAATAAATTTTGGGTGTTTCAAAAATCAAATCCACCATCAAATGATGAAATTATGCTACCACTGAGGAGATCTCAAAGAATGTTCTACAGTCTTTGAAAGCAATTCTGAAAGAAAAGATCTAAATATGTTTTACTAATGATAGCATCATTATAATAAGTGAAGAACTTCCCAAAGTGACTACTTTGAGGAGATCAATTTTCATTTGGATGTATAAATTTTGATATGTTTGCTTAAAATGAAATCACTTTACAATTAACCTTTTATACAAGCCACAGCCACTAAAATGCCAAATTGAGGATATTTTTATCATAAAACAAAATTCCATTATCATGTACCTCAATATAGGTCACTTTAACTAGATGGACAGCCAAAACACAGCACCTGTACACTCAGTATATTCTTATACTATGGAAAACCTATGTAGCTGAAACGAAATATTATAGAAAAAACCCATAATAAGAAGGATCCTGAATTGCAAAGTTGTTTGCATGTGACAGCCCACAAAAATAATGTTTTCCTGATCTGGTTATAACAAATTCTCTATGATGAATAACCATGAACAACAAATGCGTTTCTTGTAGTCCTTGTCCATGTAACAGTCACTCTCTATAATTAAAATGTCTCCTAGGATGCCATTTCCAGAGTAGGTGATGAGCTGAGCTGTGCTCATCTCATGTTGGGAGTCCTCTACCTTTCATCATCTGCTTTGAAAATAGCACACTATCAGATATGCTCATTAGGGAGAGTTCCATAATGATTTTTTGTTATTGTCAATCAGCAATTACCCACTCTGCTCTCTTCCTCCCACCAAGAAAAGTCTTCCTAAATCACCTATCAAAAACAAATAACACACAAAAAGATGCAGGGGCTTTGAGGAACAGTGAGATGGGGGCATGAACATGACACTTTCCCCATTCCCTACTAGATTCATAGTGTCACTTTTTACTTGCCGATTTAGCATAGAAAGACTATGTTTAAGCAAAGATGCCTGGATTTGGAGTCAGAGGACCTCGACTGAATATTGGTTCGCCCACTTGCTACTTATGTCTCAGGCCTTCAATTTTCTCATCTGAAAAATCCGGGAGTTAGATCAGGCTATCCCCAAGATTTCCTTTAAATTAAAATCTATAATCCATGATCATGAGTTTTTGGGGTTTTTTTTAATGCATAGGAGAGGAGTTCTGGGATTAAAACTCATTTTATTTGTTTCAAATTAAAATGTTCTGCCATATCAAAAGGGAGAGGGTTTTCTGTTCAAAGTCTCATGACCTCAATTTAGCTTATCTTTACCACCCCTGTGTTTGGCAAACAATCAATACAGATGGAAGGAAATTTGTTTTGTTTTACAAGTAGTTCAGTATGACTTGGAAACACGTGTCTTGAGTTGACATGATATTTGTTTTTATGTGCAATGGAAAACAGCTTTACAAAGTTAATTGAAAATCATAAGTGGGTTTTGTGATACTCCCTTTCCTTAGTAATAATTATTTACATAATTTTCAACATATATTAATATCTTTTTTGAGGAGGAAGGGGACATTTTTCAGGGAAGAGGGGGTATTTGCTTTTGTTGTTTTCTATATTATACAAGTGTAATCATAGGGTTTATTATGTAAGTAAGTAAGCCACTAGCTTAGAGGCATCCAAGTCGATGAATTTTCCCAGAGAACCTGAGAAATTGAGTGGAGCTGCTGGCCACTTAAGTCAGTTTAGGTGAACTAGGAAAACGACAAAGAATTATAGAATTAAGTATAAATGACTCATTTATTGTAGAATCTATTATCCAGTTAAGGAAACTTTGTAGGTGGGCTAATAGTTATTCACAAAGCTTGAACTGGAAAAGAAGGGAGACTCCAGGTTAGCAAAGGAGGAAGGGAGAACCTTTCATAGAAATGCTATAATAAGCTGTTTTTTTTAGTAGTGGCTACATGGACAGTAGGGAGCCTGAGCCTAGATGCTACCTGGTGTCTTTGGGAAAGAAAGCTTACAACTAAGTAGTCATTCTGCATTGGTAAGCTGCTAGCAAGCAATACTGATGCCAGTGACATAGGAGAACAAGACAGGGACGAACCAAGATCTGTTCATTCTGAAGCACCTGTTTCTCTTCTTCCGCCTATCTTTTTAGCAATTCAATTCAGTGAGCATTTATGAAGTATCTATTGTGTTCTCAGAATCATGTGGGGTACTAAGAAAGAGATGATATTTGGAAAGGTCCTGACCTTTGACACCACAGGATTTGCTGTTGACTAGAGGGATTTCACACACAGAAACAACTCAATACAAAATAATACAATGTAAATTAATTTGAAGGTCAGTATGGTGTGTTGAATAGTAGAGGACTGGCCTCAGAGCAAGGACACCCGAGTTCAAATTCTGCCTGTGACACATACTGGCCATGAAGGCCCAGGCAAGTTACTTAACCTCTCAGAAGCCCAGACATAAGTTGTAGAGCTAGCACCAATCTACATTAGTCCTTCCTGGATATTTTCTAGCTCAATGAAATCACAGGATTGGTACCCAACCTAACCTCCAACAAAGTTCAAGCAAGAAGTAACAAAAAATAAAGTAAAATACTACATGAGGCCCTAGGGAATGAATAGTGTTATCACCGAGAGACAGCCGGGCAGGGATCAAGGAAAGCTTGCTGGATGGGGCAAGACTTAGATTTTAAAGGATGAAATGGAATTCAAGGGGTAGGGACACAATTCCAGGCATTGGAAAGAGCCTGGGAGAAGGGATGGAGGGAGAAAACTGAAAGGCCTGGAAGAGATTCAGAGAGCCAAGTTTGGCTCAACTGCAAGGTACACATAGGAGAAGAGTATAAAATAAGATTGGAAAGCTAGGATGCTGTCAGATTGTTGAGACTTTTGAATCAAGGCCATGGAAAAATGTAGTTAAGTGGCATAGGAGATAGAATTCTAGACATGGAGTCAGGAAGATGTGAGTTCAAAAATACCTTTAATGCAGATACTAGCTGCGTGACCCTGAGCAAGTCATTCAACCACTCTTGGCCTCAGTTCACTTTGTCAACTTCGAAATGCTATATAAATGACTGTTGTTATTGTTGTTGCTGTTGTTGTTGTTCAGTCAGGGTACAATAGGGAGGCACCAAATTGGCTCTGAACAAAAGAATGACTTGATTGAGGAAGTCTGGAGGCCATGCAAAGGGTGGTTGAGAAGGGTAAGAGTGAGGAATGTTAGGAAAGCAACCTCATAATATAAGTAGGTAGAAATGAATCGTCTACATTAGGGTAGTGCCTATGGAAGTTGTGAGGATGGGATGGATATGGGAGATACCCTGGAGTTAAAATCAACAGGGCTTTGGAAAATATGTTAGGAAATAATAGGTAGCATTTATATTGTGCTTTAAGGTTTGAAAAGTACTTTATATACATTACCCATTTGATCTTCACAATAACCCAATAAAGTAGGATTTATTATTATAATTGTCAGATTGTCCCCTCTAGCATTCCTACTTTCTATTATCTTCAATCTCTACCTGTCTACTGGCTGCTTATCTGTTGACTGCAAACATGCTCATACCTTCTCCGTCTTTAAAAATCCTTCATTTGATAGATGCATACTTGAATACTTGTTATTCTATATCTCTCCTCATTTGTATGACAAAACTCCTTGAGAAGAATGTCTACAATCAGTAACTCCAATTCCTTTCCTACCATTCTCTCCTTAACTCTCTGAAATGGGGTTTCTGACTTCATCATTTAAATGAAACTGCTCTCTCCCAAGTTATGGATGATCTCTTTACTTGCCAAATCTGATGGCCTGTTCTCAATCCTCATCCTTCTTAAGTGAACTTCTGCTTTTCACACTGTCAATCATCCTTTTCTCCTTGGTATTCTTTTCTCTGTTTTTGTAATTCTATTCTCTCTTGATTCTCTTCCTACCTATCTTATAGCTCCTTCTTGGTTTCCTTTACTGGATCTCCATCCAGGTCCCATACATTAACTGTAGGTATACCATTTTACTTGGTGATCTAATCAGCCCCAATGTATTGAGTTTCAGCATTCTTTGTTTCCTTTTCTTCTTCCACCATTTTCATTGCAGGAAAAGAAGGAGTCTACACAGAACTGAAAACTGAGATGAATGAAAAGTCTGAGGGACGCTGTTATCAATTTGTTGATTATGTCTAGCAAACAATCAATAAATTGAGGTCAGTGGTTCTCTTGGAAACCAGAGGTGAACCTTGGAGATCTTCAAATGGTTAAATACCTTTGGAAAAGGGGTTGTCCTTGACAGGTGGAAATCAACTCTGGTTAACAATTAATAACAGAATGAATATAATGAGAGGTGAGCTTATTTTAATGAGGTACTCTGATCACGTCAGTACTCTTGGATAAAGAGACTCATCTCTTCTACCCAGACTACCCCCAGTGTTGGGTAATCTAGACAAAGGGATCCATCTCCACCTAGACCACTTAAGTAGTTGAACAGTGGGCTAGAATTCACTTAGATTAGATTCTCTTTACCTTTTAATCAGAAATAAACTCCCCCAGGTGGGTGAGGTCTCACCCTAGGTTGAGGAGAATGTCTGTCAGCCCTGTCCTTCACAAGGAAAGGAAAAACACCCACACACCCACACACACACCCTCTTTGGGTCCTGTATATAAAAGTGGCTATTAATATAATAAGAAAATAATCATTTTTTCTCAAGACCATTTAATAATTTTCATTTTTTGCTATGGTCAAAGAATTAATCACACAGTATCCAATCTAGTGGTGAGGGATTCAATTATCATTTCTATGCAGATGATTCTCAAATCTATTTGTCCAACCTTAACTTTTCTCCTAACCTCCAGGTTCACATCTCCAAATACCTATTAGATACCTCAAAGTGGCTGCCTTGTAGGCTTTTTAAACTGAATATATCTAAAACTGATCTCAGTTTTTTCCTCCAAAGCCTCCCCTCTTCCTAACTTACCTGTTGCTGCTGAGGGGCTCACTATCCTCACAGTCACCCAGGTTCATAACTTAGGTGTCATCCTTAATTCTTCACTTTCTCTCACCTTCCTCCCTTTCCCACCCATTTCTAATCTTTTGCCAAGTCCAGTCACTTTGGGGGCCACTGAACATTTATATACCCTTGGAAGAGTAGGTGTTCCCAACAGGCAGAAATCAACTCTGATTAACAATCAATGAAGAATGAATATTATAATGAAGGGTGGGCCTATTCTAATGAGAGGCTAGGTACATGTCTCTGACTATGTCACTCTTGGATAAAGAGACTCATCTCTACCTAGACCACCCCCACCTCCGGCAAAATCTAGACAAAAGGATCTATTCTTCACCCAGTCTTACCAAAGTGTGATAATGATGGAGTAGCAGTAAGAATTCCACCTAGATAAGATGGTCTTTATCCTTTAATTAGAACTAAGCTTTCCCAGTTGGGTGGGGTCCTGCCCAAGATTGAACCCAATCTCATCATCAGTCCTGTCCTTCAGAGGCTGCCTTGACCTAGTTAAAGGTGAAAAAAAAACAAAAACCTGGTAAATGGCTATTAATCATTATTTCTCTCGGTTCCTTGAGGACAGGAACTGTTTTGTTTTCATCCTTGTTTCCCAAAAGCCTAGTTCAGTCCTCTCCACATAATGGTCACTTGCTAAACCCTTGTAGAACTGAATTAAATTGTGTGTTTTCTTTCCTGTTTTAAGGTCCATGAGGGCAAGAATTATGTCATATGCTTCTTTGTAACCCCAATAATTGCATTCAATAAATGTTGATAAAGCAATGATAATAATGGCTCATATTCACATAAATACTTTAGTATTTCTGAAACAGTTTTCTCACACCCCATGAGACAGGGAGTAAAAGTGTCATCTTCTCTCCATTTTATAGATAAGAAAACTGTGGCACAGAGAGATAAGTGATTTACCCAAGGCCATATAAGCTACTGCATTTCAGATCTAGGAGTAGAAGTCAAGATTGCTGACTCTCAGTCCTGCATATCTTAGTGAGCTAAAGTGAATGTTGAGAAATCATTTGATGTATAACTCAGTAGGAATTTTGATGAAGACAAATCTATTTTGAACATATTTTACAAGGTCATTCAGAATTTGTTTGTAAAAATAACTTTGTTCCTTATTGTCATTTATTAAATTAAATATGGAATCTCCATCTCTTTTCCACATAGGAAAGAGGATATCCTTCAATAACATTTTGCATCAAAAAATAATACTGCTTAATCCCGTCTTCTAATTTCAATTGTTTAAGCGTTGACCTGTTACACCAATATCTGAACCCAAGCATTGGCATGCTTATTTTGCCCTGGGAGAAGAAAGGAGCCAGTTAACTGTTTTTTTCTGTTAGAAACCCATTCTTGTGTCCTAGCTGATCCTTGATCCTGTTGTAATTGAAATGTTGCAACACAACTCTAGCAGAAAATCAAAAAGTGGAGCTCAGGAAAACTTTCCTACCTCACCACCTGTCCCCCCCCAAAAAATGTGTTTTATCCTTCTTGGCTCAAAGCAGGGTAATGGATTAATTAGAAAAGAGCATCTTTGTGCCTTAAATGACATAGAAAATTCAAAATTGTACTATTTCTTCACAGGATCTACATTCACATTTTAAAAATGAAACTTAAGACTCCTTTTCATTGGATTTGTTGGAAAAAATTGGTATTAATCATGGACCTAACTTCATCTGCCTCACAGATCTCCACAATAGCAGTCTTGCGGAGTGGTGTCAGCTTTCACCAAACTGGCATTTGAAGGAGGAAAAAATTCAAACATTTTTAACTAGCAATTGATGCAATAGAAACAGCATTAAGGAATAAGTATAATAGTGCATTAATTATCATTAATTATGAAATAATGACATAGCTATCAAATTAATCAAGGCTTGATTTAGAATTTCAAAATGGACCCACGTTTGAGAGGACTATGGTAGCAATTAATGTATCAATCTATTTAGAACTATGATTGATTAACACTTTTCAAAAAACATATAGCAAATGGCTATGCTAATCAAGGGAAATCAGGCTCTGTTCACAGAGCTTCTTTTAATACTTAAATATTCCACATTTATAAACAGATTTTTTTCCCTTCTACCCATGTCTAAATGGATTTTATATTCTATGGATAGTAAAATGTTTAAGACTGACAAAATCGCCATAGTCTGTAACCTCTATTGGAAAAGGCTTTGATTATAGTAAAATTACACAAAAATGTGTCATTAAAAGGCATTGGACAGACATAAAATCTAACCTTTTGAGCTGAAGAATACTTAATATTCTCTTCATGATCATGCGAGGGGAAATTCTTTGCTATGGAATAGCTATTTTCCTGTTAAGCAGGCTATTTCATCAATGATTTATTCCTGAGATGTAATAGGTCGTTTAAAATGGTGGTTTAAAAGTTAGGCCTTTTTGTTTAATTTTCTCACAGACAGTTGGTAATTATCATGGTCCTGTAGTTTCTCTGGAATGCTGTGGAGGGTCAAATGCCAATGAAACCCTGCTTTATAGGGTAATTAAGACAGTCGACATGGTTATTAAATACATCATGCTAAACGAAACTGGAATGCTGTGAAATAAAATCCAAAATCATAAATAAAACTTGAGTATTCTAGCAAAAGGGTATCATAGGGGGAGGGGCTGTTAGAGAGGGAAAATGAGTCTTAATCTTTTGGAATTATAGTAAACAGGTTTCCCCAAACTATACTTGTTAAAATGGATCTCCTGAAATACTCAAGACTTGCTAATTGCCTCTTGAAACATGAAACAATATAATAATAACAACAATAATAAGCATTTAAGTAGCTCTTTTAGGTTTACAAAGTGTTTTACATATGCTATCTCATTTGAATCTTATAACAACCTTGTGAAGTAGGTGCTATTACCCCCATTTTACAAATGAAGAAACTGAGGCTGAGAGGTTTAATGACTTTGCCAAGGGACACATAGCCAGTAAGTTTCTGAGGCCGAAGTTGAACTCAGGCCTTCCTTACTCCAAATCTAATACTCTATCCACTGCATAACCTATAGGTGCTCTTGCTCCCAATACACCCAGGATACATTTTAGTAAATAAAATTCATCATAATTCCTACAGAATGCTTTAAAAAAGTATTAGTTCCTTATGCATTGTTAATCATGAGGCTTAAAAATTGGACCTAAAACGCAAGTAACCAATTGGAGAGTGCAGAAACTATTTGCAACTATGAATCAAACTTTCCAGTTTTGCATCATCCCTGCGCACATATGGCTATTTGCACATCCTATATCAATAACCGGCACTAGCCCCTGAAGAAAGTTGCTGTAACATTACTGCTTAGAAGAAACTGGAGACCAAGATATTTCAAGGATTGTTGATGTTGATAAATCTAAGTAGTGTTGATAGGTAAATATTGCCATCCATAATGACATCAGGCTTCCCCAAAATGTGTAGCTGTCTTGTGGCTATATGTTTTTCAAACCAGAAAGCTGAAGGCTAAGGTAATTTAATTTCTTCCAAGAAAATTTCGATGAGCATACAAAAATGGTGGCAAGAGGACTCTGTGAAATGAGAACAGCATCAAATAAAATCCCTAAGACTTATAATATGCTTTGTACAGAAGATTTGAAACCGTTCTCCCCTTGAGTATAGCTTGGAAACCCATGTACTCTGTGCATATTTATAGGCAAATTCATAGGAAAAGGAAAAGGACTAGCCTTAAATAGGGGAAATAAATATTTCCAATTCTAGCTGTAAAACTGGAAGCCAAAATGTGTAGTTGACAGGCACTGAGCCAGTTGACTTCAGATCACTAGCCTTTCCTTCGGATCAGTCTTCCTATTTCCACATGGAACACATTTTAAGTTAACAATGTGTAGTTTGGCAAAGGGATTGTTTTTCTTTGGCATGAAGCCGTTGTCTCGTTTTTTTTTTTAATGTATTTTCTGCCTGCTTATATATACAATGCCTGTCGACATTCTTTTTGAACTTTAAAAACAGTTGTTACATCAAAAAAGTTTGAGACAATTACATGCTGACTATTTTTTTTAACGTGAAAAACATTTACTCTAGACATATGCTGGTGAGCATACCTATTCCAGTTCTGAATGCTTACTTAAATATACCTTTAAAATTATATCGAATGCTAACTTAATATCTCACATACCCATCGAAAATAAAATGAGCCTCACATATCGTGGTTCTTTAAATTTCAGTTGGTAAGTATTTTCCCAGGGATTATCAACCATGAGTCTGATTATTTCTTCTCCCACCCCCTTTCCATCAGGATATTAAATTTGAGTCATTTTATCTATCATGTATTAATAGCACTGAAAACAGTAGAATGGAATGCTACCCATTCAAACATTTGCAGTCGATTTGGCCATTCCTGGCTCTTGCCACCAAAAACTCAGAGAAGCTGAGATGCAAATTTTTCAGACATTGGTTCCACATGAAATGGGACAGACTGCTGCACCAGCTACTGTTGTGAGACCAGATAGATCAACTGCTGCCTACACATAAAGAGAGCCATTAAGGGGGGAGTTGTTTATTTCTGCTTCTGCAGAAATCATAAACACCAGCCATGAGCTTGACAGCACAAGCTGTGCCGCAGTAAATTCTAGTACTTTGCTGGCCATTCTTAGCTGCCCAGTAAAAGTTACTGTAGCTAAGTCCCATATACATTTCATGAAATAATCCTGCTCAAAAGATGGTATCATATTCATGCACAGCAGGGTGTGCAAATACCCATAAATCAAATGTAGAATCTGAACTATCTATAAAAAAAAAAATCTGTGCAAATTTAAGCATGACCCTTTTGCCAAACAATAGGCCTTCATATGCTCTGCAGCTTAGCAGACACCAAGGAATTTTGTTTGGAAGTGATAGCTACTGTCTATGTAATATTTAGAACCTATTCATGGAGCATCTGGCAGAAAATAAAAGGGTTTCCTCCTCTAACATATGCTAAAGAAGGATGTGGTCCTGTGCCGACTCCTCCTCTTCTGATTTTTTGCAAATAGCACAACATAAGAGACGGTTGTTTCTGGCTGCCCTGCTGCCTGTCATGGCTGTCAAGTGAAATCCCATGAATTATTGCTCTTCCAGATGTAAGAGATTTTCAGGCTGCCTTAAACTGCCTGTGGTTTGTGGTACTGGATAGGAGAGAAACGAGATTAAACTTCATCTCATCAGTGCAATCTGAAAAGATCACACAGAGGACTAATAATCACGGCTTTTTCATTCCGAGGCCAGACTTGAGAGCCGTGTGTTTTTGTTTCAGGGTGATGTCACATTAAGCTTGTTGGAAGACAGTGATTAAGGTCAAACAATATTTGAGGAAGATCAAAAATAAAAAAAAAAAATCAACTAGAGACTGCTGGTTACTTTTTGCATTTGCTTTAAAGGCAGAGGGTTTGCAATTTTTCTCTAGCTGAAAAAGCACAGAATGTGAATTTGGTCTTATAACTGAAAATTTTCAGCACTTCTTAACACAAGGTTAATATGAGAAAAATGAGAAAACATTCCCATAAAATTGTGATGTGACCATTTCATTGTCTTCCAGAGAATATGTTCACCATCATCATCATCATCGACCAAAAAAATATCATATTGCTTTTTTGTTATCTGTAAAGGTCAAATTCAGAAGCTTCGAATTATGTGTGATCCTAAGAGTATTTCATGTATAGTTAAGAAATATTCACTGTAAAAAGTGGGCACTGAGAGTAGTGTTTTCTAGTTGGTAAAGTTTTTCAGTATGGTATTTCAGCTCAAATGTGTTCAATTGTTTTCTTTTCAGAGTTTGCTACTACAGTCTTGCATAAGTTAGTAAATATCAACAGATACAACCACCCTGGGTACCAGCATTTAACTATAGGTTTTCATAACTGTTTCCAGAATGGCTCAGAAAATAAATCATAACCACTTCCATTATATACTGTTTGAGTCCTCAGGGAGAAAACTTAAAGAACTCATTACATTTCCACTCCCTTTGATCAAAAACAATACAGAGCACCTGGAAATTATAATTTTCAATAAGAGTTGTGACACAATCTAGCATAATGCTTAAAACCCTAAGCGTCCAAATATGGTTTCTGTTAGAGTTTATCATTTATGGCATCAAGACAAGGTGAGTAGCTTTCTGCTCCAGCCCTATTAGCAAAATATTAATTATGGATCAGGAAAATATGGCATTTAAGAAACACCTGGAAATAATTGACAAATGTATGTGTCTTAGATCAGAAGGTAATTGTCCCGATTCAACCTGCATAACTTTTTTTTTCCCCTTGAAACTGACGTAGCTTGTTTAAGTAATGGTTTTGGCTACCAGATGTAAAACCTCCCAGGCTAGCTTCTTTTTTCCATTTCAGCTGAGGCACCTCACAAAGGTTCACTAATGTGCGGAGATCCCAGCAAAATCGTGATGAAAACCACAGGTACAAACGTCTGTGAAGGGCTCACATGAAAGCATTTATGGCTTTTCATGCATGTGTATTAAACCATAGTGGAAAAGAGCCCTTCATTGGAAATGCATTAATTATTTGACACTGGTTTTCCTCAAAGTCATTTTTTACTATGGGATGCAAGTGAAAGATTACAGCTGAAAAAATGATCATCATACTTGAGGGAGGCTAGTCTCACAGAGTCTTTTCTTAGGTTCTGTGTGAAGTTGTCTTGAACTGAAACCTCTGCTCCTTAAGGATTAAGGGATTGAAAAGCAAAGACTCAAGCTGCTGTAATTTAAACCCAGTGATTCCCTAGCACAAAGTACAAAATGCACTTGGCCAATCTGTTTCTTTGCTAGTTTGGCAAAGAAATAATTTTACCTTTTGAAAGTTTGGTACTATTAACATTCCAAACATGTTATTATCTTTAAAGCTTTTTTTTTTTCCTCTCCTCCTCATGGCTCATAACATGTGATCAGAGCCTGTTTAACACCAGAGATGTAGACATGGTATCAGATGACAATTTACTACATTTCTGAAAATGTCCATCTATGTGGTATGTAGATAAATTTTGAAGGCAAATTCATTGCTGAATGCCAGGGAGGAGGATTGTCTTATTCACAAAGATGTCTTATCCCCAATAAAGTTTACAGAAAAATTTGGAGTTGTAGTTTTCCCTTTGTCTCTGGTTCATAGCTATTAGACCCAAAAAAAGTTTCAGTCCAATCTGATGGGGTCCTAACGGTTCTAGGCATAACAGGAAATATCATTTTATTAAGAATTAATCTATTTTTTTGAGCAGAGCAAAAGCAATTAATTACTTTAATACTGAATACAAGTCTTGAGTTTTTATCAAAATGAATGGATATCCATTTTAGTAATTTTGTGAGATAGTTTGGGTTTTTTTTTTCATTATTTGAAAAACTTTGATGCAGAAAGGTGGTAGATCATTCCATTCTAAATGTTTTAAAACATGTTTTGCATATTATTGCTGGAAGCAAATTATCATCACCACAAGTAGTGTTTTGGGTAAAACTGGAGGCCATTAAATGTCACTACACTAAACACCAAAGTTTAGATTTCAAGGTTTCAGACTGTTTCCAAAAGGAATCATGAAATGATAGAATCTCAGAGTTAGAAGGGACTTCAAAGCATGGGTAAGTATGTGTGTGCATTTTTAAATCTATGATTTCATTGGTGTAGGGAACTTCCATGACGACTTCCTCTGACAAGGTAGATTGGTACTTTCCTTGTAACTTATAATCTTAGACAGTTGTCTGGTGCACTGAGGTTAAGTGACTTCCCCAGGGTCAAATAACCAATATGGGTCAGAGGTGAGATCTGTACCCAGGTCTTTCTGAGGTGGCTCTTCATCTACTACAGTATATTGCCTTTCCAAAGTTATCTAGTCCAACTTAAACCTAAAGCCCAAATCCCCTCTACAACATCCCTGGAAGTGGCTAGCCAGTCTCTCATTCATTTAATAAACAAATTTTTCTTAAGTAGGCACTCTTTCAGATTCTGGGCCTGCAAAGGTAGCTCATCTGATAATATCAAATATCTATATCTCTAGATAGATATGATTGATAGATAGAGAGATAGATAGATAGATAGATAGATAGATAGATAGATAGATAGATAGA
>NW_020954590.1:23631125-23648006 GCF_900497805.2 Vombatus ursinus
AGATAGATAGATAGATAGATAGATAGATAGATAGATAGATAGATAGATAGATAAAGTATAATATGAGGGAAAGTAAATAAGGACAAAGGAGAGGTCCAGGCCAAAAGCTATGGGAAAGCCTTCACTGGTGGATCTCCTGTGTCAGAAAACTTAATACTTCCTGAGGCAGCCCATTTCTCTACTGGACAACATTAATTATTAGGAAACTTTTCCTTAAAACAGAGTCTCTATTATTACTTCCGCTAATTGATCTTCGTTATGACCTCTGGAAAAGCAAGCAAAATAAATCAGTAATAGCCATTGCATAACACTTTAAGGTTTACAAAGTACTTTAGCTATATTATGGATGATCTTCACAGCAAGGCTGTGAGTTAGGTGCTACAGCTATTATCTCAATCTCTATTTTATAAGGAGCAAATTGGTGATGTAAGAAGTTGTGTTTTGCCTGGGACACACAGTTTAGTAATCATCAAAGGCTCGATTTGAAGCCAAATCTCTCCTGACTCTAACACTCCTTCCACCCACATCACATTGCCTTTCTAATCCCATTTTCATATATCTTCCACCTTCCATATCTAAATAATTGTCTAGTCCTATCTATTTTACTTCCAAAGTATCCTTCACATTCGTCCCTTTTCTCTCCACTTGCATAAACACTACTCTAGTAAAATCCCTTATCATTTCTTACTTGAACTGTTATAATGTTTATTACCTGACTAATTAATAAATTCCAACTGATTCCCCTGTATCCAATCTCTCCAAAATGCCTTCTATACATGTAGAAAATTGATATTCCTACAACATAGGTCTAAAATATCATTCTCCTGCTCAATTAGCTTCAAAGATTCCATATTGCCTCTAGGATAAAATATAAATTCCTCAGTTTATCATTTAATGCCCTTCCCAACTGAGGGGGTACCCATCAATTGGGGAATAGCTGAACAAGTTATGGTGTATGAAAGTGATGAAATATTATTGTGCTATAAGAAATGATGGAGAAATATGAGAACACTTGTCAGAAGTAATACTGAGTGAAGTAAGCGGAACCAAGAGAACAATGTAGATTATAACAATGATATTGTAAAGACGATTAACTTTGAAAAGTCTTAGGACTCTGATCAATACAGTGACCAACCATGATTCCAGGAAACTAATGATGAAAAAAGATATTCACCTCCTGATGGAGAGGTGATGGAGTGCAGACTGAAACATATTTTTGGACATGATCAATCTGGGAATTTATTTTGGCTATATATGTTTCTAACAAGGGATTTTGCTTTTCTTACTTTCTCACTGTAGGAGTCGTATAAGGAAAGATGAGAGGAAAAGAAGGTAGATATTCATTTTTAAATCTTAAATAAAAATAATCTTCACAGTGGAGTTCTGATTTACCTTTCCAGGCTCACTCTAGACATCACTCATCTCATACATTCTACATTCTGGACCAATTAGCCAGTGCCAAACTGCTGCCCTCTATATATGATTTTTTTTTATCTCCCACCTCCATTCATCTGCACAGATTGTCACCCATATGCCTAGAATGTTCTCCCTTCTCATCTCTGCCTCTGAGAACCCTTATCTCCTTTTGAAGCTCAGCTCAAGTGCCACCTCCAACCAAAGGCCTCCTATCAAATAATTCTTCCAATTGTTAGTATCATCCTTCATCCCACCCAAAAAAAATTATTCTGTAGTTATTTTGATCGTTTTGCTAACTGTGTATGTGTTCTACCCAGCTTTCCTCCATAGTTGAATATAAAATTGCTTAACATAACAGACAATTTTCATTTTTGTCTTTTTATCACTGGCAACTAAAACAGTGTCTGGTATATGTAGACCCTTAATATAGACTTGTTGACTTGAATTGAATTAAATTGAATTGAATTTAAATACTTGAAGATAGTAGACAGGTCATTTGAAGTTTTTTCTCCTCCAGACTAACCATTCAAAGTTCCCTTAAACAATCCTCATGGGACATGGTTGTGAGTTCCACACAAGGAATTGTGTGGTTAATATAATCAATCCATGGAAGAAATTGTGTTCATAGGAATCCATTTTAGAAAGCCACTTATAAATTCCATCCAATCCTCTCACAAACATTGTTGAAATTAAAAAAATCTTCCTATAATCCTTTTGGTTTAATCCCTACATTTCATTTCTTCCCACTTTTCCTCACTCTAGTATTTTATGCCTCCTCACACATCAGATTTTTAAAAAAAATCTCTACTCTTATTCCTCCTATGCCCATTTCCCCACTACCAAAGCATTCCACAATCTGTTCATTTGATAACTTGGCTCATTTTAGCCTCTAGAAAGGCACCTTCAAAGTCATCTAGTCAAACCCATACAGTTTCTGAATTAGAAGGAAACCAAAAGGTCATAGAATTTGAACCTGTTCCTAAATAGAAATTCTTTCTATCATGACACTTAAAAGCAGCTGAGAAGAAAAACAAAAACAAAACAAACAAAAAAAAAACAGACATTCACAGAAGACAAAAATCTAGGAAATAAGCCAGATATAAGCTATGGAAACTAAGTGGTATAGTAAACAGAGTGCTAGACTTGGAGTCAGGAAGACCTACATTCAAATCCAGCCTCAGACACATACTGTCTGTGTTGCCCTGGGCAACTCATTTAACCTCAGTCTGCATCTTTTTCCTCATCTGTAAGATAAGGATAACAGAAGCACCTACCTCCCTGAGATGTTGTGAGAACAAAATGAACTAATATTTGTAAAGTACTTTGCAAGTCATATAAATGCTGTTGCTACTGCTGCAAATGATGATGTTTATACACAAATCCATGAAGTAATAATCAGGAAGAACCCAATACCATAATGTGACTCAAACTTGACATCATAGGTATCACTGAGAACTGGTAGAATGGGATTTGTGGCTGAATTATTCAAAACATACTGGATAGGTGAAAGAGACCGGATGAAAATCACTGTGTGTTTAAAAGATAAATTAGTTCTAGGAAAGTTAGAATTTTGAGGAAAGGAGTGTGGTGAACATTTGGGTAAAGATCCACAGAGGATGAAAGAGAAACAACATTGTCATCAGAGTAAACTTCAGATCACCTGGATAGGAAGAGGAAATAAATGAGGAATGAAAAAAAAAAGCAGATCTCAAGTCTGACATAAAACACACTTCGGGACTGATGAGAGACCCCCAACTATGTAGAAACCTGCTGGAGCTCCCTTACAAAAGTAAAGTAATTCCCAAAATGTTGACTTGTCTTGAGGATATCATCTTCCGAGTAGCAGAAGAACAAATGAAGATAACTGCCATTATGTATTTGATGACTTCAGTGTATGATACTTGTAGTCACTTAATAAATGTGTTGACTGAATGTATCTGATCATCATCAGCAAAGGTGAACTAGTTGCTGGGATGGAAACAGCAAGAACATTGAGGCGAAGTGGACACTACAGTTTAGAATTAATAATAGAAAAGGAAAATGTCAATATTCACAAACCCAAATGCTTATCCATCTCAAAAAAATCTACACACATATGTCAAAGGCATGCTTGAAGAAAGTATGGAAAGTTAAGTCAGACCTCCATTAACAATATTCTATAACAGAAAACATAAATACAATTGGCTGAAAAATCTTTCTTCCTAATCATTAACTTCTTTTTATCTCTTTGCTGACTTTCTTGGAGTATATGCTTAGTAATGGAATTCCTGGGTCAAAGAGTATAAGCAGTATAGTGAGTTTTCTTCCATAATTCTGAGTTGTTTTCCAGAAGTTAAATCAATTCACAGTTTCACCACTAGATTAATACTCTTTACTTCCCATAGTCCCCACAACATAGGCTCTTTCAGTCTTTGATCATGTTTTATAATTTACTTGGTGTGAGGTAAAATAACTTGGTTATTTTGTTTATTACTTCTCTTGTTAATTGGTGATTTGGATAATTTTTTCATATGGTTATTGATAGTTTGCAAGTCTTCTTTTGAAAACTCTTTGTTCATATACTTGGACCATTTATTTCTTGGAGAATTGTATGTGATCTCACGTATTATTGTCAATTCTTTACATATCTTGGATATAAGGATCTTATCAAAGTACTGATGCAACTATACCTTTTGACTCCACTATTTTTCATCTTATCCCATCTGCAACGATTTTTTTGTTTCTTCTGAGACTGAGTTATTGTTCCATAACTCAGAAACATAGGATATCAACAAAAAATACTGATCTTAAAAAGTTTAAGAAGAAACTTGGGATCATTAAAAGCATTCTCTAATTTCTCATTGGCAAACCTTCCCCTATCACCTCCTTCATCACCTCCTTTTCACAATGTCTGTATAAGAAATAGGTAAATGGGCCAGTTATCTTTTATAATCAGTTCTGTAACTGACCCATCTGTCTATTTCTTGCACAGACATTATGGATAGACAATGAAGGAGTTGAAAGAGGCAGAGTTGCCGTGGGGAAATTGTATGGCTCTTGAGTTATGAAGCAATACTTTGGACTCTGAAGAATACACTTGAAGGTCACCCAAAGGGCAATGGAGAAATACTTAGTGAACAGGAATGGTCTGTAACATATTACAAACCAAAAAAAAATATTGTTCAGAAGAAGTCCTGTAAAGTATATCATCAGAGAGATATATGACTAGAAAAGGAGATGAGTTGGTCAGTAGCAAGATAGCACAGCAGAGAGATGTCCAAGAGACAGTCTGCATTTAAGAATAAATAATATAAATTCCTTGAGGATTGTGATTATTTCACTTTTTTTAAAGTATCCTAAGCACCCAGCACACATTGGAACTTCATAAATACTGTTGATGATTGATTGATAAAATATTCCACTTGTATCCACTCAATGTCAAGAGATCAATAGAAAAGTCATCAGTTTGCTAAATGTATCCCTGAAGCAAATTTATTGGAGGACAATGACAAGAATTACACAGAATGAAACCAGTGGAAGGGATACCCATATCTATGCTATCTTAGTTTCAGCTAAATATCACAGCATCCAGTCCTAAGTGAATGATCCCGTTCTAATTTGGCCTCACCAGATTATATCTGGAGTCAATTTGTATTTCCTTGGATCGTTGTATTGTATAATGGACACCAGAGATGATCTAAAGGGTGGCAACTAGAATAGTGGAACATCTCAAAGTTATGCCATATGAGGATTCATTAAAAGAACTGGAGATGTTTAGCCTAGAGAAGAGAAGACTCAGTGGGGACATAATAATCTTCATGTCATGTAGGAAAAGAAATTAGTTTTACTGTGCTTAGTCCCAGAGGACTGAGGTAAGAATAATGGATAAAGATGAAAGAAGATAGATTTTGGCTTTACGTATGGATAAAGTTTGCAAAACTTAATACTATCGTAAAACAAAATGTCATGCCTGATAGCTCATGGGCTCTATCTCTATGAAAAATTTCAGCAAAGGCTGAATGCACATCTTTCAGGTATGTAGAAAAGAACATTTTTGTTAAAGTATGGGTGAGAGTAGCTGGCTGCTGAGGTCACTTACCATGTTGAGGTTCTGTGAGTAGAAACATAAATCTGCTTCTACGCAACCTCCAATCGCTGCTCCTACTTTTGTCCTTTGGAGCCAAAGAGGAAGCCCTAACCCTTCTTTTGTATGAAAACTTTTCAAGTATTTGAATGCACTCATGAGACAATACTAAGTCCTTTGTGCTCCTGGCTAGATGTCCCCCATTCGTTCAGCTTGTCCTCAAATGCCATGATTTCTAGGCTTCTTATCAGGTTGATGTCCCTACTCTGGATATGCTCTAACCTTTCTGAAATGCGGAACCCAGAACTGAGGATAATACTTGAGATGTAGTTTGAGCAGAGTTGAGTACAATAGGTCCCTCACCTTCCTTGTTCTATAGACGATCTATCTCTTAATATAGCCTAAGATTGCATAAATTTTTTTGGCTACTATGTGAAGAAATTATTCATTTCTGTTGGTCTATCCACTAAAACCCCCGAGTCTTTTTCATGTATTCTGTTGGTTACTAATGCTTTTTTTCTAGCTGGCACTTGTGAAGTTGATTTTTTTTTTTAAGCTCAAGTGTGGTTTCTTACTGTTATTTCTATTAAATTTCATCATTTAAGTTTCAGCCCATTATTCTAACCTGTTGAAATTTTTAAAAATACTGACCTCCATTCAAAGGCTGTACCTATTCTGTCCTGCCTTAATGAACTGTTTGAGAAAATGACTCATTATACAGACAGTTGTCTCTTCACGTAAGAGGGCCCTTCAGCAGACTTCTACATAAAGCAATTTTTACATAATGCAACCAACAGACAATGGAGAAGGGAGGGAAGGAAAAAACGAGGTAGGAAAGGGACCACTTGGTGGAAGGTGGGAGCTAGCACACTGTTGAAGGACACGTGGGGGCCCAGGACAGAGAAGGGAGAGCAGGAGAAGGAACACACGGATTGGGGCCAGCCATGTGGGGGCCTGGATGGAACCAAAAGGAAAAAGAGTCAGCAAACACATGGGGGCCAGACACAGACGCAGGTAGGAGAATATGCAGGGCTAGGAACAGACATGTTCTACCTGAGGACAGAACGCAGACAGACACAAGAACAGGACAAGCCAGCCCAGTGGGTTGGCCAAGCAGAGCAAAGGTCTCTTCTCTTGGACCAGAGGTCTCAAGCCAAGTCCCTAATCTGGCAACAGTGAAGATGGTGGTCTCTCCTCGATTCCACTCTTCTGCCTTCATTTGAAGGGTATTTTTTACAGGTGTTTTTTGTTATTGTTGAAAGTGTGTGAGGCCACAAAGCACTGAGGGACAGCAGTGGAGAGAGTGAGTGCAGTACTGTACAGTAAAGTTAACATATGTGTGTTTTTAGACTGCTGATTTCTTTCAGAATTCTTTATGTAAAATTAAATCTGCATAATATGAACTTACCTAAAGTGAGAACTGTTTGTAGTCCTATTTTTTATCTCACAACCCTTCAAAATGTATCTATCTCCATGATACTGAATTCTAAAATTCCTCTCTCTGATCCAAACTTCTTATCCTTCCATCTCTTCATCTTCCTCAGTACTCATAAACCCATTCTTCATTCTCACCCTTACATCTAACCCACCCACCCTTTTCTTCTTTGTCTAGCCCTTCACCCCTCCCAGCTTCACTTTACTCCCTATAGTTGACCAGTTCAATCATATGGTGTCCTCCATCCTTGGATTCCTTTGTTCTTTTTACATTATCATAGGATCAAAGGTTTGGAGATGGAAGGGACCTTAGAAGCCAATGAGTTCAACCTCTTCATTTTTACAGGTAAGAAAAGTAAGGAACAAAAAATTAAGTGAATTGCCTAGTGGCAGACTGTTATTAAATATCTGCGGGAACCCAGGTCTTCCTTATTCTAATTCCACTACTCTATTACTCGCATCAGTCATGTTTTTCCATACCTCAGTTCTGGGATTCTTATCCTATGATCAACATTCTCTAATACCACTTCTAAAGCTGGAGGACAACATATAAATCTGCTGAGTTCACTGTAAATTTGTTATCTACTATCAATGAGGCCATTACTGTAGCAATACTTTTTTTTTCTTTCTCCCTTAATTGATTCTCCTTTGCATTCACTGACATGGCTATTTCAAATTTTCTCTTCTTTTCTCAAGCCCTCTTTACCACCCTTCCTGTCCCTCTCAATAAAAGACCTTGCCTCCTTCTTTACTGAGAAAATTGAAGACATCTATCATGAACTCACTCTTCTCCACTATTC
The DNA here is from genome assembly GCF_900497805.2 of Vombatus ursinus. Taxonomy (NCBI): domain Eukaryota; kingdom Metazoa; phylum Chordata; class Mammalia; order Diprotodontia; family Vombatidae; genus Vombatus; species Vombatus ursinus. The sequence continues at coordinate 23,638,839 of NW_020954590.1, forward strand.
CACACCTCAAAACCTATATGAATGATACCTCATTCCCTTTTCTTTTTCTCCAGTCTCTGATGAAGAAATGGCCTTTGTCTTTGAAAGATGATTTATTTCCTATCACTTTTCTTCCTGTTCCTTACATTCCTGTCAAACTGACCAACTAGCTTTTCCCACATTCAGCATTCCATCTCTATCACCATGTCTTTGTATGTCCTGTCCCCCATGTCTGGAAAGCATCTCTGCCTCTTGGAAAATATCCTTAACTGCTTTCAGGGCTCAGATCAGATGGCACCTCCAATACAAAGCTTTTCCTGTTTCCTCCAATTGGTAGAGTTCTCTTCCTCCTCTTCAGTGAACAACAGAATCTCAATGTTAGATGGAATGCAACATTGTAAAGTGTATAAAAGAAAAACAGCCAGCCAACAAACAAACAAAACCTACTGCATTTAGAGTCATAAGAGACCTGGGTTCAAATCCTGATTCCATTACTGCTTGCATGGTTTTGAGCAAGTTATTTAACCTTTCTAGTCTTTAGTTTCCTCATTTATTAAAGGTGGTATTTGGATGAGATCACCTCTGAAACCCCTTTGAGGCCTGGATCTATGACCTTATAATCCACCTAGTCCAACATAAACCTGAACAAGAACCCCCTCTCCCTGAAAACCCCCAAAGGGGTCATCCAGTCTTTGCTTGAAGATCCCCATTAAGAGAAATTCACTACCTCATTAGAGAGATTCCATTTCACCTTTGAGTAGTACTAGTGGTTAGGTGAGCTTTAATTTACCTTTCTGCCACTTCCAGCCATTCACTCCTGGTTCTGTTCTCTACGCTTACCTAATCTGTCTAACACATAACTATTCTTCAAATACTTAAGGGCAGTCATCAGATGCCATCTAAGTCTCCTCTTCTCTAGGCTAAACATTGTCAGTTCCTTCAGCTTAACATATGACAAGAACTATATCCTGGTTACCTTTCCTCTTGTACTATCTCTTTGCAATACCTTTTCTAAAAACAACAAACAGAGGTTAACATAATACCCTTGCTGTGGTATGACCAGGACAAAGTGAGACTACCACTTCCTTATGAATGGACATAATACTTGCACAACTTATATAACTTAAGAATATATTACCTCAAGGGGAAAAAAGAAATTTTCATGATAACTTTGTTGTATATTTGGAGGGAATAGCAAGTTGTACTTGGTAGATTTGCAGTTTCATGTGCAATCATCTTTTTTATCATACTCTGTTATGGAAATGCTTGTTTTGTTCTGTGAATTGGAAATAAAATATATTTTTTAAACTGGAATTTAAAAAAATATATTATGTTTCTTGGTTCTCATATCATACTACTAGCACACTAATGTCCCCATATCTTATTCAGATAGGCCTCACTTTCCAATTTACGCTTGTGAATTTTACTTTTGAACCCAAACCTGGATTTCCATTTATCCCTAATACATTTAATCTTATTAAATGTAGCTCAATTGTCTAAAAGGAAAAAGATCTTTGCAGGTACTGAATAGTACCCAATGCATTAGCTTTACCTTCAGCTTTGAGCTATATTCAAATTTGATAAATATTCTTCTGTAAGTCATTGATAAAATTGTTAAATAGCACAAGGTCATGAACAAAGCCCTGTATTTACTTACCTGTGTCTATTTTGATTTCCCCAAGTAGATTGTAAATAAATCCCATTAGGGCACAGATGGTTTCCTTCTGACCTTTGTCTTCTTAGAGCCTACTACAGTTTCTTGTTCATAGTAGGCACTTTTTGTGGATTTGAATTTAACTGTGTCTGACATGTTATCTCTCCCAGTTCCATGTAATTTATAAATTTGAAAAGCATATTAACTATTCCTTCATCTGTATCATTGCTAAAAGTATTGAAAAGCCCAGGGTCAAAGATGGGACTCTGAGACATTATACAGGAGACATCATCAAGTTGAAGTCAGTATATTATTTTGAAGTATAATCATAAGCTAGGCTTTGTTGTTGTTATTCAATGGTTTCTATTGTGTATGACTCTTCATAACCATATTTGGGAAAGATACTAAAGTGGTTTGCTATTTCCTTCTCCAGTTCATTCTACAGATGGAGAAACTGAGGCAAACAGCGTTAAGTGATTTGCCCAGGGTCACACAGCTAATTAGTGTCTGTCCAGGCTCCTTACTCTATCCACTTTGCCACCTACCTATCTCAAAAACTGGGCTTGAATTCATCTAATCACTATCATTCACTTAATTACTACCACTTGAACATTTGTGCTCATCTTGATAATATTAATAACAACAACTTCAGAATTAAGGCTTCAAGACTGAATCTAGAAGTCTCATTGAAGCAACTGATGAAGATAATACCTACAAATACATTGGTTTCCTGTAGCAAGATACACTGAGCACAAAGATATCTAAGAAAAGGCTGTGGCTAAATAAGTTGAAATTTATTAGCATCCAGAAACCAAAGCTGAATGGGTAGAACACATTTAATGTAATTTCTATCTCTACAATGCCAGTCTTTATCTATACCTTTGGAGTTATAGAATGGACCATACTTAACAGATTTAGAAGCTATCCTAACAAAGACTCAGGTTATTATAGGACCTATCATCTTAAGGCAGTTATAGAAAGGTTAAGACTTCTACGCCAAAGAAAGAGGAAGAGGACCGATAGAAATTCTTAGTCAAAAACTTACAGGAACACTTAGACGTAAGCAGACATAATTTCACTGAGAAATAGTAAGGTATGATCCACTGGATTTGTTCAATGTAACTGAAAATAACTTACCTACATATAGAGTCAATAAAATGGCTAAGATCTAAGAATGGAAACAAAAAGCTCTCCTGTGACATCAAGGAATCATCAAACAAAAAGTTGAGTCACATGGATCTGTTTGTAGAAACCAAGATGAGGGGGGAGATAGTAGAGTAATTCAGGATCTTGTCATTGCCAGCAGAAATTACAAAAGGGTTGTCCTTAAGGAACTAGGACTTAGTGATTAATATAGATTAAGTGAAGAAATGGTGAAGGAGATTAGCCAAAACATCCCTGCAGGCTGTAAAAGTTTAGTACCTATGAAATACATAGCAAGAAATAATGAGGTGGCTAGAATTATGTATTAGATGCTCATTATCTTTCATGTATTGACAGACAACAAATCCCCACGCTGCAACTACAGACCTTAAAATATCCTAGAGAATTTAATCAATCAATTGTACTAGAACTGGACCATCATCAGACTGATACCCACAATTACCTGGACATAACATTGATTCATAAAAATGTAAGAAGAACTTTTTAAATCTATGTATTGGATGCTTATAATCTTAGATGCATATAACCACCAAGTTACATGGAATCCAAAAGTTCCAAAGTCACAGACCCGGCTAATCATATCAAAATCATAGGAATAGGATGAGATATATTGTCCTGTCTGCTACTAGAGTGGTACCAAGGATGCTTTCAGTGAGCCTACAGACAATGAGCTTACTGCCTAACATTTTTATTCAGCTACATGAAGTAGCTACCTTATATATCTGTGATATAATATATAAAACATGGAATAAGAAGATATAATAGCAGGCTAGCAGTGACTACTCCCAGGATCCTTTCCATCTGTACTTCATTAAAAATGGTGAGAAGTATGTGAGAAGGAAGAGGAAGAGGAGAAGAAAAAGGAAAAAATAGAACACGAAGCAGAGGAGGAAGAAAGAGGAGAAGAAGGAGAAAAAAGAGGAGGAGGAGAAGATTATATGGAATAATGGATCTTGCCTTAAAGTCAGAAAGACTTGAGTTCAAGTCTTGCCTCTAACACATACTGGCTTTATGTTTTTTTATTTAAATTTTATTTATTTTATTCTGAACTTAAGAAATAAAACAGCATTTCCATAATATGGTAGAATAGGAAAAAAAAAGATGATTGTCCATGAAACTGCAAATCTATTGTATACAACTTGCTGTTCTTTTTAAATATATAATAAAGTTATCATGTAAATTTCTTTTTTCTTTCCTTTTTTTTCTTCCCTCCTCACATCCGGCTTTGTGACTCTGCAAACAGCATTTAACTTTGCTTCCCCTAAGCAATTCTCCAAAACTAGAAATTGTGGAATAGTCAATGATCTACATTGATAGATGAAGTTTTCACCAATAGGATTTCCCTATAGCAAAGAAATCACATGCCTAGATATATTTATGTGTATGTAAAATATAACTTAAACATATATCATTCAAACAATCAACAAGCATTTATTAAATGTTTATTATGTTCTACATATGGTGTTCAATGCTAGGGATTCAAAGAAAATCAAAAACAGTACCTGCCCTTAAGACAGTGTAAATTATACATATATACAAGACAAATACAGTATAGATAGAAGATAATCTTAGAGGTGATGACATTAACCCAACATTTAAGAAAAGAGCTCATTTTGTTGTCCTTAAGAATCATTCCCTGTGCTCTTTTCAATCAGGAGTCTTCTCTACAAAGTATTTAACAGGTAACTATCCGGCTGTTGCTTTAACACTCCAGAGATGGAGAAGAAACCATCTTGCAAGGCATTTTAACTGCTTAACTACTTTGATTAATGTAAATATCTTTAATGATCAACTTTAGACCTGAATTATCCTTAAAAGCTATCTGTAGTCCATGAATTTACTCCAACTACTCTGCCTCCTCCAGTAGTCTCCAATTCTCTCCTACTTCTGTATTCTCACTGACCTATTCCTTGTCAATTTTTTTCCTGATATCCAAATCTCCCTTCTTTTGTCCTACCTTATCTCTGCAGTCTAGCCACCCTCAGATTACTTAATCAAAATTACTTAATCAAAATCACCCAGTGCATAAAATAAAAATGAAAGTCATCCAAAATTACCCTCTTAATTATGAGTACAATCTGTCCTCAGCCGTTTTTTAAAAAATTAATGGTAGGAGTACCAAATTTAATTGGAACAACTATAATTTTTTATGTGACAAAATGGAATTTGGGAGGTTTGTAGTTTTCAATATTTTGGCCTTTACTTATTGTCATTTGTTTAAATTTCAAGGCCCAAGGCAAAATTTCAGAAATAATCCACTTACCCTTTTCAAATCATAAGCTCCTAGAGCCCAAGAACATCATTTTTCATTCATGTATTCCTGTTACCTAGCACAGTACTTTTCACATAATAGGAGGGTAAAGTATTTTTTAATTGCATTTTTAAATTTTAAAGTAAAAGGATCACCAAGGATGAAGGGCTTTCCTTTTTTTCTTCCCTCCCTCTGGCCTACCACATGTATTTCCCACTCTCCTCCATCTCCCACTCAGCTGTCAAAGTTATTTTCCTGAAGTGTATATTTGACAGTGGCTCCCTATTACCTCAAGAATCAAGTATAAAATCATCTGTTTAGCTTTCAAAGCTCTTGACAACCTGATTCCTTCCTCTTTTTTCCAGATTTCTTACACCTTAATCCCTCAATATATACTCTAGGATCCAGGGTCACTGGGCTCTTTGCCAGACAAGATACTGAACTTTTTCATATACTCCATACCTGTAATTCCTTCCTTCCTGATCCCCATCCCCTGGCTTCCCTGGCTAGCTACATACACACACACACACACACCCACACACACACACACATACACACACATATGTATATATATAATACACACACATTTGTGTGTATATATATTTTTGTATATATATATATGTATACACACACACACACACACACACATACATATATTGTTCGTGCTTAGCTGTTTGCATGTTGTCTACCCATTAGATGGTGAGTTCCTATAGGCAGGGACTATCTCATTTTTCCCTGACACTTAGAATGATGCCTGACACATAGTAGGCACTTAAATCTTTGTTGACTTGACTATGCCATTTACTAGCTGTGTATCGTGAGGACAATCACTTAGCCTCTCTGAGACTTCTCAGTCACACACACAAAAAAAAAGATAATACTTATGCTACCTGATCACAGGATTGCAGTGAGTGTTAGAGACAATCACTGGAACTCCTAGTTTGCTGGTCAGGGGTGCCTATGATGGAAGCAGGAAGGTACTCTGGCTCCTAGTCGAACAACATGTCCCTTCTGAGATGGTACAGAAAACTCCTGACTTGGACTTCCAGTAAAGGGCAAGAGGAATCAATTTTTCTGCTCTCCCTGCCCCCAGCAGGAGACTGAAGAGGAATCCAAAAGAGGGGGAGATGTCTTTTCCACAGCTCTTATACACCACAGAAAAGGTGACTCTCCCCAACAAGAGTTTATCTTCCTGACTCTCAGCGACCAATTTAGTTTTTGCATAGCTCTAGTCATCAGAAACCAAACAAGGATGTTCTCTTTCCATGTTCCTTGTCAACAAGGAGCATGGCCTCTCAGAAGTCAGAAGGCACTCTGAGATCCATGGCATGTTCCGGCTCATCATAGGTTTCCCTGACTATCCTGCTACATGAGGAAAATACTGTAAAATGAAAAGCACTGCATAAATGTGAATTGCTATTAGCATTATGTTTACAAGTACTGACTTATTCTGTCTTGTTTGTTTTTCATCCTTTAGCTGTGTATCTTTTTAGGGTTAGTACATATGACCACATACTTGATGTGAATCTGCTCCTTTCATTTTCTTGGGGTGTGTGTGTGTGTGTGTGTGTGGTGTGTGTGTGTGTGTGTGTGTGTGTGTGTGTGTGTGTGGTGTGTGTGTTTATCAGAAACTTAGAAACAAATTCATTAAACTCTATTATCCAAATGTAAGTGGGTCTTTTGTGGATCATTTCATGGCACACATTAAATCCCAGGAATGCCTTCCTAGATTGTGCAGCATACATCTAAGCACTCTCCCTCCTTTCTGTCGTTGGGGCATGCTCAGGGAATGCTAACGAATTTTAATTGTAGTCTAAGCAAAACCTAATTAGGAAGACAAATCTGCTGTCAGAAAAATCATATTGCCCATCCCAAGGCCAAGCATAATGATTTTCACATTATCCACTATTTTGGATGATCTGTACCATTGCCCCCCTCTAACAATTAGAATAATTACAAGTTGTCTGATGTCACATTGGATTTGTTTTAAATTTCAGTAAGTCTATGTTTGCTGTAGTCACCACTACTGCATGTATCTAATTATCTTTGCCTTCTGTTTAAAAAAAAGAACTAATTTACTTTAACAAATAACATAGTGGAAAGAGCAATGGGTCTGGAGTTGGAAGGCTTGGATTCAAATCTTAGTTTGAGAGCTTTAGTATCTCTGTGACCATAGACAAGTTGCCTCACTTGTTTGGGCCTCAATTCCCTTCATCTGTAAAATGAGTATGGGTTTAGCCAGACAACTTCAAAATTCCCTTCTAGCTCTAAATTTATGAGCCTAAAGTATAATCCTATGATTATTCTTATGTTAGATGTGATTAGAATTCCCATGAGCAAGAAACTGTTAGTTGCTGAGGGTTCAAAATCAAAATAAGGCACAAATGTATGTCTCACAAGAAGTTTAAAAATAATGTTGAACGTAGAAACACAAAATAATAACCTAAAACAATGGTATTAGAAATTTATCCTAAAGTACCAACTATGTGGGAAAACCCTTTTCACAAATGGCTACATAAGGACCTCACAGCAATAGGAAGTTGCCAGTCCTTCCCACTTATTACTACCAAGGCATATCTGAGGGGACACCATTCCAGAAAGAGAAGTCATTTTGTTTTTATACTCAATAACACCTTTCTCAAGGCCAGCATGTAATGTTAAATTGTGTTGAATGATACCAGATAGTACCAGTTTATCATATGGGCAGCTGACATGAAACTTTTTCACTTAACTGAAGTCGGACAGCATCTGGGTTCAGAGATGAAAGGTCAGTTCTTTATCCACTAAGTCACCTAGATATTCCGAAATCCCCAGTACATTACAAATTTGAACAGTTTAAGCTCTCTTAAATAAAGAATCTCTTCTCGGGGTAAAGTATACAGTGTATATAGATACAGTGCAGGAGAAACATGTGAAAGGTCACAGCCATGACCTTTTAACATCAATAGTTTTATTTATAGTCAAAGGCTCAGTTTATAGGGCTTAAAGTAAAAGCAAGAAAAAAGACAAGGTATCTGATTAGCTATTTAATATCACCTTGGTTACATAAAATTTGCTTTTTTACTCTTGAGCCCAGAAGAAAGCATATACAATTAAAATGACAGCTATTTTAAAATAAAGAATACCATGCTTTGGAATCAGTATTTTAAATTGGATGTCTAATCCAGTTCTCTTTTGATATGGTCTGAAAGAATTCAACTGTGTTTAAAAGTATATGGAGAGATTTATCTCTGAACATGTGTGATACATTTTAAAAGGACAGAGTCTCAGTATTTTATTTTTATTACTGCTTGCCTCCATGTCACCTATTTGTTGCCTTGCTGTATTTAAAAATATGTCTGGGAGAGCTATGGCTTGTAGTTTCCTAAATCCTACTTTATGGAGTTTTAGCAGTTGAGATAATCTAACAAATAAATGTATATGTACATCATTTTGCTGTTTAAAAAAAGTATGGTAAATTAGTCCATAATTCATTTAAACACACATAGGACAACTTAAATAACATCTTCAGCTAAATATGAAAGATTTTGAACTATTATCGATAGATCTGAGGAACAGTCAGGGGAAATGAATTCAAATCCTGGCTCTACAATTTACTTTGTGACCTTAGCAAGTCACCTCATTTCTCTGGCTTCCTATTTCTTTAGTTGTAAAATGGGGGGCTTGGACAAGACATTTTCTGAGGTCCCTCCCTATACCATGGTTCTATGTTAAAAATGATAATGGTTTAAAGTGTTGTGCCTTCCAGATAACATATTTTCATTTTGACAGGGACTTCCCAGAAATAATGCCTCAACCTAAAGAAGTTATTCTAACAGTATAAATTTCAGCTTCTACAGAAGCTGTTAGAGAGATTATTTGGGACTGACAAACTTTTGGGGTGCCTATTAAATTACATGGCTCACTTATTTTGACTTATTTGGAGGGCTAGACTATATGCAAGTTACCAAAGATGATCCTACAGGACATATTTGTGAACTGAATATTTAACAATATTCAACTTTTTTAGCTTCTAGCTTCAGTGGCAACTCTGACAGATAATAGTAGATAGATAGATAGATAGATAGACAGACAGATAGATAGATAGATAGATAGATAGATAGATAGATAGATAGATAGA
>NW_020954590.1:23648016-23730487 GCF_900497805.2 Vombatus ursinus
AGATAGATAGATAGATAGATAGATAGATAGATAGATAGATAGATAGATGATAGAACATTTATTAAATACTTGCTTTGTGCCAGGTGCTGTGCTAAATGCTAGGCATACAAATACAAATGTAACACCTTAAACCTAGTAGTAATATAATGGCCCCTCAGCTCCACGTTTATCCCTATTCTGCTTCCTTAGGGAGTTTATATTAAATGAAAAGTTTGGAATACTATGACAATTGGTACAATCCCCCAGTTGGAGAAGTTCTTAACATTTAGGCAGGGACTTGGCTCTTTGCCTTTATTTACATTTATATTTATCTCTTGCTAATCCCTGGCTTCTTTGTGGTTGAGGAAAAATTCAAATTACCAGAAATATTTGGGCCAAGAAACACCAGAGTATATTAGGGTGTCTGTTAATAGACAAGCACCAGAAGGAGAAGTGGGGGGGGTTGGAGAACAAAACGGGCGTTTTTCTCATAACTTCCCTCAGTCTTTGAGGAAGTGGGTACAACTGTTGGCATCAGCCCAAGACTTCTGCTCCAAGATGCCTGTAGGGCTAATGACTCTCCTTGCTCCCTCCTTGTGATTCCATAGTTCAGTTCTACTTTCTCTTTCTTCTTTCATTGGTAGCTCATGTATTGCTAGTTATGTCTGGCTCAGGTCTTGGTGTCTCCACTTTTTCCTTTCCACTGTCAGACCATGAAAATCTCTCTTTAGTTATGAACAAGCCTCTCTTTTTATTTTTATACAATCTTATCAGGATATAGCTAAGTCCCTCACCTAATCAGAACAGATTCATTCTCAAATCTAATTGAAATGTTTTAATTGTCAAGGAGATGCTCAGGCCTCATTCTCACCTAGAGAGCAATTAAGATGTGTTCTCATCTGATAATAGTATGAGAGTTTAGCAATTTAACCCTTGTTTTAAGTAGGATTGGGCCCAATTTGATTGATTCGCTCAAATGACACTCACTCTTATTATCAACAGTAAATTCCTACCCTCAAATAGCTCACATCCTAATGAGGGAAGACAACATGCAGAGGAGAGGCAAAGGAAAAGTTAAGGGTGGGAGCAACATGGCATGTAGACAACCCACAAGTAGCATGGAAACCTGGCTCTGAGCTAAATATGTAAAAAATTCAACTCTCTAATTCAGGTTCCTCAGGCACAGGGACTCGGGTTCTGGTATGTGAGAGATGGTGACAATGTCCAGAGTGGAGGCAGCATAATGGGGAGATGTCCAATGCTTAGCAGCATGCTTGGCACATGGAAAATAATTGTTTATTTTGATATAAGAAATGATGAGCTCAATCTTAGAAAACCATGGATAGACATGCACAAAACAACGAAAAGTAAAATGAGCAGAACCAAGACAATGTTGTACACAGTAATAGCAATTTTGTTTTAAGAACAACTTTGAGCAAAGAAATCATTTTGACTATTACAAATACTCAAATTAAATACAAAATATATATGGAAGAAGATGGTCTCTGCATCCAGAAAAAGAACTGATAAATAAAAGTATGTATAGAATGATTTTACTTATAATATATATACATACATCTATATATGTGTGAGTGCTTATACACACATGCACATATGTTTGTGTCTAATGGTAACCATCTCTGGGATGGGGGGAAGGAAGAAAGAAAGGAAAAAAGAAATTTATATGATAACTTTATTATATATTTAAATAGAATAGTAAATTGTACATAATAGATTTGCAGTTTTGTGCATAATCATCTTTTTTTATCATACTACACTATGAAAATGCTTGTTCTATTCCATAAATTAAAAATAGAATAAATTTTAAAAATTTTTAAAGAAAATAATTCTTTTTCATTTAATTCTTATTCTTTTGGTAAATTATTTTTCTTTTGTTCTTATACTTTTAATTTTTTTTCTTTCATGTATACATCCATAATATAATATAGAAGTTGCTAAATGGTTAGTTATCTAAACATTCAAACTAGTAACACTGAGAAAAAGAATGACTATTTAAGGAATACTTTAAAATCTGAACCCCCCCCAAAAAAAGACCCATTCTGATATATCAAAGTTTGACAACTAAATTTACTGGATTTTTTTTAAAGTTTCATTGATTTTTTTATTATATGTATTAACATATTACTCCCACTTTTTGAGAGATCTTTTGTAACAAAGTAAAGCAGTTAAGTAAAGCTAGTAATAGTGATCTCATCTGAAAGTGCATGCAACATTTCACATCTGCGATACATGCATACACACACACACACACACACACACACACAGAAACCTACACCTCTATATTAAAAAAAAATAATAGAAATATATTTTCTCTACACCCTCACTCCATTGAGAAAAAAAGCAAAACAAATTTCTTGTAACAAATATGAATGGTCAAGCAAAACAAAAGCTGAATATAAAATATACATGTTTCATTCTGCACCCCAAATTTATCTATCTCTGTAATGAATACCATGTTTGTAACTTCCAAATTCAAAGTGAATAAATATTTGTTAAGTATCTATTGTATATAAAGCATTGTACTAGGCAATGAGATGTATGGCTAAGATAGGGTTCCTGCTCTCATGGAGTTTGCATCTACTTGGGTATCACACTAATTTAGATAATTACATGAGAAGCACTTTTTAAATCTTTGTTTAAATTTATTTACTTGTTTTATAAAAAGCACAGTTTTTTTATTTTTTTTATTCAATTCCAAATTTTCTTTCTCCCTTAACTCCTCCCACAGCCATTGAGAAGGCAAGAAAAACAATACCCATTACAAATATGTATAGATATGCAAAACAAATTTCCACATTATGTATATTCAAAAAAATGTAAGCAAGAAAAAGAAAAAGGAAAGAATATGCTTCGATCTTCATAGACTTTGAGTCTATCAATTCTTTATCTGGTGATGAATAGCATGTTTCATCTTGAGTTGTTGGGAATTAGGACTATTCGTTGCATAGATCAGAGTTGCTAAATCTTTCAAAGTCGATTATCTTTACAATGTTGCTGTGACTGTGTAGATTGTTCTGGTTCTGTTCACTTCACTTGGCATCAGTTCATACATACCTTCCCAGGTGTTTATAAAAACATCCCCTTCACAATTTCTTACAGCATGATGGTATTTCATCACATTTACCTACCACTACTTGCTCAGTTATTGCCTAATTGATGGCTATCCTCTCAGTTTCCAATTATTTGACATCTCAAAAGGAGCTACTATATATATTTTTGAACATTGCAGGGCAGAGATGTAGTACATTGCACAGAGTGAGGGGCCTGGAGTTAGGAAGACATGAGTTCAAAAATTTTCCTAAAACACTTACTAGCTGTGTGACCCTTAACAAATCATGTAATATCTGTACACTTTGATTTCTTCCTTTGAAAACTACCTGTTCATATCCTTTGACCACTGATCAATTGAGGAATAGCTCTTATTCTTCATATCAATCTTATTGGAAAAGTTTTTAGATTATCCCCATTACAGATAATATTCACTCTTGATTTCAGATAGGTGCTATTTATAATTTTAAGGAAAGTTCTGTTTATACCAGTTCTTTCTAGTGTCTTTCAACAAGAGTAGGTGCTGTATTTTGTCAAAAGCTTTTTCTTCATCTAGAGAAAGAATCATTTATTTTTGTTGTTTTTCTTATTTATATGACAAATTTACAGTTTTCATAGTTTATAGTTTTCATAATATTGAATCAGCCCTGTAGTCCTGTTATAAATTCAGTCTGGTTATAAGGTATGATCTTCATGATAGATTACCATAATTCGTCCTAGTATTTTATTTAAAATTTTGCATCTATATTTATTAGGGAAATTGGTCTATAATTTTCTTTCTCTGTTTTGATTCTCTCTAGATAGATAGCAAGACCACATTTATATCATGGAAGGAATTTGGTAGGACTCCTTTATTTTGTCAAATAGTTTATTTAGCATTACAATTAATTTTCCTTTAAATGTTTGGTAGAACTCTCTCGTTAATCCATCTGGTCATATTAGTTTGTTCCTCCTTAAGGAGCTCATTTATGGCTTGTTCACTTTCTTTTTCTAAGATGAAGTTAGTTAAGTATTTGATTTCCTATTCCATTAATCTGGGCAATTTATATTTTTGTAAATGTTCATCCACTTCATTTAAACTTTTAGTTTTATTGGCATCTATTTGACAAAATAATTCCTAATAATTGTTTAATTTCCTTTTCTTGGTTGTGAATTCACCTTTTTCACTTTGATACTGGTAATTTGGTTTTCATCTTTCTTTGATTAAAATCAAATTAACCAATGGTTTGTCTATTTTATTGGTTTTTTTTATTTTTCAGAAAACAAATTTCTAGTTTTATTTATTAATTGAATTTTTTATTTCAGTTTTGTTCATCTCTCCTTTTATTTTCAGGATTTGCATTTTAGCGTTTAATTGGAGGTTTGTAATTTATTGGTTTACTTGTTGTTGTTTTGGTGGTGCTGGTGGTGGAGCTGGTGGTGGTGTCAGCCGTGATTGTGGTGGTGATGATGGTGGTGGCATATGCCTTATTTGTTCATCTACTCTTTATCTCTTTTATTGATAGAAACATTTAAAGATATAAATTTTCTCCTAAGTCTTATTTTGGCTACATTCTACAAATTATGACATGTTCTTTCCTTGTTGTCACTATCTTTAATGAACTAATTGTTTGTATGATTTGTTCTTTGATCCACTTATTTTTAGCATTAGTTTATCTTTTTATTTAACTCAATTTTATTTTATTATGGTCAGAAAAAAAAACCTGCATTTAATATTTCTGTGTTTGGTTACGTGGCCAATTTTTGTAAAGGTGCCATGCACAACTGAGAAACAGGTATACTCCTTCTATTCCTATTAATTACTTTACAGAGGTCTATCATCTCAAACTTTTATAAAATTCTGTCCATCTCCTTAATTTCTTTCTTGTTTATTTTATGGTTAGATTTATCTAGGTCTAAGATAAGTAAATTGAGGTCCCCCACTAATACAGTTGTACTGTCTATTACTTCTTATAATTCATTAACTTTTCCTTTTAGAATTCAGATGCATGTATATTCATTATTGATATTAATTTGTTGTCCGTGGTTCCTTTAAGCAAAATGTAGTTTCCATTTATCTCTTTTAATTTCGTATATTTTTGCTTTTGCTTTGTCTAAGATCATAATTGTCAACCCTGTTTTTTTTAACTTCAGCTGAAGCATAATATGAACTGCTATACTGCTCCATTATTTTTCATTTTCAAGTGTGTTTTTTGTAAATAACATATTGCTGGATTCTTGTGTCTAATCCATTCTGCTGTTTTCTTACATTTTATAAGTAAGTTCACCCCATTAATGTTCACAATTACGATTATTTACTGTGTGGTTCACTCCAGCCTATGCTTATACTTTTCATTCTCTTTTTTACCCTGCCTCCCCAATAAGAGTCTTTTGCTTCTGACCACTGAATCCCTCAATCTGCCTATCTTATTTGCTCTCTTTCTCTTAGCGCCTTTCCCTCCTGCTTTCCCATTTAGTAAAATGAACTTCTGTGCCCAACTGTGTGTGTATATTTATTCTTCCTTCCTTGAATGAGTTCAGATGAGAATGAAATTCAAGTGTTGCCTACTCTCTCCCACTGCCCCCCAAACTCCAGTTAGAATTTGAGATTTTTTTATTAATTCATTTTAATTTATCAACAATCACTTCCATAAGCTTTTGAGTTTAAAAATATTCTCCTCCTCCCTCTCAACCTCCCTCCCCAAGATGGTGTGCAATCTGATATAGGCTATACATATACATTCCTATTAAACATATTTGCACATTAGTGATGTTGTAAGTAAGAATTAGAACTAATAGGAGGAACCTCAAGAAAGAGAAAACAAAACAGAAGAAAAAAATAACAAATAGTGTGCTTCAATCTGCATTCAAACTCCATAATTCTTTCTTTGGATGTGGATAGCATTTTCCATCATGAGACTTTTGGAGATGTCTTAGATCCTTGCATTGCTGAGAAGGGTTAAGTCTATCAATGTTAGTCATCACACAATGTGGCTGTTATTGTGAACAGTGTTCTCCTGGTTCTGCTCACTTCACTCAGCATCAGTCCATATGAGTTTATCCAGGTTTTTCTGAAGTCTGCTTGCCCATCATTTCTTACAGCACAATAGTATTCCATCACATTCATATACCACAACTTGTTTAGCCATTCCCCAATTAATGGGCATTCCCTCAATTTCCAATTCTTTTCCACTACAAAAAGAGCTGCTATAAATATTTTTGTACGTGTGGGTCCTTTTCCCATTTGTATGATCTCTTTGGGACACAGCCTAGAAATATTATTGCTGAGTCAAAGGGGATACACATTTTTATAGCCCTTTGGGCATAGCTCCAAATTGCTCTCCAAAATGGTTGGATCATTTCACAACTCCACCAACAATGCATTATTGTTCCAATTTTCCCACATCTTTTCCAACATTTATCATTTTCCTGTTTTGTCATGTTCCAGTTAGAATTTGAATTTATACCTTCCTGACTCCCAAGTCCAGGACTCTAGCCATGGTGCCACCTAGCTACTTATGAAGAACATTTTAGGGATGAATAAAATTTACATTTTCCTAAACATCTTCTTTAATAGTTTTTATTTGAAAAGCTGCAAAATATTGTCATAAATTTCATTTTCTATTTTCTTTAACTTTTGATGCACACAAGTTAACTTGTTAGCATAACAACTAAGATCTGACTAAACAGCAGAAAGAAAACACTAGTGTATTTAGACAGCAATAATAGTATAAAATGTTAACCACTGAAGAGGGATCTGAATTTCAATGGACTGCATTCTGAACATCTGCTAACTATAAAGCCTACTGAAGAAGTAATGGAATAGAATTGCCTTTATTCTCTAGTAGTAAGCAGCATAGCACACAGTACATAGTAATCACTTAATAAATGCATGTTGACTGACTGATGAACTGTTAAACAGCCTAGAAAGACATTGTCTGCTCTTAAATTTTCGTTTGGGTACTTCATTTTTTCCATTCTGAAATGCTGAACCAGTTGTTTTTCTAAGAAGCCTCTTCTCTTTTTATATTTCCTTGGGAATCCGACTTTCTTCACATTCTTTATCTTCTTTATTACAAAATTGTAATTGAGGCTTTGTCTTAAAGGTAACCATTTATTCAAACTGTGATACATGTATAAAATTCTACAAAATGCACCAAAGACATGAGAACAGTTGTAACAGCAAAAAGATGAAGTGGGACCCATTTCAAAATAATTCTATAGGCATTAAAAACTGAAAGTCACCATTTCAAAGTAATAATATACCGCCTTCCCCCCACCCTAATTATAAAAATGCAGCATCTCAGATTTGCAAAGGACCTCATTGGCCATGTAATTCAATGCATAACCCCAAAACAAGCCCACATTACAACATATCCAACAAGTAGACATTCTAGGACAGATGAAGTGATTTTTTTCTATAATAATATAAAATAACTACTATTTTGGACATACAGAAAATTTTAAAAGTGTCAGCATCAACAGACCTTCTAATTTCCTTCTTCTGTAAGCAAGGAGACATACTATATGATCACGAGAAAGCTTAGTATATGTGAATGGATTTTTAGTGTCATAATCAAATAAAACAACACAATTTATCTGACACATATTAATGATACCCGTAATAGTTACTATGTGCATGGTAATTAGCCACAAACAGTAAGTAGTTCACTTAAGTGACTGTAATTAGTATTAGTTTTACCCTGGCAACCTGTTCTTTTCTCTGTTAATTCTCCTCTAGCTGCAAACAGGCATCAGTGTTGACACCACGTACAATTTAATCTTTATCACATACACACACACTCATTAGAAGACAAAAGCTCTGGATCTGACTCTTAATGGCAAGGTTTCCATGTGCCTATCCCCATGGCCTATGATTGCAGATTCCTGTGCTTCCTGGCCCCTCAGCTCTCACTGCTTCATGGTCCCCCTCCCCCAACCACTAGCACACACCTGGAAGATCACTAAGCAGCCAGCCTATGGCATTACTTTATTCTGCATGCCTCTAAGCCCGAAGGACTCCATTCTCATTTCCAAAAGAGCTGGAGGTAGTAAGAAAATGTTGACAATAAAATGTGAGAGCTGGAAATGATTTAAAGATCACCTAGCCCTACTCCCTAATGTTACAGAAAAGGAAATGGAACCCCAAGGTACATGGCTTGCCCAAAGTTACACAGACAGCTAGTGGCCAGGACTTCACCTCATCTCCTTTCACTGGACAAGAAAGAAATTTGTCAATTCCCCTTTCCAGATTATTAAACTGGGATTATTTGGGGGTGAAAAATGTGATGACAGGTATGCAACTTCTTGACAACTTTCCCAGTTCACTTAGGCTATTTACCAGCAATTGGTCATATGGGATACAATGTGATATACAGAAAAGAGTGGTGGATTTGGAATCAGGGTCTGAGTTGAAACCTCAATTCTGTCATTTATTATAAATGTGACCTTGAGTAGGTCACAACTTCTCTAGACCTCAGTTTCCTCGTCTATAAAAAGAGGAGGTTGAACAAGAAGAATACTAAGGTCCTTATTTTCCAAAGCTCTGATTTTTCCAAAGCACAGGCTAGGGTGACCAATGGAGCCTTCATCTTGCCCAGTCTACTCTGATCTCTCAAGGTCCAGAGAGCAAAGAGAGTGAATTCCAGGTCAACCTCCAAGACTCATATAGATTGTGAAAGGGAAAGGAAACATGGAGATCAACTAGTCCAAATATCATTTTTTTTTTTCGGATGAAGAAAGCCAGGGTCATGGAGGTAAACTGGCTTGCCTAAGGTTTATAGAGGTGGAAAATGAAAGACAGTATTTGAGCATGTCTTCTAATTCAAAGTTAAGGCCTTTTCCTCTACACCAATCTATCATAACAGTGATTCCAGGAAGTCTCTAGAAGCTCACTTACCTCAATCCACCTTCCTCCCTACCCCTACCTCACCCTGCCCCCCCCCATACACACACATACAAAGAAATAGGCCTGGAAGATAAGCAAAAATGGTGAAATAGAAGGAAGCAAAACAGTCCAATTCTCCCCAAATAATCCAACAAAGACTTGGAAAAAGCATCAGACTAACTCATGATTTGAAAATCCAGGGAGAAAACACAGTGCGTTTTCTAGCCCAGTCAGCATAGGAAGATAAGCAGAGATCTAAAGGCATTAGAAACCAGTTCCTTCCAGGAAGCTGCCTTGCAGAGCTTTCTATCTCATGGACTGAGGTTGGACCTACAGTTGTCTACTGGTGCAAAAAGCAGCCCTGGATCCAATAGAGATGGCCTGATAGTGTGAGGATAGCAGAAACAGGAGCCACCTGTCAGCTCTTTTGGTTTAACCCTAAAACTGAGTTGTAAATACAGTATAGACTGAAGAGAAGTCCTACATGTAGGGGTGACTGTCAAGGAGTGATTGCAGGTCTGAGAACATGTACTATACAAGAAGTGAGAACAAAAACAGCCATGTGACTCTAATCCTGTTCATGGCCTTGCTTCCAATCCCCAGCCTATCCTGATTCATGCATCAGAATAATACTACCAGAGAGCTTAGACCAAAAGCTGCAGGTTGAACCTGCTACTTCTCCCAGGTAGCTGACAGGAGTTAGCAACAGTTCAGTGGAACTCCAACAAGGGTCAAGACTACAGTTTCATTACTCAAACTCCATACAGGGTCAGGAATTTGCAAAGCATAGACCAAGAAGGAAGAAATAACATTTCACCCCAGATCAAGAAGTTTGAACATGATGAAAGTTTTTGGATCCTCTCCTGAGCTGCCCTGAGATTGTTGAAGAACACAGAACCTAAAATACAGAAAAATAAGCAACAATGTCTGAGAGAATACAAATCAGGACAAAAAAAAAATCCCAAACATTATTTCCAGAGTTGTGTACCCCTAAGCCCTAACACAAATTTTTAATCTTTGAAGTAGCCATGAAAGAAGGCATAAACAAACAAATACTTCACACCTTAAAGAACTATTATGAATGCAAGCAATGAGGAAGATAATGACTACAAAATATTTTCAAGAAAAACCCCAGAGGAAAAAAAAAACCTTGACCACAAGGACAACTGAATTTCTATGAAAAAAGGAAAGTAAGTATTTTGTAAAAGATTTTATAAATTAAAGGAATCCCTAAAAGAAATAATTGGGGGGATGGAAAAGTAAAGGTATGGTGGGAAAACAGAGGGAGAGTTGATAAGTTGATACAAGAGTACAAGATATTTATATAGGTATTAGATTCCTTGAAAATTAAAATGGATTAAACAGAAGTTGATGACTGCATGAAACAAGAAAGTATCATATATAAAAACAACTGTCCTAGAAAATAGATCAAGAAGAGATAATTTAAGAATCATTGCATGACCTGAAATCCAGGACAATGAAAAAAAAGAGCTTGGACATCATATTTTAAGAAACTGTGAAAGAAAACAGTCTGTATTAGAACCAGAGGGAAGAGTTAATCATCTACTAGAAGAAACCCCAAAACAAAAACTTTCAGAATCATAATAGCCAAAATCAAGAGCCTTTAGGTTAAATAAAAATCTAAAAAATACCAGAAAGAAAGAGTACAAGTACCAAGAAGACACAATCAAGATCACACAAGATTTAGCTGGTATAAATACAAAGGAATGCAAAGCTTGGAATATAATATTGAATATGATATAGGCTTACAAATAAAAATAACTTACCCGGAAAAACTGAGCATTACCTTACAAGTAAAATAATAAACATTTCATGAAATAAAAGAATCCCTGGAATTTCTGATGAAAAGACCAGAGCTGAATAGAAACTGAAATACAAGCACAGTTTTTTTTAAAAAAGGAGAAAAAGGTAAATTAATTGAGCAGTAACAAAAAAACCCTAGAAATAAACAAATCGTAAAACCCTATAAAACACTAAAAAATAGAAAATCTCAAAATCAAAGAAGAGATGACAAAATTGAAAGCAAAAAAAATTTGAATTAATAAAGCTGGGAGTTGTTTTCAAGTTTTAAAATAAACTACTACATAAAGATCTAAAAATAGTAAAATAAGAGATCATTCCAAATTTCTTCTATGATTCAAGTATGGTCTTGTTACCTTAGGAGGGAGAATCAGAACAGAGAAAGAAAAAGCTAGACTAATATCCTTAATAAATATTGATGCAAAACATTTGTAGCTTTATTTTTTAAACAATATCTCTGGCTTATATTTTAAAACATCCCAGATGAATCAAAAGAGACAAGTATAGGTGAGAAATAATTTTGGTAAATTGTAGTAATGTCTGTAGATATAAATGTTTTGGTATTTATATACTGAGGAGAAGCAAAGAAATTCTTTATCAAAGAATGCGCTTCTTTAACAAATAAATAAAGAATTAAAAATTCATTTCTATCTCCATTGCATCTGAGACACTGAGCATAAATTTGCAGGACCTAAGTAAAACCATATGGCTAAATCCAATGAAGACTCAAAAGTGAATAGATTAGAGTTTGGAAGCCATTTTGCCCTGAAGTCCACAAGTCACCTGGAGGTTGGCCAGCTGAGTAATCTCTGAATAATTGAAAGTGCTTGATGGGACTGACCATAGATGTATCTGCTTATGCTCTGATTTTATCTAGAGGGGTAAGACTTGGTAATCAACATTTCAACAAGATGGCCCTGGGCATTTGTTTCTGCCATTGCACTCAATTTACCATCCCTATGTCTTGGCACATCTGACCAAAAAACGTGTGCTTTCATCAAGCCATTGGGTGGGGGCCAACGTCTCAAAGAATTAGCTGTCATTTGGTATCTGGCCTCTGACTGGTCATTGCAAAATTTCCAGCTCCTTTGAATTCCCACTCTGGATGAATTTCATCTTTAAATTATTTGCCATATGGAGATGCACAACCTCTATCTGTTCCTGTTGTATCACTTTCGTGTACCATGTCTTTGATGAACCAATAAAACTTGATGCCATTGTAGTAACTACTTGGAGCCAACATTTCAAAGTTCTTACAGATCTCTGTGGCAGACATCACATACAGTTTTAGCCCAACAATCTGCATGATCTTGCCCAGGAAGAAACTGAGAGGCTGCCTAGAATCAGAGGACATTAGAGAGCCCATGTAGTGTATCATCAGATCTCTATTTCTGGCTAAGATTGACTAAACAAACAAACAAACAAAAATTTCAAAAAAACAAAGAGGCTACAGCAAAGCATATTAAAAATATAATATGCCCTTAGGTTTGACTTAAGCCAGAATTTCAATGTTGGTTCAATATTAGGAAAATAATCAATACAATTTTGGAAGCATATTTTTAAAAACTCTTTTTTAATGCAACTGAAAATATTAAGAAATACTATTTCTCTGGTCTAAAACCCTCTTCAGGACCTATTCCCACTCCAATTCTCATCCCCTTAGAGAGATGAGCTAAAGGTCCAAGATAAACACCTTTCTTATGGAAATGATTAAGGATATAAACTGAAATGTCAAAAGAGTACATCATGTCTTGCCTTCCCATATATTGAAGCAAATGTACTATAACCCACACTTCTCCATTCAGAATGGATTTTCTATATTGATCACCAGGAGGAAACCCTTTTCAATTCCAGAGGTTCACTGTTTAAGGAAGGAATGGAATAGTGAATATTGTTCTGGAATGTTAACCAAAAATATCTTGACATAATAGGACATTTTTTTTGAAGACTTCTATAAATGTCACATTGACATTGGATAAAGAGATGCCTGAAGGCATAGGAAGATTATGTTAGTTTGGATATTTCTCTTTCTATGCTAGAAATAGCTTGGATTTTAAATTATATTAAATTAGATATTTTTTCTGGTGCACTTATGCCTAAAATGCAGACTATAACATTGATGTTTTTCTTCTGTATAATATACCCTACTGATAATAAGAAAACAAAATTCACATGATTATATCAAAAGATTCAGAAATGGCTTTTGAGAAGATACATCACCATTTTAATTAGAAAACAGGAATAAAAATAGCATTCTTTAATATGGTAAGCAGTTTCTAGCTAAACCAAAAGTCAGCATTAATTAAAATGGTGATTAATCAGAAGCATTTCCCATAAGATTAGGGGTAAAGCAAGGATGTCCATCCTCACTACTACTATTTGATATAGTATTAGAAATGCTATATAAAACAAGAAAAAAGAAACTAAGGGGATAAGCATAGGCAAAGCATTTATTACTCCAGGTAATATGACAACTTACTTAGAGAACTCCAGAGAGATTCTCTGGAGTTCTCTAAGTAAGTTGTGATTTAATTGGCTTAATTAAAATAATAACTTGAGCAAAGTTTCAGGACATAAAATGAATCCATATAAATCATCAGAATTTTCTGTATATTATCAACAAAACCCAGCAGGACCAGATAGAAAAATAAATTCCATATAGAATAACTACAAAATATATTAACTATTGGGAGTCTACTTACCAAAATACACATAGTAAGTGTATTCACATAATACATAACATTCTTTATAAAAATAAAGATGACCCTAAGTAATTAGGAAAATACCTGTTGCTCATTGAGAGGCAAAACCAATGTAATGAAAATGACAATATAACCTAAATTAATTTAATTTTTCAATGCCATACCTGCTAATCAAACTAGCAAAAGAGTACTTTATATAACCAGAAAAAATAATAAGGAAATTCATCTAGAAGAACAAAAGGTCAAGAATCTCAAGGGACATAATGAAAAAAGTGGTAAGGAAGGGAGACTATATACAATATAGCAAACTATATTGCAAAACAATAATAACCAAAACTGTTTAATATTAGTTAAGAAATAGAGTGGTCAATCACTGGAACAGATTCACATTCATGGAATTCTTTAAGATTGGCAAGGTGTTTTATATCCATCATCTTATTTGGGTCACATAATGACACTGTAAGATGGATGGTATCATTATCTCCATTTTACAGATGAGGATACAAAGGCTCTGAGAAATTAAGTGAATTTACTGGGGTTACATAGCTAATAAGAGGCACTTCTCATCCTTTCTTGAATGACCCCCTCAAGAGGGGAAAAGACATTTTTCCTATACTTAATATCTTAATTGTTGAATGGAAAAGAGCACACTGTCCTTATGCAGTTCATAGCACTAATCACTTATGGTATAAGGGAAGGTACTGATCCTATCTAAACACAAATTAAATGTGGCTTTCTAGACTTGACCTTTGTTCTTTACCTACTTTCCTAAAAGAACAACTTTGGTCAACTTTTTAATATTTCTAATTTAATTAAAAAGGAGATTTTAAACATTTATCCATACTGCCATCTTCCAAAAAAAAAATAGCCTTGCTTCTCATCATTTTATGGCCTAATTTCTTTATTTCTGTTGGGACAGAAGAGATACTCAAATAACATACCTGATAATTACTCTGCGACCCTGAGCTTCACTTAAGTACTTTTGACCTCAGTTTCCCCATCCATCAAATGGGGCTAACAAATTCCAGTAGTACCTACCTCACAGGATTATTGGGAAGATGAAATAAAATAACTCATATAAAATGATTTGTAAACTTACAGGCACAATATAAATTTTTTTTCTTCCTTTATCTTTGTTTTCCTTTGGATCCTTTATTTTCTTTTCTTCTTGCCTCACAGGCTTCCAGATGTATTTGAGGAAGCCATTGAATAACTAATTTTCCAATGGTCTCAGAAGGCTCATAAGGCCTATAGACAAATACCAAATTTTCTTATGGTCAAATAATTTCATAACATCTCATCAAATCACTAAAATAATTCAATAAGCCACATGCTTTATTTGTATGACACTGAATGAGGGGGGAAAGATCAACTGATTTTTTTTTCACTGAGTTGAGTAATTTTTCCCTTCCTGATTTTTTCAGTTGTTTTGGTACATGTTTTGATGTCACTGTATATCTTTATTTTCCCCTTACAGTGTTATTTCTTTGTATAGTTTATTGTTTGGACACAGCTTCAGGGCAGGACAGATATTAAAACTGCATAGGATCTCATAACATCTGAGACTGAATATTTTATTTAGATTAGATAGCTTCTTTGTGGATCTGGAAAAATGACGGAGGACATATGTGTGTTTGTAGATCTCTGAGTGTCTACATATACATTTCATGTTCCAAGAATCATTTTATAAAGGTCTAATATGAATCTGTAAGACTTCTCCATGCTCCTGTTAGCCCATTCCACATATATAATCTCATGATTCATTCTGAAATTCTACATTTCTGATAAACTTGAGTTCCCCTCCCCACCAATAATTGTAGGATGCATTCAATGTTGTTGTTGTTTTGTCAATTTGTGTTGTTGTTCTAATGGCCCAACTTGGTTGCAGACATTTTAAAAGCAGATCATTCAAATTTGATAGTTTCTGTAGTTTTTTAAACATCAGATCTTCAGATAGAATAATTTTGGAGGGGTTGGATCTATTATCAGTTGAGGCCACAAGCCAAGGTCCTTGAGAAAGCACTAATCAGATAGTGTCATATTAGTACTACTCCTCTCCCCTGTTATTTTAATCTGTCTTATGCTAATGGTAAAATTGTCTGACTCTTTTGATGATAACAGATGAAGACTGCTTGAGTCATTACATCTGGCAACAGCTTTTCCTCATCCTTTCTGGTTGCCAGGGCCTTTTCTGATTTGTCAAAGTGGAGAGCTGATTACTGTCCCTTTTTGCTTCTTTTAGTTCTTTGTCCTACTGACATCTTGTCTGCCTGATTCATAGTTATAGCCAGGTACTGTGGATTTCATGAGAAGGAACAGAGGAGAAAGAGAGGTGGAAGAAAACAAAATGAAGGGAGGGAAGAAGGAAAGGAAGAAGAGAGGAAGGGAGGAAGGAAAGAGGGAAAGAAAGAAAGAGAGAAGAAGGAAGGAAGGAAGCAAGCAAGGAAAACCCTTTTCTCTAGGAATCTTCCCTTTGCCTGTTTTATTCCTGAGCTTTCTGTGAGATGAATGTATAGACCACTAGGCCTAATATAGCACTCACATTCAGTCCTGCAAATCCTCTGTAGTTTACACTATTCTTTTCCGGAATGACCCTGGCTCTATAAGGTTTTATCTCTCCCTTTGCATCGTGTAAAAGACTCTGGAAATTGTCCTTGAGAGAGTACATCCTATCAATCAATATATATCCCTTCTCTATACTTCTCAAACTACAAGTCCTACATTTCAACCATCATTCTATGTCAGACTATGGAAATGGCTACTGAGTATGTTTCCTGTTCAGCTTCTCATTGTCTTCCTTTATATATGCCGTAGAGGAAATACTTAACTTTCCATAAATATGAGAAAGCATGGTCTGTGTTGTTCATCCTTAGTTTCTAAGTACAGGTAATAGAACCCATTGAACCAGGAGTTCAAGCCATGGAAATCTTGGAACCAGGATTCCAGGTGGGAAGTTGCAAGCAGCTAGCACAGTTAGAAAGCCTTGTCTGGAGAAACCAAGGTGTCTGAGACTCAAGTCCAAAGCAGATTTTGGATGTGGAACTGAGAATGGGCTCTATAAAAACTGAACTAAAAGCTGAACCTAATTCTCCTCCCTTACCCAGAATACCCAGATAGTATAAGGAAAAGGGTTGGGGAGAAGGATTATATTTCCCACATATTCAAGGAATAAGATCGGATATTGTGATTACACTTTTGAATAAATATTTACTTATAAAAACTAATCTGAATGTTAGTGGATAAATGGAACTAAAGTCAAGGGATTTCCCTACATTTAGAGTAACACTATTGGTAAGTGCTGGAGCTGTTAGCAGAGAGCCTAGATACCCCAATGTCCTCAAGTATACTAGAGAACCCTAGCAGTGGAGTGAAATGTAACCTACCTGACCTTCGAGACAGGGAGGGCCAGAGTAAGCTGTGTTATGCAGATATTGGCTAGACAGATAGAAAGACAGAGAGAGAGAGAGAGAGAGATGGATAGACGGACAGACAGATGGATGGACGGATGGATGGATGGATGGATGGATGGATAAATGGATGGATGGATGAATAGATAGATGAATGAATAAATATAGATAGATGGATCAATGGATAGATAATTATATTACATTATAATTGGTTTCTTTTACCGTATATTATTTTTATGCATTTAAAAACATCATTCTGAGATAAGGTTAATTGGCTTCAGCACACTGCCAAAGAGGTCTATGATACAAAAAGGGTTAAGAATCTCTGGTCTAGATAAACTCCCAGATCAGAAGTGCTTCCTGATCTTGGTAGTAAACACTAAGAAAATCACTTTAGAACTGAATTAGTTGTTAGGGGAAAAAACCCTTTAATGTTTGTCTACAATATCATTCAAATATGTCTTAATAGGGAATGTCCTAGGCAGAGGTTTAAATTGTTAATTCTAGAGGTGATGTCTGGGGAAAAGGAACCAAAGAGTCACATTACTGAGTCTGTGGAATCCATTTAGGAAGCAAATATAAGACTATCCTTAAAAGCCACTGTTTGTAATGATGATAGGCTAATTATATATGTATTGCCATTATCTGTTCTTTTAATTGGGAAATGACATACTCACTGATATACTCCTGCATTTTATGTGGAGTTCTACTGCACAACCCCTAAGTCTTCCTTGCTTTTTTTTTGCACTGCCTAAAGATGCCATGTTTATGTTTTACAATCTTATCATTTCAGAGAGAAAATGAAAGGAAAACTATGACTGCAATTTTTCGTGAATTTTTAAATTTCACTCTGTGTGCTGAAGAATGGTGAAATATCGCATTACCTATAATGA
This sequence comes from Vombatus ursinus, assembly GCF_900497805.2. Lineage (NCBI taxonomy): Eukaryota > Metazoa > Chordata > Mammalia > Diprotodontia > Vombatidae > Vombatus > Vombatus ursinus. Next base: position 23,665,754 of record NW_020954590.1, read on the forward strand.
TTTCAGAGATAAAAATTATGAGAGGAAATTAATTATTTAAGACAGTCTAAAGAGATACAATTGAATAAAGGAGAATTTAAGTTAAACATCAGGTTTAATTTTCTGAGCAAGTATAACTCAGATCAGGAATATTCTTACATGAGGTTATTGGAGTTTTTTTCAGATGAGACATTAAAAATGAGACTTATCTTCCCCAGTTTAATTTTAAATGGGGGCAAACTGTATTATAAGAATAAAGAATAAATGATCTACCAGTGTTTTTAAAGTGTTAACATTTATGAAACCATAATCAGAAAGTTCAAAAGATTGTCCTTTCCCACCACCCATCATCCCCCATTATCAAAGTTCTGATTTCACACAGAAAGGTATTTGAGATTTTGCAAGGTTCAAAGAAGGGTTTGTTGTACCACTTTGAGCAAGATGATATAGAAGAGACATAAATTGGAATAAAAAGGGTAGTCTTCCAAATATAGAGGTGATTAGAGGTCTGAAGCAATCAGGAAGATTTGAGTTCACATCCTTTGTATGGCCCTTTCTGTGTGACCATTAGCAAGCCATTAATTTCTCTGAGCCTAGTTTCCTTAACTGTAAGATGGGAATAATACATGCAGTACTTACAACACAGGATTGTTGTGAGGCTCAAGTGAGAAAGTATACATAAAATGCCACAGAAATATCCATTTTTATTACTTAAATTTTATGCTAATTTTATATGCAAGTTGATACTTTTCTGCAAATTATTAGATTCTTCTCTTAAAAATGCAACACCAGACTACTATTTTGACATTCTCAGTATTCAAAGATCATACAACTAATACCTCATTACTTAAATATAAACTTGTAGTTATTCATGGGTTTTTTGTTCCAGTAATGGTAATGGATTTTCCTCATCTACAATCCTATTTTGATTTTAACCAAGAAAACAAAACAAAACAAAAAACAATAAAACAAGATTCAGTCATTCAGTCTATCAATAAATATTTATTAAGTTCCTGTGCCAATCACTCTTCTGGAAATACAAAGGAAAAAATAAAATAGTCCCTGCCCCCAAGGAGCTTACATTCTATCACAATCTCAAATAAATGATTAGTGAGTAATTATGATGAAAACACATCATCTGGGACTTACAGCATCAGAAAATTAGATATTTAAGTATCTATTGGAATATCTAAGTCAATCAAGTTCAGCATAGCCTTATTCCTTATTGGAGCACTCTTTGTGCTTTGTTTTGTCTTAAAGTGTATGTCTTGGCCACAAACCTTTTAAAGTGTGATCTTTGATTATTTTGATTATTTGAAAGAAACTCAAAAACTACAGGCAGTTGAGCTTATGTGATACACTACTACTCTTCATTTCTGCTTTTCAATATTCAGTTATTTAGAAAAGAGAGAAAATGAGCTTTATGTACTAGTGAAACAGTCGTGTTTAGTGCACAGGCAGACCTTGATTATCCATAGACAGATTGATTATTCATATTTACAAATTATTTTACACATTGTCACATCATCTTGTTAAAATAAAGAGAACTTGGTTAAAAAAAAAACAAGGAGAGAAAGCCCTTTAGATTAAAGTACTTAAGGTAAGAACCAGAAATCTAGATAAGAGAGACAAGCATTGCTATAGCCTGGTGTTTTGCCTCAGGGTGGGAGATGCTGTCCATTCCTACTGTCTAATAGGGAGATAGAAGAACAGGTGAAATGGATAGAGAATGAGGAGGATGGGGAGGATGAAAAAGCATTTTCTCATTTAAGCCCAAACTTCACAGTCCAGTTTTGATTTTTAGTTTAATTTGTAACAGTGTCTGAAGCATTGCAGAGTGCCTCTGATGGCATCTGCATACACTCAGATGTAAAGTTATAAAGGTGTTTTAGATTCCAGTGATCAAATAATGCTTATAACAAGAACCGAAGATGGAATAAAAATGGATGTGTGTAGAAATAGGTAATAAGTTGGTGCTATGGAAAGAATACTGACTTAGGAACCTAAAACCTGGATTATAATTCTGGTTGTGTTATGTAGTACCTGTGTGAGCTTTGGCAAATACTTTAATATATCTGAGCCTCAGTTCCCTTATCTGTAAGATCAAGAAAATTGAACAAGATGACCTCTAATGGTTCCCCATAACTTTAGATCTATTAACGTATTTACTTCTAGATGTGACAAATAGTAACACAAATAAATATATGTGTAAGTGTATATAATACTATATAAATATATAATGTGTAAATTATATATACACATACACATATACATACATACACACACACACATACACACACACATGTGCGTACGTGCATGTGCACGCACACACACATACCAGATCTGGCCCTCTCTCTCTCAGATCCAGGTAGGTTACCTCTGCCTTTCATATTCCAGAGTACACTGAAAAGTTTGGTGTAGTCCTCTCTGCTGCTATCAGCTCAAACCCCTATTGGCTGTGTTCTTCCATTGTTAGAGGGACCTAACAGTTCCATTTAACTACTTAATATCAATTAGCTTTTATAACAGGATATTTATTTTGATAATATAGGGTGGACAAATGTACAAACATTTCACCAAAAATCATGGTGGTATACTCTCTTTCTCTGATACTATATAGCTCACAGGCAGTGGGGTAGGGATAGGATAAAAGTAGACTCAACTTAACTCAACACATATGTATGTGTGTGTGTGTGTGTGTAAATATAAATGTGTGTTTGCATGTATGTGTATGTGTATACACACATATATGTGTATATATATATACTTCAATAAAACCATTGGTCTCCTCAAGTTCATGTCCAGATGTAGCATAACTGACAAATGAGTCCTTGTCTCACATTCCACTGGCCAGTGTCCAGAAGGTAACTCCCAAAGGTGGATCCTTGTTCCCTGGGGCATCAATGATTCAGTGACTCTGAAACCCAGATTCTAGAACATTAAAGGGCCCTCAAGCTCCCAAGGTTGGAGGTTCCACTCCCTTCACCTAGAATGGAAAAGAACAAACACAGAGGACAAGGACCAAGGACCATTTTTTGTGGCCACATGGCCTGGGGTGGGAGAAGTCCACAAGGCCTTTTTTTTTACAACATTATTTTTTTATCCAATGCCATATGAGTGAAGAACTTAAACCACCAAAGCAACTGCAGAGAGAATGCTCAGAAAGCTAGTCCAAAGTTGACTCAGCCTTTTTAACACCTCCCCAACTCTGACTATTTAGTCAATTGAAAAAGACTCCTGCCATCCATATGATTAGCAGTCCAGACTCAGTTATAAAATGTTTATACATGCTATACCTTACATGTCATCATGGTGCTCCCAAAAGCAGGCTTCCCAGATGCTCTAGATGGGAAAGCTGCATCGGCTAAGTAAGTTTATGGAGTCTGTACATGGACCAGACCCAGGTATTATAGAAGTTCAAGTTTTTGTACAATTCATCCATCATTTCTGATTGTCCATGTAACTGCTTCTCTCTACACAGAGCACTATACATATCATTAAAGTGAGTTAGGAACCCTTCTAATCACAGCCATGAATTTGTCATGTGACCTTAAGAAAGTCATAACCTCTCTGAAACTATTTCCACATCTGCAAAATGAACAGATTGGCCTAAATGGCCTTAACATCTCCATATGCTTATTTTGTCATATTTAAATGTTTCCTTTGGTTTCTAAAGTTTTGTCACTCAATGACTCTCCATCACCCTCATGCTTATGAGATGGTCAGAGACATCTAGACATAAAGTCTGTTGTTATGAATAAGAATGAAGTCAATTCATGAGCATATACTATATGCCCAATATAGAAATCAACACAAACTAGCTTAGTTTTAGTAATGCCATGTTCTAGCCATCCGAGTCCACTTATCACTTATTATCCTGTTAAGGGGCTTCTTACATAAGACATATATAATGAGGTTAGTTAGTTCTAATTTTGCTGGAGGGCTTAGCCCCCAACAGAAATGTCATCAAATTTTGGTAGATCCCATCCATAGTTTTGTTATCTGTATAGATAGAAGCAACACAATAACAAAACATGTCAAAGTCACACTTATAAATTTTGGTAGTTGTGACTGGGTGCAATTTGGTATAATCTTAGTTGTAAATTATTCTATTCCAGAACAACTTTTAGCTTTTGTTCATATAGTACCCGCTGGAATCCTATGAGCATGTGGGTTCCCTGCAAATGAAAATTCTGGTAATAATCAAAGGATTGTAGGTTTAGTACTTAAACTTTTGGGACACCTATATATTATCTCCTCTCATCTTCATAATTTTGGTTGGTAGATGGCTGTTGTTATTCCCCTTTTACAGAGGTGGAAACTGAGGTTCACTCTCTTGACCATGATTACACATCTAGTAAATATCTAACGGAGGATTTAAACCCTGATGTTTCTGATTTCAACTTCAGTACACTAGCTACTACCCTATTTGGCTTCACTGAATAATGTATTCCACTCTTTTTTTGTTGGGTGGGGGGTGGTTGGGAGAATGCAAAATTTATAATACAAATTTTTTTTAATCTTTCCAAGAATTTTAACTAAAAAAAAAATCATGATATTATGAACTAGGGTATCTCTGACATCATATAGAATTACATACCAGCAAAAGAAAAAATGTGAGAACTGTCTAAATCCCATAGAGAAAAGCATGAAAAAATCAATATTGAAATGGATAATTGAATGATGCCAGCAGGGCTGAGTAGGTCATCATTACGTATGACATGATTGTAACAAAATGCCTAGGGTCATTCAACCTGATGAACAGGATATCGAATAAGATTGGAAATTACATTTTTCTAGCTACATTTACATAGTGCTTTAGAGAATCAGAATGTAGTCATCATGGTGAAGGAAAGACATAATCAAAAATTAAATTGTACCAGTGGTATATTGTGGGGGTGGGGAGGTTGGCATTATGTAATTGTAAGAGATTCCTTCTTCTGTGGACATTGGAAGAATTTACTATATGAGGACATCATAGGAAGTGAATCAGAAAATGACCACTGACTTTGTCATACAAACAATCCCAAGTTATAAGTGTGCATAAGGGAATAGCTTCTACAATATACTTAGGATAGAAATTGTAATTCCCTAAGTGAGCACTATTGTCTTTTTTCATGTATGTTTATTGGTACAACCTCCCAGATGAATGCCTTTTTTTAGTATAAGATGTTACGTTTAATAAAGTAGTGATTTTTACTACCATGGAAACTAATGATGGACAGTGGCATTATTCTTCCTTTCTTAAATAATATTACTATATGTTGTTGATATACAACAAACCAGAAGAGTATTTATTAGAATTTAAAACTTAGTAGTACATTAGTATATTATGTTGCTTTTCATTTTGGTAGCACAGAATCTTGAAAGATCAGATGAAATGATTCCATAGAAATACAGCTGAATCTTTATTCACATTTTCAGGAATTGTGGAATTTCACAGAATTTTTCATTATCTAATAATGTTGCAACAAAATATGGCATGAGGATATAGTACTGCCAAGGATTTCCTTTTCTCATTGTACAGAATTCACTTGGTCTGTGACCAGCTGGCAAAAATTCAACATCTTTTTTCGAAGCAGACACATAAAGTGAGACCTGTTTGGAAATTGGCACACAGAATTCCAGTTTGGCCACAGTGCGAGTCTCATGGAGCCAATTTATTTCAAGTACATAATGAGTCCTGAAAACTAGTACCATGCCCCGAGATATGGACCTGAGGTAGGATAGGCCTCAGATAAATTATTCTAGAAAAGAAAAGACTTTAATAAAAATTGAAACTGTGACTCCAAATATTAGTCTTATACTTTTTAACATGCTGCTTTCAGTGAGTACTCAATAGGATTTCAGCAAGGGCATATTAAAAATTCTGCCATCTGGTAAAAAAAATACATGTTGTGGGCAGAATTGATTATTAAATCAGTTTGCACATTTTGTATAAAACTGAACTTATGGTAATATCAGCATCCTTTTTGCTATAAAGGTTACTTATGAATATTGATTCTTATAACTAATTGTAGCAGTTAAACGTCCCCACGCCAATCTGTACAAAATCTGATCTGGAAACCTAAAAGCCAAGATTCTGATTCTATCACAAATTTTGTTTTGCACTGTGTCTTAAGCAAATTGTCTCTTAAAAGTTCAGGTACCTCATTTCTGGGATGATTATGTTTACTCTGATTTATTTAACAAGGATTTGATGATTCATGGAGTGGGATGGGGGGGATGCAAGAAGAAACATAATAAAGAAACAAAGTATTGGAAAAAATGCAGTGTTATTTATTCTGATGGTCTCATTTTTCATTCTATTCATCTTTACTGTATACAGTCTTAAAAGAAGTATAAAATATTGGGATTTTACATTTTCTAAAATAAAAATCCTACTAAAATACTGAACAAAGTAAAGCTGTAAGAAAATGCAGCTTATAAATTAAGATTTTATAGATATATGCATAATATATGTATATACATACATACACATGTGTGTGTATTCAGCTGCTACATAAAATCACCATCGAGAAATCTAGCTACGTGAACCCAATTTTTTCAAGGTGCTTAAGCAACCACAAAATGAATTTCATATCAAGGTCATAATGAGTAAAAGAGTCTAATATTATGTTCTTATCTCTCCAATTGGTTATGAGGGAACAGAGAAAGCAAAGCATCTCCCCCAAAAGATTTTTGTCAACCAATGGACAAACTCCTCATGATCTTTATGTTAGGAAACAACTAAACAATAAGTTGCACAGCCATTTTTGATATGTTTAGACAATGTTTTGTCTAAAGGATATTTTTTTCTGTTTATAAGAAAGGACATGGAGTTTGCTTGGTTAGGCAGTGATAGAATACCTGCACCCCTCCCAGGAAAGAAATATGGGCTTGAAAATATTCCTTAGAATGTCCTATAAGGATGAGAAGAATTTGCCAACATTGTGAATCCTTCTGCCTGGTCCTTCACCAAACTATTCTTCCTCAGCCCTTCCTCAGACATTTATTTGCTCTATGCCTTCTTACTTCCCATAAATTTGAAGAACACTAGAGTTAGAAGCAGTATAGAACAATAGAAAGAATATTGGATCTGAAGTCAAATACCTGGATTCAGATCTTGCCTTTGATGTTATATGTATGACACTGAGCAAGTCAATGGGCCACAGTTTCCTTATTTCTAAAATGAAGAGTTAGCTTTGATGGTTGGTAAGGTCCCTTCCAGTTCTAAATCTGTGATCCTCTTCTCTTCTTCACTTTAAAGGGAGAAAATCAAATCTCCAAGAGGCAGTGTAATTTGTTCAAGGACATATGGTTAGTTAGCATAGACAACACCTTAAGTCTCTCATTTCCCAGTACAACATCCTTTCTACATTTCCTCTGTCCATTACATAATTCTTACTCCATGATACTATGACATACCTCCATTCTTCTATGACGTACCGTACCCTAATATTATCCCTTTCATACTCTGTATTCTTCTAGTACTTACATAAATATGCAGGAAAGATAGGAGACCCATCCATGACTTAGAAGATAAATCCTGGAGAGTTACCTGAGACACATATAAGGTTTCCCAAAAGTCTTAGTGCAGCTTCAGTTTTTAAAGTATAATAGATTAAGTGTATAGTTAAACTGCTTGGTTAAAGTGATTTGTCCAGAGTTACAGAGGTAGTAATTATTTGAGCCCAGGTCTTCTTGATTTCAAACCCAGCATTCTATCCACTATGCCATGATGTCTCATATTAATACTAATAATACCAATTTTAAAAATAATAACAATTGCTAGCATTTTATAGCACCTACTATGTGCCAGGTACCTTTATTATAGAATTTATATTATATTATATCATATTATGTTGTATATTATGATATATTAAATTATAGAATTATAGAATATAGAATCACAGGATTTTAGAATTTGTAGGGACCTAAGTAGTCATCTAATTCAACCCATGCCCTCCCCCAGAAAAAAACACTATAATATAATTGACAAGTGGTCATTTTATATATACATATATATTTCTAATTAGGGAATTTTTTTCCTATTGCTATTGAGCTTAAATTTGCTTCTTTGCAGCTACCATTCATTGCTTCTGGATCTGACCTCTGCCACCAGATATAGCATTTAATAATAGTAACAATAATAACATTCATATAGTACCCTAAGGTTTTCAAAGCACTTTACAAATATTATCTTATTTTGATCTTCACAACTATCCTGGGAGTTGGGTGCTATTCTGGTCCACATTTTACAGATGGAGAAACTGAGGCAAACAGAACTTAAATGACTTTCCCAAAGTCACATAGCTAGTAAGTGTCTGAGGTAGAATTTGAACTCAAGTCTTCCTGACCTCAGGCCCGGTGCTTCTTCCACTGTGACACCTTGCTGCCTTTTACCGCCATGTAATTATTTGAAAAGAATGTTTTTTCCTTTATAATTGCATGGTTCTTAGAGCTATAAAAAAACCTTAGACATCATAAAATACAGTCTCTCCTTTTACAGTTGAAGAAACTGAAGCCAAAAGAGGTAGAATGACTTACCAAAGAAGATATAGGTAAGATTACATACCAAGGTGTTTTCCAGGGTGTTTTCCACTGTACTGTGATGTCCTCAGCCTTCTTAAAAGACTTCGAAGAATAGGGACTTTCTGTAGTTTTCATAGCATGAAACACAGCATCAGGGTAAGTCCTATCCATTTGAACTCCAAGACACCAGGAAAATCATACTCTGAAGACTTACCACCACCACCACAGCCTCAAACATTTTTTATACTTATGAAATCAGGTTAAAACAAACACCAGGAAATATTAAAGGGGAAAAGATCACAAAAATGCAATGTGAGATTTATAGATTCTCTTGTAGCAAAAACTATTAGAGACAAGAGCAGCACCCCCATGCCCCCAAAATACAACTCTCTCTAGGCAAAGAAAGACTCAATAAATCAGTTTTTGTCAAAATGTAAAAAGTGTGAAACAATATCTATACTTACCAAAAGGTTGTGACCCTGAGCTCACCCCAGGGAGGAGAAATCTTCATTGATAAAAGTATCCTTTTTTCCAGGTATCCTTCTTGCTATCCATCCTAACCCATTCCTTTCTCCATTTGGAGTGCTGCTCTCAGTTAAAGCCTTCCCAATAAGAAGGCCAATTTTCCATTAAGTAAAACTGGACAGCAAATCTCCTAAGATTTCTCCTAGAATTCCCTAAGCACAAGATCATTCATAGGAGGGTAAGGATTTTCCGCCCTAGTAAAGCCATTGCCTGAACCCACTGGGGACTTAAGTGGCAAGAAAACCAAACCCTCCTGAGGGGAATTACTAACTTCACATTCCTGAGAATGCTGGGTGAAATCCCTTGGTGGACACATTTTCTCTGAGTCAAATAAAAAAAAAAACTCACAAAGTGAAAGTCTAGCATACAGGAATAATCTTCAACCTTGGGACTAGAGAGGGATATACATAATTAGAATATTAAAGCAGAGAAAATTGAAATTCCCTATAATTACCATTGTATCTCTTGATATGTCCAAGAAGTATCTTAAAAACATTAATTTTGGTTGCAAAAAGTAGTTAATTCTCTGTCATACGTCATCTCTATGCTGATTTTCAGCCTATGTGTTTACAGAGAACTTATAGAGAAAGAATTCTCATTTTATTGTAGAAGAACTCTTCATTAAAATTTTTCATTAAATGTACTTGGTTCAAGGAAGGCATGTTAATGCAAGTAAAAATGAGAACAAAGCATTTCCTGCTTTTTTTTTTAACCAGGGCCCTATACGGGAGAAAATAAGAAACCCAGTTGCAACAGCAGACATATATGTTATTTGAAATTTTTAAAAATAGAATCACAAATAAATTAGACCCATGTTCAAACTGAATAGTCAGCTTGGTATCCAGATTTATAGATATGAGTTCTTAGATAGTTTCCCGTAGACTTTATTGCCAATTAGCTTTATGCCAATTCTTCCATCTTTCACTCCCATTGACTTCAATGGCTATTTTATGCCTTGATGGGCTGGGTCCTAATCAGGAGAGACCAGTCTGAAGAGAAGATAACACTCCTTTATTTTGCACTAACCACATTGTAATTGAAGATGAGGTGCTGAAGTGAGAGAGTGAGCTTTCTAAAGGTGTTTTTGCCCTAAGAGCTGTTATTAGACACAATGTCATGCTAGAATGAAGATTTCAGAGTGAATGCCTCATGCTAACACTGCTTTTGACCATTTCATTAATTTCCCATAAGAGAGACACACTGACCCTTAAACACTGTATCTTGCAGGCTCTTTCAAACTAATTCATTTAAGGGTTTCATCTTTTCTTTTCTTTCTTTTTTTTTAAGTAAGGAAGCTGACTAGCTGACTAAGTGTAGCTCTCAGACAGTGCTAGAGCACAGATCTCACAACTAGCAAAATAAAAATGTTGTTGTTCTGCCTGTATGCCTCATTATGCCTACTTGTTTTTTTAAGAGATCATCCTTCATCCTAAATTCACCTTTTCAAAGCAAATGGCATAAGCCAAAGGTAGCAATGCAGTCAGAATTAGCCACCATATAGAGAGCACATCTGCCTGATTCAGGTTTCACCTTAGTTAAATGACCTTCTGTTTGCTTGGCCAAAGGAAGACCATGGTCTCCCATAAGCCATGGAAGACAGATTTCCAGTTCTTCTGTACTTCTTTGATGATTCATTTTTAAAAAAGAAAATTGACAGGCAAATGATGTCACTGTTTACATAACAGCACTTCTGTGGTACATTAAAGTTTCTAAATTGATGGAATTAACTGCTTTGTTATTCACAAACTAAGTCTGTTTCTCTAGGAGCTACCACACCGTGCTCCTGATTATTTTAAAAGAGGAATGGAAGGTTTGTATTAAATACCTAATATTGAAAAGGAAAAAAATAATATTAACATGCATTGCTGAGGCTGCTGGGAGAACTCAGCTTCGATTTCATAGAGGAGTAAATAGTCATATATAAAGATTTCATTAGTGGCTGGGGCACAAATTAGACCTTCCCCTGAGCAACCCTAATACATTGATCTTTATTAGTGGAATTTTTAATTCAGTGATTTTCATTTTTTTTAACAGAATAGTCATTTTACTGATTTTCTGCTCAGTCCTAATATGTTGTGCAAAATACATTGCTAGTGCATGTTTGGGGGCTAATGCACTGTATCTAAGATCATAAATCTGAAATTATTGTTACCTACTTGAAAGTCTCTAGTTTTCCTTTGTTTTTCTTGCATTCTCTCCACTGAAGTCCTACTATGATGTCTCAGGATGATGTGGAAGTCATCATAGGTTCTTAATGGCTTTGCCAAGGGTATTGGCAGGTCCTACCGAGTTAGAAGGATTTCAAGCATGAGCCCTTGTGACAGATTGTTTGATATTTGAAGACCAGCCTAGTTAAGCTTATTGCCAGAAAATTGGCTAAGAGTATTTCTGCTTCCAGGCTCTTCTGAAAATATTTTCTAACAAGGCATGAAAGTTTGCGTACTATGTAATAGTAGAGTAAGCAACATCACTCAGGAATTTCTGGATTTTTTGAAGTACTAAAGATGTAGTTATTAGTCTTCATGTTCATCTTGAATAGATTCAAATTTTGCTTTCTTCTTTAGTGTTGGAGTTGTAAAAAAAAAAGGATCGGACTAAGGAAGATTGGAAAAAAAGAAAAAAAAATTTACATTCACCATAAGTTGCAAGTGAATATTTCAATCTTCATTCAACAAGCATTCAAAAAGCCTCCTATGATCAGGAACTCAGCTGGGTTCTAAAGATGGATTCGAAACCAAAAACAAGACAGTTCTTGCCCTCAAGGAGCTTTCATTTTGCTGGAAGGAAACATGTACACAGAAAGCAAATGCAAAATATACAAAATAAAATACAAAGTATTTTTTTTTTGCATTTCATAGTTTTCAAACAAGATAGATGATTGATTGATTGATTGAATTCCTCACTTTTCAGAGTTATTTTGGTATTACATAAGTCAATGAAAATTGAGAGTCTAAGTGACCCAAGGGCATGAAGATCTGAAGCTAGAGTCTTGTAGGGAGGGAAAGGAAGCCAGGCAGGAGTAAACATTGATTAAGCTTCTACTATTTTCCAGACATTAGGTGGTACAGTGGATAGAGTGAAGGGCCTGAAGTCAGAAAGACTCATCTTTCTGAGTTCAAATCTGGCCTCAGACACTTAGTAGCAGTGTGACTCTGGGCAAGTCTCTTAACCTTGTTTACCTCAGCTCCTCATCCGCAAGATGAGCTGGAAAAGGAAATGGCAAAGTACTTTAATATCTTTCCCAAGAAAACCCCAAATGGGGTCACAAAGAGTCAGACTTGACTGAACGATAACAATGTTCCAGGCATTGAGCAAAGCATTATTTTTACAAATATTTTCTTATTTGATCCTCATAACAACTCTGGGAGGTATATGCTATTATTATCCTCATTTTGCAGCTGAGGAAACTGAGGCACAAAGGTGAAATGATTTGCCCAAGTTCATACAGTTAGCAAATGTCTGAGGCAATATTTTAAGTTCCTGAGGAAAAGTTCCTGAGGTTGTGAGATGAAAGTTTGTGAGGTGAAATTTCTTGAGGCCTAGTCTGCTTCCAGACAGAACTACCTTGGGGCCTGCTGTTTGTTGATTCAGTGGAGTCAGCCTGGAGGTGTCTACACTTCACTCAGGCCAGATCTCAGCCCCTGGAGGTCCTGTCTTTTTTGAGGTCCTCTCAAGTTGTCTTAGGAAAACTACTTACTGCTTTACCCCTTTATTGTTACTTCTCTATGTTCGTTTCGTGGTAATTTTCTGTCTGCTTGTGAAGGAAATCTGGAGAGCCTGAAAATTTCTGACCTGTTCCTCCATCTCCCCAGAGTGCCCCTTGAACTCAGGTCTTCCTGACTCCAGGTCCAGCACTCTTCACCACTGCACTACCTAACTGCACCAAATGGACAGAGATACTGCTCTATAAATAGACAAAATAGGATTTTTACCAGTTATTGATATTACACCTACCTACTCTCATAAGAAAAACATAAATTTGTATAATTCTGAAAGACATTAAAATAGTATTCCATAGCATAACTTTCTCTAGAATATAGTTTTCTACCCCATTGGAATGCAACTTTCTTGAAAGTAGAAATTGTTTCCATCTTTGTACTTGTATGCCCAAAGCCTAGCCCAGTGTCTGGCTGTAATAGGCGCTTCATAAATGTTTGTTGATTGATTGATTCCACGTAGAACAAAGAGCAAGCATGTTTGCATGAAATTATTAGTTATACACAGTTCTGGCTTTGCAATACCCCGGAGCATTTCCTGTTGTCTTGAAGGGGCTTCCTGGGTCATTTGATATCATTTCTCTTTGTTTCATGTGTTGCCAAGGCCAAAGAATTCATCACCTAGTGGCCAAACTAAGCACAAGGAGCTTATCCATACTCATCAACACTGATTCTTGAGAATAGGCTCTCTCTGTCCCCAGGTTCATACTCAAAATGTTTTTAGCTTGGTAGGAAAAGCCAGAGATGATGTCCTGCTGGCACAGCCTCCATAAGTACATGATCACCTGCACTTTTGAGGCAGGACTTCTGTGTAAAGAAACTCTCTATAATTAAAAAATAGGACTTCTATGTAAGGGCAGTTTTTTTTTTATAAACCCTCAAAACAAAACTAATTTTAAGTCACATCTTAAAAAAAAAAATTGCCTAACTTTATGTTCACAGGGAAGCGACTATTTAACTGCTCAAAAAATGTATCATGTTCTAGTTAGGTTTAAAATTGTTCAAAAGCCAGTAAAAAAACATTCTGGCTTTTATAAAGCAAGGAAACTCAGGTCGGGATCATGCTGAAACTGCAGGAGCAAGGTGCCTATTATATTCTAAGTCTAATAACCCTAACTGCATCCAAGGTGCCCAGGGAAGAAGGGGGAGCCCACACTCCAGGAAGGCAATGGAGCACACAATAAGTACAAGAGAAAATAATAAAAGAAAAATGTACTAGAAGCATGATCAGTCATCCCTGATTAGGAGACAGTCTCAGGAAGCACCAGCTATAAAACTGGTATCTTCTTTTCTGTTAGAGTTCTCATTTTTGTTTTAGAAGAACCCACAGGGAACAGAACAGAGATCTCCAGAGGCTTCTGCTCCTCCTGCCGAAGAGTCAATAGTCACACACAGGGACAGAAGGCCCAGGCACAATAATTTAGAGTGAGGAAAGACCACTCCTATACCCTCCTACTAACGCCTTTTTCAGATACATACAGCGTTCAATGGTGACCTCACAGAGTTGGCAGGACATTTCAAAATCCTATATAACTGAGTTGAGGAGACTGATGTAAAATGACTGCAAGCACCATGGAGAGTCATGAGGAAGTGGAATCTTAAGTTGTGGGTATAGTAGATTCTTGATTAAGTTAAATATGTTATTTCAGGTGTGATCTTCAGGTTGAAAAATAAACAAATAGGGAGGCAGGAGCCATGAAAAGGGAATGGGATTTTCAAAAGCTAGACAAGTTCTGATTTTTAAAATTCTTTCTGAAAAGAGTTATCCTTTTAGAAAATGATTTTCAGTACATTTTTTTCTAGAGAGAAGAAAGAATTAAAATGAGGAAGAGATATGATGTGAGAGTAAAACAATTCCAATCTGATTTATTTGAATAAGTTATGGATGTGGAAAGATAGCATATATTTAGAAGAAAGGACGTAGACAACACTTGGAATAATTTCCTGCAGAAGTTTAACTAATGTCATTCAACTGTCCTAATGAGAAGAATGAAAGAGCCTAAAAACACCCTAGTCTGCAATCACTTGAATTGCTTGCCAAGTGTGAAGATATGGCAACTAAGGAAATACAGGTTCAGAATATTAGCTTGTTCCAGAAAAGGATAATGAAAGGCCATGACCAGCTTTGCCTAGGAAAACAGAGAGAAGTTGTGGAAGGAAAAAGCAATTTAAAAAAAAATAAGCTGGGAGAATATTCAACTAAGCACAATTATTACAAGGGCATTTAAGAATGAATTTGGAAGAACAACAAAGAAAAGAAAGATGAAAATGATATTTTGCAAATTGACTTAAATTTGCAAAGATATTTATTATAAACTCCTTATACTATCAAGGACAGTGGAGCAACAACAATTCACAGTCTTAGATGTGCTATAGAGGAGGCAGAAATGGTAATAAAGAGATCAAGGATGGGGAAGCATCAAGATTAGACCAAGTGTATATGGAGGAGGTTCATCCTAGATTCAGGACAATTGTGAGCATGTTGAAGTATGAATTCACAAACAATCTAAAGGAGGAGACTTTAACATAAACATGGAAACATATCTTGAACTTAGTGAAGTTCATATCAGTGAAGTCTGAGTCTCAGAGTCCATTGGTATAGGAATCACTCCTCATTACACGCGGGGCAGGTTAGGGTTGAGGAGAAAAGAGAAATCCAGTGTCTTTGGGCTCTCTTTGGCTCTTCTGGCTTCTACCTTCAAGAGAGAAGATGTGTTAAACTGGCTCCTCACAGTTGCAGGGCATTGAGTAATCAATCTCCACCGATGGAATATAAGGATTGTAACCTGGAATGTGATGCCCCACCCCACTGAATAATCAATCTCCGCCAAATGAGGAGAGTTTCACATAACCCTTTTAATCAAGGGTTATATTACTAAAAAAACATTGAAAAAGAGAGATTATTAATAGCTACTTTCCTATCTGCATATGCATGCAACAAGGACATTCTTGAACAGGTAGTGTGAAACAAGTGGGCTTTCAGAAGCAAAGTTTAACAATTCATCACATCTTTACAATGAGACAATTAACTGAAAGATCTAAATAATACACGATCCTACATTGCTTGGTTGTTGTTGGTTTTTTTGGGGGGGGGGAGGCTATTTGCTAAAAAAAAAAAAAAAGTAGTTCATTAGAATAAAAGAAGACTGTCTTCCAACAAAGTATCTCTCCTTTCTATACATCAAAATTATGCAAGATTCCTTGAAATAACCTTGTTTGAGAATTAAAATCATATGAGATATAAAGCAGGGAGATACATGTTCACTGAGTGTGTTCACCAATGACATGGAATATCAATTGCCTTTCCCAACTCTTCTTAATCCCAATGGCTCCTTGCTTTTAATTATTTCCTATTAGTCCTGCATTTAGCTTGTTTGAACACATACATGTGCTTATTTTCTCCTCCATTAAGCTGTAAGCTCCCTGAGGGCAGGGATTGTCTTTTGCCTCCTTTTGTATCCCTAACCTTTAGCACAGTGTCTGCCACATAGTCAGTTTGATAAATGTTTGTTGACTGATTGATAGGAAAGAACCTATGTATGAGAAACTAACTGATAAAAGTAAAGAATTCAATAAGCACTTATTTAGTGCCCACTACATGCCAGACATTCCGGGGGTACAAAGAAACTAAAACAATCCTTATCGCCAATGAGTTTATATTCTATTTGACCTAGTATGGATAGAAGGATCATGGATTTAAAGAGACCCTAGAGGTAACCAAGTTTATTTTATAGATGAGGAAACTGAGGCTAAAGAAGGCTAAGTGACTGACTCATGGTCACATAGCTGGCAAATTTCTGGAGCAGAATCGAAACTTAGGTGTTATCTACTCCAAGTCCGACACCATCTTCCATCACACCACTTTGAAGACGGAGACAGAAGCTTTCCAGTATGAATGGCATTTTCAAAACCACTCAAACACATAAGATCCCAAAGTAAATTAAAAAAGAGCAAGGCTTGTTCATCAGATGAAAACACTAGCTTCATATTGTAGGGAAATTCTGGCAAACAGAAGTCTATGAAAGAAGGTAGCTACATATGAATATGTTCCAATTAAACTTTCTCTAGGCATTCCAATCTCTCGAATCTTAACCAAGTTGAATTTGGAACTGAGCCTTTGGAGAAGAAGATATATTAATTCCTTTGCCATATTTGTTTCTCATAATTATTCATTATCCTTTTAGAATATTTAGTGGAAACCTTTCCCCCAGCAGTAGCTACTGATTTTTAGGGAGAAATGGGTGGTAGATATTCTGTCATTTTTGTAACTTCCTTTTAATTTTTTTTTTAGTTTTATTATTTTAACTTCTTTCTCCAGGTAATGATAGAAGTCAGGGAAGAAGTATTTAAAGGAAAAGTGAGATTAATATTTCAATTAGAATGTTATAAGCTAAAGAAACCTAGAAAATGATCATGAATTCATGACCAAGATCCTTTACAGTAGTTTTCATATTCACATATTGCCCAAAAAGAGTTTTAAATTAAATGTTTTTAATTATCATATATATAAGATGCTATAAAATTAAGTTGTTTAAAGCATCTTTTAAAAGTTACTGTACTCATTTTTACCTTTTTGTTTGTTTCAGATCTCAACTCTACCTTGAATGTCATTCTAAAATAATGTTTTATTAGCTCTCTATTAATAAGTATTCACTTAAAGCAGTCATTAAAAATAGGTGCAATTTTAAGTAGCTGGTATGAAATTCTTTTATTTCTTGAATACATTGTGGTTAGCTAAGTTCATTTTTGTATAGCTTGAGGGGAAATCTTAGATAATCAAGGTTGCTTTATCATCATGATCAAAATATGACTCATATTTGCAACACCAATTAAGTCTTTTGTGACCCCTGACTTCCTATAATAAAAGAGCCTCTACAAAGAAAAGATATCTCTTTCAATTTTTGTATAAAGTGGAGTAAGTGCACATGTGATGATGAAAAGATATATCAATAGAAAATAGTCATAGTTAAGAGAAAGTAAAAATTAGGTACAAACTTTAATACTGCAGGGTACATTTTTAGTGCCCTATAGGGAGATTTAGTCACACGACTTCCATTAACTTTAATGGGACTTGTACGGGAAAATCTGTGTGCTGAAATTCCTGGGGAGTTAATGTCAGTAGAGTTTACTAGTTTCAATTTTGCTCTCTGAACCTTTGTTTTTGACTACCTTTATCTCAATAAGGGTCCAGAGGGAAGAGGGAACAATAAAATGTGATTAAAATAAATGTTTTCCAAGTTTTATAAGCTTACATTTTCTCTGCATTTGCCTAAAGGTGAGAAATATGCAAACAATAAGTTTATGTCATTTGGGATTGGATTAGCAAGTAAATTCAGCTGAATAAAGGGCACGATTTCAAACATGGAATATTGTAGCATGGTTTTGCTTCATGTGTCCTATGTTTATTCCTTTGAGGTGCATATTTAATGATTACATTCAACAAAAAAGAGAAACAGTTTAACAATATTCTAAAGTTAATAAATGCTGAAAGTACAGATTCAATGTCTACTGTGAACTCAAGGACTTACTTCCCTTTATACATAGTTCTGCATTTAGTATTTACTTGACTATTGTTCGTCCTCCATTTTTGAAGAGAATCAATGACATCATGGGGCGATATCTTGATTTGCACATGAATTGGATTTAAGTGAGGCAGAGTTGCACAGAGTTGTCAGTCTCACCCTCTCTTCTAGAGTCCTGAAAGTCCGGTGGTGAGACAAAAGTCAGAATGACTGGCGATAGCCTGTGATGCAGTGGATGACCTTGGCATCTTTGATGTTTGACCAGCCTCTAAGCACTCCACAACACCTGCTTCAGTTGCCTCCTTGGCCATTGGAACAAATTGCTCTCATCTGTTCATTCTGCCTGGGGAAAGCCTTCACATGCTTGGGGTAGACATCACCCAACTCACTTACGATATTGACTTCACTATAGATTAAGTGAAATATAGTTGCTTGAAATTCTATGGTTTAGTCTTATTAAAACCTTAAGCATTATTATGAAAGAAAAGCCTGAAAAAATTAGGAAAGTTTCTGAAGAAATAAGAGGAGCATGATGCCTCTTGATTTACTCATACATGATACTTCCCCTTCAAAAAAAAATCTACAACTATTTATTAAACATTTACTATTTGCCAGGCATGCTAAGCAATAAGGACATAAATGTGAGGATTAAAAAAGTCCTTACTCATGATGAGCTTACATCCTAATGGTGGAAACGTTTACTTATAAAAATACATACAGCATCAATATAAAATGAAACTGAGTTCAATCATTCGATCAAATGATGATTTACTTCACTAGACCAAGTTAGAAGGGTGACATTTCCAGCATTTGTGATGTACGTGACAAAGGCAGGCATGAAGAATTCTAAGTCTGTTTTAGATTCACATGGTACCAATAAATTAAGAAACATTTATGTACAAATATCTCAGAAGAGTTTCAAATTCAATTTGATTCAACAAACATTTATTAAGCCATTCTCTTATTTTTCTACCATATAAATCCTATGCTTATTGATTTCTAAGATTTTTCTTTTTTAGAAAATTAGTAGCATAATCAGCAGGGTCTTGCTTTTTTCACTGAATCTGACACAAAGTCAAACAATTAGGTATTTTTAATTCAAACAGTTGATTATTAAATCCTAAAGGGATCTCAAAGATCACATAACAAAATACCTTATTTTATAGATAAGGAAACTGAAATCCAGAGATGTTGATATAATTGCCCAAGGTCACACAGCTAGCAGCAGAATGAGGTCTTTAGCCCATGTCTACTGATTATCAATTAACTATTCTTTCCTTAATACCTCATTGACTCTCATCCTGAGTAAAATAAGATTATCTCTCCTCAGTCCCTTCAAATCCTTGATTTGCTTCAAGGTTCTGATCAGGTGCTATATTTTCCAACATTCTATCCACACAAAAATTTCCTGATTTTCAATCACCACACCTGCTGGGTTTTTTTTAACTGCAATTACTGCAATTAATTTGCATTTCCTTTGCACATACTTTGTATTTACCTGTTCATATACAAGCTATCTCTCACCACCACTACCATTACACATCCCTAAATCCTTCAGGTCAGGGGCTATTGATTTTTTTTTTAATTTGAATTCCCCAGTGCTCTGCACATGGTAGAGAGTTTTTCTCAATCTTCATCCTTTTTCACCTATCTGAAACCTTTAACATTGTTGATCATCTTCTTAGTGAATAGTCAATAAACATTTATTAAGTACCAACTATGTGCCAGGCACCATACTAAGTGCTGAGATATAAATATGAAAAAAGAAACAGTCTCTGCCCCCAAGTACCTTATAATCTAATGGGGGGGGGGGGGGAATAATACACAAAAGCAAGCTAGGTAGGAAGGGAGAGGGAGGAAAAGGTACCCGACAAGAGAGCATGGTAGAGAAGTCAGTCAGAGAAGTCCCAAAGTAGTGCAGCCACGTAAGAAATGAGGACATGTCTGAGCTCAGCTCTCTCCTTAAAAGGAGGTTTTGCATTTACAATCCCACTGTCCAATCAGAAAGGAAGAGGAAGATAATGAAGTGGACTCTCAAGGCTGATAAGATCATACATGATGTGGAAGTTAAGCCAGTAATGAGCTTTCTGGGGCATGGTGGGAAATTCCTCCTATATACTCTCTCTTCTCTAAGTTTTTTCGTGACATTGCTGTCTCTTCGTATGGTTGTCCTCATATCTATCTGACTTCTTTCTCTCAATCTTCTTTGCTGATTCTACATCCAGGCCGTACTCTTAACTGTGGTTGTTGCTTAAGGCTCTGGCCTTTTCTCTTCTCCCTTCATACTATGTCACTTGCTGATTTTGTCAGCTCCCATGGGTTCAATTATTGTTTCTATTCAGATCATTCCCAGATCTATAAATCCAGCCCTAACTTCTCTTTTGACCTCCAGTTGCACATCACCACCTGCCTTTTGGATATCTCAAACTGGATATCCTATAGGCATCTCAGATTCAAATGTTTAAAACAGAAATCATTCTCCCCACCCCCCACTCCCCAGAAAACCTTTTTTCTCTTCCCAACTTTACTATTACTCTCTGAGGGCACCACCACTCTCCCAATCATTCAGGCTTATATCCTTGCTATCATCCTCAACACCTCACTGACATTCTACCCACATACCCAAGCTGTTATGAAGTCCTGTCATTTCTACCTTCACAATAACAATAGGTAATCTCCCATTTTTTTTACTCAGAATACTACCACTCTGGGTCAGGCCTTCATCACCTCATGCCTGGATTATTGCAGTAGCCTATCGGTTGATCTTCCTACCCCAAGGCTCTTTCCACTTGAATCTATTCTCCACCCAGTTTTCAAAGTGATTTTCCTGAAGTGCATGTCTGACCTTGTCACACACACCTCTATACTAAATAAGTGCCAGGGTCCCCTGATTACATCCAGAATCAAATATAAAATGCCCTATTGGCATTTAATTTTTTTTTTTAAAATATGGCCTCTTCCAACCTTTCCAGTCTTCTTACACTTTACTTTCTTCCACTTGCTCTATCATATTATAATATAATGATGGCCTTCTTGCTATTCCTTACACAAGACACTCCATATCCAATTTTGCATGCCTGTCTTTTCATTTGCTCTCTGCCATACTTAGAATGCTCTCCTTTTCCATCTCCACCTTCTGGATGCCCTGGCCTCTTTTAAAGACTCAGCTCAGATCCTACCTTCAACAGGAGACCTTTCCCAATCCTCTACCACATCTCAACTCCTGATAGTGCCATCTCCCTGAGAGGATCTTACATACATATATGTATGTATATACACACACATACACTTGCATATATATGTATGTAATATACATATACATATATATATATATATATATATTAATATGGGGGCAGGTAGGTGGCATGGTAGGTAGAGTGCTGGGCCCAGAGTCAGGATGACTCATCTTCCTGAATTCAAATCTGGCTACTAGCTGTATGACTCTGGGCAAGTCTCTCAACTCTGTTTGCCTCAGTTTCTTCATCTGTAAAATAAGCTGGAGAAGGAAATGGCAAACCAATCCAATATTTTGCCAAGAAAACACTAAATGGAATCATAAAAAATCACACAAGACTGAAATGACTGAACAACAAGCAACAAAATTTGTTAATATAGTGTGTATGCATATACCATGCTTTGAAAACATTTTTGAATAATGTTTTATTTTTTCCCAATTACATGTAAAAACAATTTTGAATATTTTTTAAAATTTTTGAGTTCCAAATTTTCTCCCTCCTTCTCTCCCCTTTCCTCTCCCTGAGATTGTAAGCAACTTGCTATATGTTACACATGTGCAATCATACAAAACATATTTCCATGTTAGCCATGTTGTGAAAGAAAAAAGATCAAGGAAAAAAATAAAGTGAAAAACAGTATCATGCTTCACAAACATTAAAGCACTCTTCCAATATATTTATCTATTGAGTCTGTGTGTAATAGTTATTTTCATGTTGTCTGCCCCATTAGAATGTAAACTCCTTGTGAACATGCCGTTGCTTTACTTTATGTACACTTCACTTAGCACTGTTTCTGGTACATAGTAAGTGTTTAATAAACAGCTATTGATTGATTGATTTAATAAAAGCTTGTTGCATTGAATCTATTATGTCTTGAAATCTTATATAAACAACCTTAGTATGGCAAGAATCTACCCTTAAATCTATTCATATTCAGGTAAATAAGTTTTATTTCTGCTCTTATAAAAGTTCCAAAGATCTAAAGATCCTGCATGCTTTCAATAAAACAACAGAAGGTAGACTTAGTTCATCTTAGTATTATAATTTATTTGCTACTAATTAATCATACTTGAAGTCATTCTGTTTGACCATTTAGGGAACTACATTTGGCCCAATTCAGAAAAGAAGAAAGGGAGGAATCAGTTAGCCTCCAAGAATTTGTTAATGTGACTACCTATCTAGCAATCTTCTTTTGTGTGTGGTTTAAGTGTGATGCTAGCACTATCCTTTCTACAACTTTGGCATAAATAGTGTGATCAGTTCCAAGTTTTAGTTCTTTAACTGTTCATCTCCATGTTGAAACTCATTAAAAGGGCTGCTTCAGACTACACTGCCTATTTGAAGAACTCTAAATCACACTTGAATGGACATTTTGTATACATACATTACTTTACTCAGTCTTGGCATCATCCAGACAGTTTATAATGCCTAGTTTAAAAGTCTTCAAAAACCAGCTAGCTATAGAAAACAGATGTGTAGATTTGAGTACTTCAAAAAAATGCCAGCACTATTTTAAAGAATGAGAATATCCATAATATCAAGATATAATGGAACCACTCCTTCAGCTTCAATTTGTCATATATAGCAACTAACATAGCACAAGAATGGCTAGACCAAATCAAATACTGTAGACATTCTATGGAACATGAAAAAGAGTCACTTCACATAAAATATTGCCTTTATTTTAAACCAAAAAGCAACTTAGCAGCAAGGTTAATTTCTAGGCGTGTGTCATTTTCAACAGAACTAGTAACACAGATCAGATCAATATAAGCAAAAGAGAGAAGATTAGAATTTTTAGAAATCCTCTATTTTCATCCCTGTTTTCTTATGAGCATACTGAGGTATAAAAATGTTATAAAATTAGTGACAAAATCTGTGATACAACCTAGAAACCAATCCTCCTGTGATGTTTCTACACCACACAGCCTATAATTCCTTATCTTTTTTATTGAAAAACATAATAAAAAAACAGAGAGAACACAATATTATCATCCTTACCCTGGTACTGAAAGAAAGAAGAAAAGATAGGAAGAAACATTTAAGTGCCTTCTATGTGCCAGGCACTGCACTAAGCACTTTACAAATGTTATCTCACTTAATCCTCACAACCTTGGGAGGTAGATGCTGTTATTATCCTCAAAGTTTAAGGAACTGAGACAGTCAAATGTTAAATGACTAATCCAAGGTCACACACGTAGTAAGTGTCTAAGGCCAAATTTAAACTCAAGTCTTCATGACTCCAGGTCCAGTCCTTCATCCACTCTCTCACCTAGCCACCTAAAAGAGTAACTGGTTTAGGGTAGTTTTGTTGTGGTTATTGTTGTTTTCTGAAAGGTAGCAGAAAACAGAATTAGGAACAATGAGTAGAGGTTGCAGAGAGGTAAATGTAGACTTTTTAGCAATCAGAGTTCCTCCAAAATGGAATGAGTTTCCTCAAGATAGAGTGGGATCCACTTCACTGAATACCTTCAAAGGCTGAATGACTAGTCATCATCAATATTCTAGTGGGGATTCTTGTTTAGTGTCAATTGTACTGCATGACTTTTGAGGTCCATCTCAGCTCTGAGATTATATGATCTGTACTCTCAACAGAAACAAATAATTGTGGAAGCAACACTTTACTATCAGTCCATTCATATGAATAATTGATAAATACTAGAAATGATAGCTTGTTATCTGTCTATTTGCATAAATAACTGGTAAATCAAAGCAACAGGCCATAGAAAATTCCAAAACAATTTTTTTTAATAAAAGCAATGGGGGTAACATATTCTACAGCATCTGATAGAGTTAGATATTTATCTTAAAACATTCCAAAAGACACAGGAAATAGTCAGAAAAAATTTTTTATCAGTTTTCAGTGTCATTTTTTACTCTGCCAATTAGTAATACTATAGCAACATAGGTTAAAGATCAAGAGATTTTAAGTTATCAATTTTTACTATTGTCTTCATTAAAGTTCAAAATAAAATATGAAGTTTAATTTTATCATACATCATAATAAACATTTGAGTTCTCTACAAATCAGCACCTACTCTGTAACTTGTAGTCTTAGCAGTTTATTAAGAGCAATGAGATATTAAGTGACTTATCCAGTTGCACAATGTGCCAAAAGTGAGACTTGAACCCAGGTCTACCTTCCAAGGCCAGTTATCTACTCTGCCAGGAAACAAAGGGAATTGATGCTATCCAGTACTATTGGAAAAGTTCAGAATAAGTGGGAAAGAAGAATCGTATTCATCTCTTACAAACAAACACTTCTCCAAAAGCAGACTTTCTGAAACAACCCTAAGAAATTTGCAGTTCTGGATCAACTGAAAAAGAAAAGTTACTATTTAATTGGCTGGTACTTAATCGTTATTACTTACTTTCCTCGGATAGAGTTGTGTACTCTGGGATTCTGTGTAGGATTGTAGTCCTCATATTCAGTATGCCTGTGCATGCATACATGTGTATAGATAATTGCTGTGCCTGGTTCTGAGGATATGAGCTGTGTAAAATTACTGTAGGAAGATGTAAATGATGTATGAAATGAGAAATCTTTGCCCAGTGGCAGTACATAGATAGAACAGAGATAGTGATGTGCAATCTCTATTCTGTCATTTGTCACAGGATTCATCTTAGAAAAAGCAGAACATATCAATAAACCCAAGTGACAAACATGCATAAACATGTTAGTTTAATAAAAACATGTTTGTTTAAAAACAAACAACCTGTTTCACTTCTCCTTTAGATCACACCTTTTCCTTGAAAATCAGTTTGCTGAAACTTTTGTGAAGAGACACAAAAAGAAATCCTACTTGTCATCTTCATTATCAGTCTAAAATCATCAAAGTCCTTTAAAAAATTAAACAGATGAAAAAAAAATTAAGCACATAACTTCAAATAATACCAGGTCTAAATGTCTGTCTGCTTTGTAAGTACTGTTGTTCTCCTAGACTTGCCATGGAAAATCTGTTGACCATGACAAACATTATATCTACCATATCATATATTTGGGTATTAAGAAACTTATGGATATTTGATTGGAATTTTTTCCGTTTTCATCCAGATGTTTGAAACACCTTGAAGAGATTTCCCATTGTCAGCAATGACCACATAAAAACAGAAAGTTTTTTTTTCTTTTTCCCAAGTCAGACAATCCATAAATGCCCTTTCTTTTCTTTGAGTACATTTAGATTTTTCCTACACTAACCCATTCCCAAATCAAATCAAAGGTGAAAAAGATAATTATAACATTGAAGTCAGTCAACAAGTATTAATTAAATGCCTACTATTTTCCAGGCTGTTATAACAGTCTTGTAGTAGGTAAAGAAATAGAAAATCAGTATGAAACACAAAAAAGAAGGAAATATCTTTAATTTACCTGCTTTTAAGTTCTTGGATTCAAGTTCTGAAATAGAAATACACATAAGTGTATTCAAATTAAGAATGTGTCTATGCTTAGAATCTAGTTGGATTGTTTGATAGACTCCAACAATCATATAAGCCAAAAAAAGACAGATTCATTCAGAAATATATGGCCCAATTTTAATCAATTAATCACTTTAAAAAAAAAAACTTCTGTAGCAAGCAAAAGTAAAGCACAGAAGGAGTGAATATAACAAAATGAGATATGGTACACTTGCACCCAGTCTTTTTTTTCTGTACCTAGAGGGGAAAATTTATTCAACTTATTATACATTCTCAAAAGAAGCACTGCAAACTATAAACAACCATGGAAGAGATTCCTCCAGATCGCTAACAATAAGAGAAAATAAATCAAAATAACTCTGAGATTTCATCTCACACTCTGCAAATTGTCAAAGTTATCAAAAGATGGTGATAGTCTATGTGGGAGGGGCTATAGAAAGACAGGCATAGTAACACACTCATAGTAGTGTTGTGAATTGGATCAACTGTTCCGGAAAGCAATTTGGAATTATGCTAAGAAAGCTACTAAAAGACCCATACCCTTTGATTCAGAGATATCATTACTAGGCAGAGAGGTTTAAAGATAGAACAGAAGGTACTATATATACCAGAATATTCTAGGCAACACTTTTGTGGTAGCAAAGAACTGGAATGAACTTAGATTCCCATTTATTGTGGAATGGCTAAACAAATTTTGGTACATCAAAGTAAAATGTAAATAGTAATATTTTATTATGTAGTAAGAAACTATGAACACAGACTAGAGAGAAACATGAAAGGACATATTACGCAAAGTGAATTCAGTAAAGATAACAATATGCACAATGACTGCAATAAAATAAATGGAAAAGGGAAAATGAAGTTCAATAGCGTTTAATTATAATGGTCATCTGGATTTTCCTTTCTTTTCAGAGGTTGGGGATTTTAGGTATGGTACTTTGCATGTACTTCAGATTCAGTCAATGTTTTAGCATGTTTTGCTGAACTGATTTTTTTCCTCCTCTCTTTCTTTCCTTTTTTCCTTCCCTCTTTCCTTCCTTCCCTCCCTCCTCTCTGTCTTCCTGCTTCCCTCCATCCTTCCCTCTCTCCTTTTCTCTTTCTTTCTTTTTTGTCTTTTGTTCTTTAATTCTTGCTTTTTTCATTCTTTATTATATGGGATGGCTCCTGGAGGGCAGTAGATTGGGATAACTATTTAGAAATTAAAGTGATATAAACATAATATAAATCAATAAAAATTTTAAAACATAATTTTATATATATCATTTGATAATTAATTCCTTCTGATATTTGAAAAATGAAATACTTCCTTAGTAATTTAATTCATCTCTTCTTAGAAACATCATATTTTCAATGGGTTTGTTTCTTATAAGACCAAATTGTTGAATATATTTATTTTTGTATGTGGCTGATTTAAGAAAATGGTACTGCTCTGTTGGTAAATAAATAGTAGAAAGCATAAGTGAAAAGGGTGTTTTTACTAATTTATTTTCCAAGAAGCAAATATATACTTGTATTCACATACACATATACACATAAATAAACACACATATACACACATATATACAGTTGTATTCATACACAACTATATCTATATATATAAACACATACAAATACTTGTGTGTATACATATATATAAAATGTAAGCCTAGACAATCATAAGACCATAGACTGATCACTGGGAGAGACATTAGAAGTTATCTAGTATATTTGGTTCCCAATGCTTTTTATTCCATAAACCCATTTAAATAACAATAATAACATATTTTGAACTCCCAGATAATTTAATAAACTACTCACAATATTCTTTGATATATTCATTGAGAATTTACAAAAGCTACAGTGATAACTGCACCAAAAAAGCTCCAAATGAAAAATTACATTATATAATTATAAAATATAAAGTTTTATTCTACCTATAATTATGGAAACTCTAAATATAAAATTATAAAACTAATAATAAAATTATTGCTAACATTTTATATAAGACATTTTATAGGAAACAAAAGAAGTAATTTAACCAGGTTTCATATGCTTATTATTACCTACAAGACTTTATATTAAATTTCTTTATTTTACAAATGTGAACACAAATTACATTTTAATGAAACAAGTTACAATTTGGAATATGTTTAACATGGTATGTTAATCATATATAAACTTAATATAAATACTGAGCATTTTTATTTGAACAAAGGTTTGCAAAATTTATCTCAGTACCAGACAAATACAATCTTAAATCTGGTTCCAGTTTATTTCTCTTTGTTGTTGTTGTTGTTGTTGTTTTAATTTACAAGAATACAGTGAAAATGCTTGCTCACACAAATATGTGTTGGGAAATAATGGAAGAATTTTACCAGCTCTCCTGTTGAGAGATGGAAATTAATTTTCTACTGACTAATGACAATTGCATTAAATGATAAACATAGTTAAAATTAAGTTGCATATGTGGCATATTTTTTAATAATGTTAACATGTAAAGTAAGCTCTGGAAGGAAAGAATCTCTTCAAACATGGCTTTCTTCTCTTCTACCACTGGCACATCAGTTATACACTTATATAAGCTCTACTGAATGACCAGCCAGTGTTACCAATCAGTTCATCTGAAAGATCATCGGATAGAAGAATAGCAACAAAAGTAGAGGATAAATTCAAATAAGAAAACAACACTAATACTTTGATGAGAGGTATTTTAAGATTTGTTTCTACAGAACATTTGTGATGTTTTATGATGGTTTCATGGCTTGCCCAACAATCATAATTTTCAAACAGTTTGATATTTGAGAACTTTTTTAACATGTTGATCATGTGATTACATAAATGATGACATATGATTACTGAGTGAAAAAAAAAAGGAACTACTCTAGTACAATGTACAAAATACAAATGAAGGTATGTGCATGCATATGTCCATCCACTGGTAATCAGTTTGTGTCCAGATGTTGAGCCCTTGTGGTGGTTTGGAAACAATTTGATAGCAAATTGAAAAACTACAAAAATAGATTGCATCAAGTAAGAAGTGGTCTGGGTTTGATAGAATTCATGCATGAACCCAAAAATTGTTGCATACACAATCGTGACAGATTTGAATAGCTACAGAAAAAAAACCTATGTTTCAAAAATTATATCTTTGTCATCACAGAGGATTATTATATTTGTAATATAATTCAGTAATCATTTACAATCATTTAATTATAAGGTGCCATTAAAGAACTAATGCAACTTCTTCAACCATGGGGAGGGGAGTGTGAAGAGTAGTTTGTGAACCACTAAATGGAAACCATGTATCCAGGGCCAACCTGGAGTGGACAAAGACAGGCAGCTTGGTGTAATGGAACAGGGTAGTAGACTTGGAGTCAGAAATCCTGTTTCAGACACACAGGTCACACCTGCATGACCTTGAGTATGTCATTTAATATATCTAAGTCTCAGTTTATCTATAAAATGAGTACAATTAGAACACTTACCTTGCAAGACTGTTGTAAGAATCAAATAAAATAATGGATTTTTAAAGTACTTTGCAAAACCTAAATAACTATGTAAATGTTAACTATTAAGAAGGGAGCAAAAGTGGCCCACCTGGTCTATGATCTTTACTATTTTGGAGGTTTCATAAGAAATATTTACAGTATTGAGAAGTATAATTTTCACATAAAAATAAGGATAAGTATGAAGTATAACCAGTACTAAAACCATGAGCCACTAAATGGGAATTACTGATCTATTCCAATCCCCTCATTTACATATAAGAAAACTAAGACCCAAAGCAGTGAAGTGACTTGTAAAGGTCACACAGGTCATAAGCAGCAGAGCTAAGATTCAAACCCAGATTCTGCCTCCCAGTCTTAGGCTTCAAATCAGAGAATATTGGTATTTTAGAGTGAAGTAATAGCTGACATTTAATTAACATAGTTCACACTGACATAACCCTTTAATGTTTATAAAGTACAATACTGTGAGTTAAAGTTCAAAGCATTGAGTTGCCCAACATTGTACTTCACCACACAACCTCCAAGAGAGACTGGTCCTCACAGATTATCTAGGTTAAATCATCATTTAAAATAAAATGTGTTTATATTTCATCACTTTTAAATATTCAGCTTAAATTCAATTATATGGGAGTTCTTTTCTAATTCAGCATTATATTCATGACTTATAAAGGCAAATTCAAGAGCACAGTATTATTTGCTCCTTCTATTTTTTCCCTTCATTTCATTTTGTTTCTTTTATTTCATTTAATGATATTTTCCCTGACATATTATCATCTACCCAATTCCTTGTTCTTTTTTTTTCTCTGCCCTAGTTCTTTTTAAATTCAATTTCCAAATAAATACCAGATTAGTCTTTCTGAAAGTTGGGTATTAACATGTCATTCTACTACTCAATAACCTTTCATGGTTTTATCAAATAAGATATAATTGTTAATTATCAGATGAGATAATATTTGTAAAGTACTCAGTACAGTGTCTGATATAGATTAAATGATTAATAGAACCTTGTCCCCTTCCCTCCTTACCCGCCTCCATTCACCTACCAAATAAAAACTAACTTAGCCTAATATTAAGAAGCAAACACAATATGGTTTCAATCTACCTTTCTATATCTCTTTTACTTATTCTCAACTTCAGCCAAAGTGAACTATTTCTCACTCTTCCTCAAATGCACCCTATACTTTCCCACCTCCATGTTCTTCCTTATGTGACTATTCCCTAAACTAGGAATACTGTCCCCCCATCCCTCACTGCTAACATGCTATCAAAAACTAATATTTATATAGCAATTTAAAATTTGCAAGGCTCTTTTCATATATTAGCTCTATTGATATCCACAACAACTTTATGATATAAATGCTATTATCCCTGGAGTTGGGATAGGCTAATTGACTCACCCAGGGCTACACAGCTAGCAAGCATCTGATGGAATCTTCAAACTGTTCTTATTGCCTTGAAACCTAGTGTTCTATCTATTGTCCTCCTTTCAAGATCAAGCTCACCTATGACCTCCTCCCTTGATGCTCTCACACCTGGAAGTAAATCCTCCCCACTTTTGATCTTATAGTACTCCATTTTTCCTCCTACATTTACAGTAAGCTGATTTGTATTATATTTATTTGTGGATTTGTCATCTTCTCCTACTAAATGTTAAACTCCCTGATATATATAAATCCCCTCCAGCTGAGATGAGAGATCAGGGAAGGCTTTATGGAGGAGGAAACTTTTAGAACTATGGACATGTGCTTTAGCTAAATACAGCAATGTAATTCTTCCCTTATGGTAATTTCATTGTTTACATGAGAATAATCATTAGTTCAACAAATGGAACAGCTGGAAATATCCCGTACCTAAAATAGATTCCTGATTCGCATGGTTGTGGCTGTCTGGTTTAACTACTAAGAGAGCGCTGCCCGTGCCTAGATACATAGACCGTGACCTCCACATATCAGGAATGTTGCCAAGAGGAGTCAAGTGACCATACGCCTTGTTTCCCACAACAAGTAAAACATTTTTCATTACACTGAGATCAACTTACATCAAATTTCAGGGAACCAGGAAAAAAAATTTGTCAGGCTTGGAACAAAGGCCCACTTCTTTCTTCTGCAAAGTCACTAAAATAACTTGAAATGTAGTCATTTTTGCATTTAAGCAGTCATTACTTATGTGGAAATTGTTGTGAAATGCCTGACCTTCTCAAGCCTCATACATTTCTGTTTTCTATTATAAAATATATTGAAATTTGCATATGACTGGCAATTGGGATTCACTGAGAATTGTATCAGATGCAACTGTAAAACTAAACTTTCAGTCCTTAAAAAGATCACCCTTTATACGTCTATCTGTTTATGATGTTGCAGGTTGTGATTCATCCAGGAGAACAGGCTAGCCTCAGAGACAGAATGCTGGTTTTTTTTTAAAAAAGGATTCAAAAATAGTCTCTATTCAACTTCAGTAAGCCCAGCTGAAAGATTAGAACCTGTAAGTAGCTTAATTAGTTACGTTGGTATTGAATAAGAGTACAATCTGAGCAAGAGTCAAAATATATCAAGGTTTTTCTTTAGTAACATAACAAATTCCATCTCTCTTTTTTTAAATAGATTACATTGGCAACCAAGGTTAAATCAGTTGTGACATCTTTATGGATTAAAAAGTCTATCATGTGTCTTTTCATAGTATTGAAGCATATTCCCGTATCCACCAATAAAATAAAAACCCCTCTGTCCCATTTCGGTCCCATTTTAACAATATTCGCCAATTTTCAGTTCAGTCCACAAGTTCATAACAATATTCAAGCTAGCTGTTATACTTTCCATCATAGACATAGATAGTATAGTGAATAGAGTGATGGACCTAGAGACTTAAGAATCACCTCTTTATTGTTAGTTATATGACCATGGGCAAGTCATTTAACAACTCTGAGCCTCGATTTCCTTAAGTGTAAAATGAGGATTGTAATCACTGTATTGCCTACCTTACAGTCTTGTGCCAAGATTCAAACCACATAATTCATGTGTAATGGGGAGTGTGGCACATATCTGGAGCTCCTAAGATGGCATCACCCACATGGAAGATGCCAGAGGACTGTATCCAGGAGACAGGACTATGCATGGACACTTTACATTGGCTACAAAGCACTTAGGGAAAGTTGTTTTCCATTTTTAAAAGTCTTAAAAAACAAACAAACAAGCAAACAAACAAACAAAAAACAACCCAGCAGTGACTAAAACCTTTGCCACATTCTTGACTAAGGATGAAAGTGACTCCTTCTCTTTAGTACTTACAGTGAGACTGCCGGGTCAAGGGAAAGGACCTTGAGGGCTACCTCTGGCCTTTTTGTTCTAGGTAAAATGAGTAGAGCCTCCTATCAAACCTGGGAGCCTAAGCCATGGGAAACTGTAAGTCCAGGAATCCAGCCCAGGTATTATAGCCAGCCTAGCGACTGGGACTCAGATCCAGTCCAGCAGAAACCACCACTTTGGGCTTTGGAATTAAACTTGATGGGACTAATATTATTGTAGCAACTGAGATGAGTTGTGAGCTCGATTCCTACTCCTCCACCCAAAAACCAAAGACATATGTTGTGGAGTGGGGATAGGGATGGGGTTGAAGATTATGCCCCTAAAGTATTGTGGGAAAAGTTTGCCTATTTGTTCTTATTATATCTCAAAAATTACCGTCCTTTTGTAAGAGTTAATCTGATGTCAAGTACTTAAATGGAACTGGGATTCTAGTCACTGGACCTCCCAAATAGGGAAACATAGGCAGTGGGAGGCTTGAGTTAATAAAAGATAGAGACTACCTCTTCAGGAAACAAGAGAATCTTGGGGTCAGGGGTTATGGTCCTGAAAGAATGAGGCCCCAAGAAACCAAGTTACATATATAAAGTTATTCTCAAACTTTAAAGGGCTATATAAATACCAGTTGTTATCATTGCTATGTAATTGCTTAAGCTACATTTATGTTGTCTCTCAGGCATTGGTCCCTAACATCTCTTTGGAAATATTAATTTATCTTATTTCAATCAGGCTGAACATCAGAGCTAGTTTGTAAAAGTCATTGTTGGCATGTTACTCCAATATTCCAATTCTCCACTGGACCCATGATCTCATTTTCATGGATATTCCCTCCAATGGCCCAGATTAAAAGAACTCCATCTTATGTAACTTATACATTTTTTTTAGGCAATTGGGGTTAAGCGGCTTGCCCAGGGTCACACAGTTAGTAAGTGTCAAATGTTTGGTCTGAGGCTGGATTTGAACTCAGGTCCTCCTGTCTCCAGGGCCAGTGTTTTATCTACTACACCACCTAGGTGCCCTCACTTTATACATTTCTTCCCATTAATTTATCAAAGGAGTTCACCCAACATGCTGGTGGCTCTCCTCATGTTCTCTTGACATTATAAGAATAGCAATGAAAAAAATGGGCTTTCACCACACAACCAATTAATCTTTGCAGTTCCTATATTTTGGTGACAATGTTTTTTAATCTGTGGGAATCACACATGAGTGGGAATAAAAGGCATGCTTGACATTTGATGTTTAGCCCTTTTAAAGTGCCAAAGCATAAATTTACGTGTGAAGTGGTAAAGTTACATTTTTTGAGACTGTAGGTGATTTAAGAAATCTGCATGGGAAAGCAGAGCCTTGGTGTGCTGAATTGGTTCACTGTAATTGACTGTAAAAAAAATAATGTTGCCACAAAAAAGCTATCTTTTCTCACATATGATTTTGTATGCATACATACACACTTTCTATCAACCAATAAGCATCTATTAAGTGCTGACTGTGTTCCACCTAGCTAGGTGCTAAGGATTCTGAAAAAGAAAAAGTAAAATAGTTTCCACCCTCAAAAAGCTTACCATCTAGCTAGGGGAGAAACATGTGCATATATAACTATTTACAAGATAGATACAAAATTGATGGAAGACAAATTGGGGATGGGGAAGGCACTTAGATTCTGGGTGATCAAAAAAGGTATCATGACTTTTCAGCTTGAGCTCAGCCTAGAAAGAAGCTCTAGACTGTGAGTGGTAAAGGAGGAAAAGGAGTAGTATGTTCTAGGCATGGTGAAAGTCAATGTAAAAACCTGAAGGCAAGTAATGAACTTTCCCAGGGTAAGATCAGTTTGACTAGATCATAGCATGTGTGTCAGGGAGTAATATGTGGTAAAGCTATAAAGGTTAGATGAGACCATGTTTTAAAGTGCCTTAAGTGTCAAAGACAGAAGATTAAATTTGATCTTATAGGTAATAGGGAGTTTCTGGAGTTTAGTGAGTAGGGGAGTGACAGTATCAGAGCTATGGCTTTAGGAAAACGACTTTGATAGTTGTGTGGAGGATGGATTGGATTGGGGAATGTCCAGAGACAGGAAGAAGAATTGGGAACTTAGAACTAGGGTGTTGGCCTTATGGATGGAAAGAAGGGGGTTAGTGTAAAAGATATTATGGAGGTGGGAATAGCTAGATTTGATAACTGATTGGACATCAGTCAGTCAATAAATGTTTATAAGCACCAGCAATGTGTCAGTCACTGTGCTAAGTGGTGGGGATATAAAGGCAGGCAAAAGACAGACCTTGCTTTTTTTTTGTGAGTTCACAGTTTAATGGGGGAGTCAACATAAAAACAATTATGTACAAACAAGCTATATACGGGATAAACTGGAAATAATCAGCAGCAGAAAGACAATTGAATTAAAGGGGAATCAAGAAAGATTTCTTGTAAAAGAAGGGATTTTATTTTGGGATTTGAAGGAAGCCAGGAAAGTCAGGAAGTGGAGATGAGGAGGGAGAACATTCCATGCATAGGAAAGAGCCAAAGAAAATGCAGGGAGGTTAAAGATGAAATGTAATATTTGTATAAGAACAAGAAGGTTTTTGTGTGGGGCAGCTAGGTGGAGCAGTGGATAGAGCACCGGCCTTGGAGGCAGGAGGACCTGAGTTCAAATCCAGCCTCAGACCAAACACTTGACACTTACTAGCTGTGTGACCCTGGGCAAGTCACTTAACCCCAATTGCCTAAAAAAAAGAAGATTGGTGTCAAAGAATATATAGTGGAAAATCAGTGTGAGAAAAATGGAAAGATCAGGGCAGGTGCAGGAGGGAGAGTGCTAGGTTATGAAGGGCTTTGAATGAGAAACAAAGGATTTCGCATTTGATCCTGGAGATAATAAGTTACTGGAGTTTATTGAGTAGGGGTATGACATGGTCGAACCTACACTTTGGTGGCTGAATGAGGGAGGGATTGGAGTGGGGAGAGACTTGGAGTAAGCAGACTCACTAGCAGTCTATTGCAGCAGTCCAAGCCTGATATGAGGGCCTATACCAGAAGCATGACAATATCAGAGGAGAGAAGAAGCATATTGGAGAGACGTTGAACTTGAAGAACAGAGAAGGTGAACTGGACAGGCCTTGGAAACAGATTAGATATTGGGTGGGGGGCATGAGAGATAGTGAGGGATTGAGCACAACACCTAATTTGAGAGCCTCTTGGGCTGAGAGAATGTAATACCCCAATGGAAGTTTGGAGGTGGGGAATGTTTAGGGGGAAAGATGATAAGTTCAATTTACACATTTTGAGTTTAAGATGTTTACTCTCCCTCCAATTCAAAATTTCTAGAAGGCAGTTAAAGATACAAGACTAGAGATCAGCAGAGAGATTAGGGAAGGATAGGTAGATTTGAGAATCATTAGCAGACAGATGATAATTAAATCCACAGGAGCTGTTGAGATCACCAAGTGAGAGAGTATATAGGGAGAAGACAACACGCTGCACAGAACCGGCAGGACAAAGGGCATGGACCTGGTTGAGGATCCATCAAAGGACACTGTAGAGTAGTCAAGTAAGTAGGAGGATAGCCAGGAGAGAGTGGTGACCTAGTGAGAGGAGAACATCAAAGAAAAGATGGTGATCAACATTGTCAAAGGCTACAGAGAAGTCAAGAAGAATGAAGACTGAGAAAATTGAGGCCATTCACCAAAAGCTCTCTCTTTTCCCGTTTCTCATCTTAGATCACTCAGATTCCTTTCATCGGTATCTATTCTTTCACTATTTCACATGAAGTCATGGTTTTTCTCTTTGGCAAGGCAAATCCCCTCACATATGCAAATGATCCCATTCCATCCTTTCTTCTCCATCAGACTGTCCCCTCTATCATCTCTACTCTCTTCTTCATTTTCTCCCTGTCTACCAATTGCTTTCCTGTTGCCTATAAACATGCCCATGTCTCCCCCATCCTCAAAAAACCTTCACTTGATCTATCCATCCTTACTAGCCACCATCCTACATCTTTTCTTTTTTTTTTTTTTTTTTGGTGGCTAAACTCCTTGAGAAGGCCATCCATATTAAGGGCCTCCACTTCCTTTCCTCTCAATCTCTTATTCTTTCAATCTGGCTTTCAATCTCCTCATTCCACTGAAATTGATCTTTCCAAAGTCACTGATAATCTTTTAATGGCTCAGTCATTATCCTTCTTGATGTCTCTAAGTCATTCACCATTGTCAATCACCCACTTCTTAACACTTTCTTTTCTCTAGGTTCTTATGACACTGTTTTACCCTGGTTCTGCTCCTACATGTTTGACCATCTGTCTCTGCCTCCTTTGCTGGACATTCATCTACATTACACTTGCTAACCACTGAGATCTCCCAAATCCATGTCCTGGGCCCTTTTTTCTTTCCTTTTACACTATTTCACTCAGTGATCTCATCAGTTCCTATGATTTCAATTATTATCTCTTGGTGATGACTGTCAGAGCTACTTGTCCAGCCCTAATGTCTCTCCTGACTGTCAGGATAGCATCTCCAGATGCTTATTAGACATCTCAAACTGAATGTCCTGTAGGCATCTTAAACTCAACATGTCTAAAACTGAACACATTATCTTTCCCCTGTACCTTCTCCTCTTCCAAACTTACTTTTCATTGTTGAGGTTACCACCCTTCTCCTAGTCACCCAGGCTCAAAATCTAGGTGTCATCCATCATTCCTCCCTCTCTCAGCTCCCATATTCAATTTGATGTCAAAACTTTTATATTTTACTTTCATAACAACTCTTATATATGCCTCCTTCTCTTCCTTAGATACTGCTGCCACCCTGGGGCAGACCCTCACCACTTTATACCTGGACTATTGTAACAGCCTACCATTTGGTCTCCCTATGCTTAAGTCTTTCTCCACTCCAAACCATCCTCCACTTGACTGTCAAATTGGTCTTCCTAAAGCATAGGTTTGATCACTCTACTCCCCTTGTTCAATATGTTGCAGTGGTTCCCTATAGTCTCCTGGATAAAATGCAAATGCTTTGTTTAACTTTTAAAGTTTTGTTGTTTTTGTTGTTGTTGTGTTTTAAATAACCAGGCCTCTTCCTGCTTTCTCGGTCTTTTCAGTATCTTCCCTTCCCCTTCCATATATACCGCAATCCAGTGACACTAAGCTTCCTTGCCGTTCCTTTAACTAGACACTCCATGTCCTCATTCTAAGCATTCTTACTGGCTCTCACCTGCCTGGAACACTTTTACTTCTCATCTCCCATTCCTAGCTTTCCTTGCTTCCTTCAAGTCTCAGCTAAAGTCTCATCTTCTGCAAGAAGTTTATTCCAATCCCTTTTGATCTTAGTGCCTTCCCCTTGAGATTACCTCCAGTTTATTATGCATAAATCTCATTACTATGTAGTTATTTGCATGTTGTCTTCCCCCACTGGACTGTGAGCTATTTGAAAATAGGTGCTAGTTTTTTGTTTGTTTGTTCATTTGGTTGGATTTTACTTTGTAGTCTATTCTTTTTTTTTCTTTTTTCCTTTTGTATCCCCAACAATTAACACAGTATCTAGCATATGGTAAGTACTTAATAAATATTAATTGATTGACTGACTGTTTTATCTGCTTGCCAGAAAATTGGTGCATATGCAAAAAAAATATACAGCTCTTTTTGTATGTATCTATATAAAATCCTACAACCACTAACACTAGTAGACCATCCACTACCAGATGACTACCTGAACCAATATGGTTTCTTGAGATTCAGCTACCTACATGTTTAAGTTCACTCTGCCTTGGTATCCTTGAGAGTGGGGACTGGTTTTTGTTTGTTTGTTTTGCCTTTCTTTGGGTCCACAGTACTTAGCATAGTGTTTGGCATATAGTAGGTATTTGATAAATACTACTTGACTGACACCAAATAATTCCATTTCCATAACTGATTTCATCCATTTACTTTCCACATGAACTATGCTTTCATCTCTGGTGTTTCCTCATGTTTACCCTGTGTGCCTTAGAACTCAACATTGATAGCTAATTGGGGGAGATAAAACTTCATATTAGGAATACATTAGACTAATAAGTGAAGGGCTACATCTATTACCTGTAGACAGGAATGGATATCACTTAAGTTTAGAATATGAGAACAATGTAAAAATCTAAGTGTTTGTAGAGACTTTATGCTAACACTATCACAATGGCCCATGACCTGGAATCCCAGGATAGTAGTCTACAGGGAGAGATTGGGTCTGGGTCCACAATAATGATTAATATTGGGTTCAAACTTCCCTAGAGATATTTTCATTTTATTAAAATTTTCATTTTTATCATCAATTTGATAATTATTAACACACACAAACATTCCAATATATAAATAAGAATTTTAAAATCTGACTATATATGAAACCACAAACATCATTTAGTTTGCTTTAAAACTTTATATTAAATTTATCAAGATAGTAACAAAATTTCCATTTTTGTTACCTTCTGAATGTTTTTGTTTTCTTCACTATAAAATTTCTTTATATTTTATTGTTGCTCTTTTCTTTCTTTTTGCATTTCTATCACTGCCCACCAAGTCACCTCACTTGACCCTCAAATATTTGTATTTTAAAAGAGGAGTTTGTCAAGCCAAAGAATCTCTAATTGCTGTTAATTATAAGAAAATTATTGCTTATCTGGTCTCTAGGAAACTGGCAGAGGAGCAAAGTCAACCCCATTCCCTTCCTGCAACTTTGCACTGTCTCTCGGCAAACCTATCCCTCTATCCCCTAAGCACCTAGTGCAGATATTTTGGGATGAGGGAAAGAAGACAATTCACAGTGTCTTCATAGAGAAATGAGGAGGTCCAGATGCCTAGATTCTCTGAATTACAAGGACTTAAACTTTTAAGAGGATTACCTTCTTTTAAAGATCTCAGCCTACTTTAAAAAAAAATTGCCAGCATCTCTTAAAAAGAGGACTCAGATAATTCAGTGAAGCTCAGGGATTGTTCATTAGATTAATTATGTAAAACCTAGGTATAAAATGATGCATTAGAGGCAGCATGGTCTTTAGGAAACTGATTTGGGATCAGAGGATGAGGGTTCAAATCCCAGATCTGTCACTTACTACTGATGTGAACTTGGGTAAGATACTTAACTTCTCTTGACCTCAGTATCCTCATCTGTAAAATAAGGTAGCTGAACTAGATGACCTCTAAGGTCCTTTCCAGCTCCAAATTTAAGATCCTACATAAATTCACTAAATTATAATTTTTGAATTAAAATTTTAGTGACTATTAATTCAGAATTTTATATTTAAATCCTTCCTGCCTACTTTTAAAAAAAATCAAATAGTTAAGGTTTGCAGAGCACTTTATCAAACATTATTTCAATTGATCAGCACTTAAACCTTGAGAGTTAAGTGCTATTATTGTCCCCATTTTACAAATGAGGAAACTGAAACAGATGGAAGTTAGTGACTTGCCCTAGGTGACACAGCTAGTATATGTCAGAGAAAGGATTCCAACTCAAGTCTTCCCAATTCCAAGTCCGATGCTCTATTCACTGCATTATCTCATTGCCTACTACTAGTCCTTGCCCCACCCCCCCCACCATTTTCCATATACTTATTATTTCTAATCTTAGACCTGGGAAAGACTTTAGTTTAAAAAGGTCAAGGTTTCCCACTGCATCTAGGGCCATCTCCAGTCATCCTAATCTATATCTTGCCACTGGACCCAGGTGGCTTTTGGGGACAGAGTGAGGCTGGTGACTTTGCACAACCATGCCTCATTTAAATCCAGTTCATTTGCAAGTCATGAGATCACCTTCCTGATGTCATTGTTCCCCTTCGAGAAGGAAGGACTAAGAACAACAAAATAACCACAACTATTTCTAGTTACATAGTTTTGTTTTACAATATTTTATGGGGGATTTCATCCCTTCCAAAAGTCTGTGCAAAGTACAATGGGTGATGGGAATATTTACAGGACAGCTGGTGGAGAGACTGAAAGCTACCTCACAAGAGAATAGAAGTTAACATGTCATGAGAAATTTCAAGAGACAGAGAGAAGAAGGGAGAGAGAAGAAAATGGCAGTTGTGCCTCGAGCTCCTGCCTCTCCCTTTTGAACCTCGAGGATGAATGTGAAAAGACCTTTCCAAGTTTGAGTGATTACCTCATTGCCAATGTATTAAGGAAGCTGGTTTCCTACATTGCCTCTGGACCCAGAAACTTGGGGTGGGGTGGGGAGAGACAGACTCCCTATCTTGCTGCTGATCTTATAAATCAATGCTCCCAAGTCTCTGGACAGACTCTGTCCTCAAGTGGTTTATATTCTGCTAGGGAATATTTTGGCTACTCTGTCAAGAGAGAGAGAAAGGTGACCAGAGAAAAAGCCTTTATCCAAAGGTGCTTTTTAATACTCCACCAAGAATGAAATTATATGTGGCTCTTGTTATATTGTGGAGGATATAGTTTTAGAAAATTAGTAATGATTATCTTTGAAGTTTATTATAATTTTCTTGTTATGTATCATACATGTATATTTTAATCCATCAATTGAGCTATTTATGAGCATTTTTTTAACCTCCGTTATGTCCCAGGCACTTTGCTAGGCATTAGAGATTTGTATACAAAATCAAGACAGTTCTTGCTCTAAAGAGACTTAAATTCTAGTAAGGGAATAGGATACATTCACAAATAAGTACATCCAGAATATATACAAAATCAATATGCAATGATTGGGGGAGGAGTAGCAATTGGGATCATTAAGAGAGATGCCTTAAAAGAGGTGGTATCTGATCTGACATCTAGAGGTTCTGAGAAATGGAACATCTAAGGTGTGTGGGCAATGAAATACTGTTTCTTAGACAGCTGGGCTGATGAGTACATGATGGGAGTAATGTGTAATCAGTCTAGGAAGAAAAGTTGGAACCAGACTACAAAGAATTTTTATAATGAAATTATTTTTCTTTTTAATGTCTTTTCCAGTAAATCCCCTTCATGTGTCTCATTATGACACAGAGGTGACCCTGGGATCTCTTGGGCTAATCCAGTAATGGGTATAATGTGCCAAAGTCAATAATTCAATTTGCAAACATATATTTAATATATACTTATATGTTGAACACTGTGTTAGACTTGGTAGATACTATGATAAAAGTAGAAAACAGACTCTGTCCTCAAAGGGTTTATAT
Organism: Vombatus ursinus; assembly: GCF_900497805.2. NCBI lineage: Eukaryota > Metazoa > Chordata > Mammalia > Diprotodontia > Vombatidae > Vombatus > Vombatus ursinus. The sequence continues at coordinate 23,707,584 of NW_020954590.1, forward strand.
TCTGCTGGGGAAACATAGCATGTACCCAGGTTTGTAAATACAACAGATATATTAATCAAATACAAAGTAATGAGGTGCTAACAACAGAAAAAATTAAGAAAAGTTTGTATGGGGGGTGACGTTTATGCTTATCCTTGATAGAGGTAAGGATTCAAGGGGAGGAGGGGAGTGAAATGTTAGGGGAAAAAAAACCTAAAAGCATTTACTAAAAATGAAGAATAAAGGTGTTGAAATACAGGAAAAAAAACTCAGAAAAATTAATTCTTGAGAATAACATGAATTCTTGAGAATAATATGAAAGAACTGATACTAGAAGGTTCTGTAGTTCTTATTCTAGGCCTAGACACTGCTGAAGATTTCAAAAGGGCTTCCTTCCAAACAATAGCCCCAGTCTTCCCTTACTCACAGTCTTCTCCAGAGTCCCTATTTCCTTCACTCCAAAAGAAGATCACATGTGCTTTGGAAGGTAGAAGCCTTAATTACAGAAAGTAAGAAAGTGCTGAGGGTACAGTCATTTCAGAACTAAAAGACAATCCACTCTTCTGGGAAAAGAAGGCAATCCAGGATGACCAGTGGTGATATAAATGCCCTCAGAAAGATTCTCTAAAGCGTGTTCCTAGGAAGTGAGGGAGTTCTGTTTTGTTTTGTTTTGTTTGGAGTGGGGGGAGGGAGGAGAGAGGGGAGGAAAGGCAGGAGGGATTTGGAACTCAGAATGTGTTTGGAATCACAAAGAAAATAAATTCATTTGTCTATCTCCCTACTAGTAGAATGCCATCCTTTCAGGGCTCCAGCTATCTTCAGTGGGGATTCAATCCTTGACCTGAAACAACAGAGAATGGATAAAGCACACACTTAGAGCAGGACAATGAAGACAGTTTTATAAAGCAATACCTTCCCATTGGGAAGGGGCAGAATATACTCAGTTTCATGGAAATAATTGGAGCAAGAATCTCAGATCTCTTTATACCAAATATAATACCCTTTTGGAGCTTACTCATCTTGCCACCAGCCAGTGGGGTTCCCGGAGGAACTACCTGTAAGGTTATCTTGCCGGTGTCTATCCTACTTAACATTAGCTCAATACAAGTACAATGATAGGAAGGCACACAGGTAGGGGATATACATGGCTAAGGCTATATACAGTTATAGAATTAGAGGGCTTTGGTGTCCTTTATCTTTCCAGAAAGTCCTCATGAAATTCAATAGGAGTTGTTCCACTATTTAGTTTGACTTTCTCCTCCTAGGTTATACGATGTCTCAGCTGGACAGGACAATGTGCTGCTGGGATGAGCCAGGCAGATCACTTGGTACTTGTATTTGCTCCATACCAGGCTCCATGGATGCTGGACTGAGCTGGGAGGATGCTGCTGGACAGTGCCAGGAAGGCCACTTGATAGTGACAGGCAAGCCAGGCAAGCTGCCTTTTCATTATGTAGCTGGTTATCTGCTGAACAGAGCTGATGTTGCAGTCTCCAGAGCTTGCTCTTGATAACTCTCCAATTGGTAGCTGTAGTCTGTTTCTTCCTTTAGCCATTGGCTGGGCTGAATGGAGACTGAAGTTTTTTCAGGTGTAAATGCTACAAAATCTCTTTGAGCTAAGGCAATAGCATTAATCTTACCATCAACAGAAGGTTCTTCCCTTTGACTTCCTGAGATCCTCAGCTCTGGGGTCAGTAGTCGCTTCTGGGCAGGAGTTAGGAAAGCCATGCCTCTTCAAAAAATTATTTCTGCTCAAAAGCCCCTTCTTTCTGTGAACAGCCACGATTCCCTAGGGTGGTCAGTATTTTTCACCTCCCCCATTCCTTTGGGAATCATGTATAGATAAGTGACTAGGGACAATTGTGTGAATATAGTCTGTGTTCAGGAAACAGGTTTGTTATCTTTCTGGCTTCTTCATATGCATTTAAGGTATTCAAGCATAAGGTGGAGAATTTCTATTTTGCATATGAAGGTTATTCCCCTTACCTTTCAAGCTCTTTTTCTTTTATCTCATAAAGACTTTTGACTTTTGCAGTAGTCTCACTTGGTCACCAGACTTGCAAAGACAAGCTTGGCTGGGCCTTTAAAACATTGTACAGCACTTAGTAGGTGAGGATGTACACCAACCTGACTCTACTAGACAGCTTTTGAGGCATCAAGAACTCTGGATTCACTCAGGGATTCAAGGTTTCTTGTTCCATTCTTGTGCAACTCCTTCTGAGAAAAGGAACTCCTCTCCTGGGTTTAAATTCCTAGCAACATCACTGACTCTCACTTGTTCTGGTGTCACCTGCTTGTCAGATACATGATCATTGTTCTTCTCTTTGGAGATCACCTCCTGTGGAAGGGTAGAGTCCTTAGAAAGCAGACTTGTGAACGTTAAGCCCTTCAGCTCCTCTTCTGCGGACCAAATGGGAAGCAGAGGCTCAGCTTACAGCAAGAACTTTGGGTCAGATAGTAGAAAGTTGGAAAGGATTAAAGTATTCACCATCTGCCTATATTGTGAGGACCAAACTAGGTAGAGCTTGCAGAGGTTTATCATCAGGTCGGTCCCAGGCTGTTGAACTTTTAATACCCAGAGTCTCACTAAAATCGTCTATAAAAATCTATATGGCTTGAGATCTGCATCAGTGAAAGGAGTTCTCTCCTTGAGAAAATCAAGAATGTTTGACGCATTGAGAAAGTCCTGCCCTTGTATTATAATCTCATGTACTCTATAACTGTAGATGTCTAATTGTAATATCTTCATTGTTTGGTTTTAAATTTCACAATATAGAGTGTTCATGAAGTCTTTGTGTAGTTGTTAACCAGAATAATACAGGTTGTAGCTTTTCTAGAAGTAACAAAGAAGTAAATTGTATCTAGAAACATTTTTCAAGTTTATGAAAATTAAATTATACCGTTGTACATAATATATGCTAGGATACGTGAATAATTGCTAGCTTCTACAAATGTAAACTGTATCCTATGGCTAGCAAAATTAAAGATCAGATTAGCTATAAAGGAGAAATTCAACATGCCTTTAAATTCCACTTACAGGTCATCTTCAATATACTTAATATACTGAGTATACCTAACAACCTTAGGTGTTAAAACTTAAGAGTTAAAAGTTAAAAAACTATATGAAGACTATGATGACCCTCTGTTTAGTCATAATATTCAGAATTAAGACACTATTTTAAACAGCCTTATCTCAGGAGCAGTTATAAAGTTCTATTTTCAAGACTTTCTATAAAATAACATACTTTTTAATTTATAAAAGATGAATGATTAATATTAAGCATAAAAGATTACAATAATATTATGGCAACTATGTAAATTAAAGCTAATTTTGCTCACCAAAGAAAGAATCAATACCATTTCTGTTAGAACTTCACTAAGGTATGTTGATGTTTGTTGTCAATTATTGTAAAATTAGCATCTTTTCTGAGTATATCATATAAACGATATATCATAGAAAACCCACTGCATAAAAGATAATGTAACAAACAATAGTAAAAAACCATCAGTGATAGTAGAGTAAGTTGGTGATATAATCCTAATTGGAAGAAAAATAACAACAAATTGCCATATTTCATTAAATGAGATTTTCCTTGTGATCAGTAGAGTCAACAATAAGACACAGAGAATCTTACTTGTTGATAATCTTAGCATGTGTGCTTTGCATGATTACTTGATGTTATCAAATGTCTGCACATTTAACAAATTCCTGGGTGCTGCAATGTCACTGAGAAGTGTGTAAACTGAAGAGGTATACTCAGATCAGTCAGAGATGGAGGAATAGAAACCTATTAAGAATAGAATTCTAATAACACCAAAAACAAATGATTCCAAAGGGAACAAAAAAGGGAAGCTATCTAAAGAGGATGGTATGAATTCACTCATTGACCAACTAAGATTTTTTAAAAACATGGACAGAGAAGCATCATCACATAGTGGATAAAGAGTTGGCCTCAGAGTCAAGAACATGTGGGTTCAAGTCCTGTTTTGTCCATATACTGGTTGTGGAACCCTAGGGAAGTCACTTGACTTCTCATTTTCATAAGCAATACCCAAGACTAACAGTCACAGAGCATGCATCAACATAAGTTGGAGTTTTCTCATCCAAAACTTTCCAAGATCATTAAAATCACAAATCTAGTTTCTATCCTATTCTAGTTCTTTATGAATGAAAGTAGGTGATAGAAGATGAACGAAAAAGGGTGGCCTAGTCCTGTAAAAATAGTGTCCATAGCATGAAAGCTGAAGATAAGCTAAGGTTAGCAATGAATTCTAAAAATAAAAAAGGAAGGGTACTGATGTTGAGGAAAAAATATAAGACTGCTTTGTTTGGGAAATAGCACAAAAGTCACAGATGATAGAAAGAAGACAGAACTACAAATACAGGTATAGATGGCATAATTATCAAATTGATGAGGAATAACTAACATGACAGATGACAGATTTCTTCTGCTTAATTCTTGAGTGCAGAACTTGAAGAGATGGGGAGAAAGGTACAAAAAAAGAAATTGACTTGATGTAAGGAAAAACTTCCTAACAATTAGAGCTACCCAAAAGTGGAATGGGCTCCTTTGGGACATTGTGGATTTCTTCCTGACTTGAAGTTTTCATTCAATCACTGGATGACAGGTGGAGATTCTTGTGTAGGCTGGACCAGAGGACCATAGTGGTCTTTGCCAAATTTGTGATTCTGTGGTACATACCTTTTGTTTAGCTTCACTTTTTCTTCCTGAGGAGAATGCTTTCCCAACTGGGAAGGATAGGACAAAAATTGATAATAAGAAGTTAAAATTAAATATGTCAGGAGATAATAAAAGAGTACATAGCAGTGCCAATGAATTGAAGTAAGCACATGGAGAAAGAATTGGCGTATGTGATTGCTGAGCCATTGACAATATCTTTGAAAAGTCATGGAGAACATGTCAGAAGCTAAGGAAATGGAGAAAATTTCTCAATGTACACAATGAATACAATTTAAATAGAAAGAACAAAAAAAAACTGAATTCTGTGAAATTATAATGACTAAGCTTTGCCCCAAAGAATATACCTCTCTCCCTTCTTGGCAGAGGTGAGGGATTAAGGATGTGAAATACTACCTCAAATGTCAGAGTGGTTGATGTGTTGATTAGTTTAGATGTTATTACTTTTTTTTCTTTTTTATAATTCTATATCATGAGGAGTAATGCTTATGGGAGGAGATATGGAATGATACACCAGGAAGTGTAGCTGATATGAAAACAAAAGATCAATGAAAATGTTAAAAAGAAAGAAATTCAACTTTTCCTGCTTTTAAAAGGAAAGGGGTGGATTTTGAAGCCTCAAGTTTGGTGAATTTGCCTTAAATCCTTGAGAAATGGGAGAATTTATTACCATTATGATAGTCATATGAGCATTTAGATAGAGAAATGTTGATCACTATTAACTAGCATGGCTTCATTATAGGTAGGTGATGTCAGATAATCTGATTTCTTTTTAGGACAGGCTTCAAAGACTAATAAGATGTAATGTTAAACAGATAGCATACCTAGAATTTATCAAAGCATTTAATGAAATTTGTCATACTACCCTCGTGGACAAAATCTTAAAAGGTCTCTAGCCAAGTGTCTCATGAATGTGTCCTTGGCCCTACAGAGTTAACATTTTAAAAAATTACTTTCCAGACATGATTATTCTTTTGAAAATGGCACAAAGCCGAAATAAATAGCTGATGTGTGGAATGGCAAAGAAGGGATCCAAAAAGATCTCAAGCAGTTAAAATGATTGCTGAATCTAATACAATGAAATTTAATGAAATAATTATGTAGTCCATATTGATGGCAAGAATAACCATTTGATACTTTTCATTCAAGCAGGGTGGTTGTGAGGATCAAATGAGTTAACATATAAAAAGTGCTTTGCAAACCTTAAAGTACTATATAAATGCCATCTGTTGTTATTATGAAGTGACATAAAAAATACCACCTTGGGAATCTATGATCAGCAAAGAGGTAGGCTAATGATATAAAAGTATAAAAAAAGCACCCTGAATGTTACACTTGTATCCACAGAGTGTTAAAAATCCTAGAAGAAAGCCTTCTTTACACTGCAAATATCACCTATAAAGGATATATGGGAGGACATGAGTAAGAAACACTGGTGGCAGTGGGAAAGGGAGAGAAGACCTAGGTGATTTGCTACCTACATTGTTAAAGGAAGTAGCCATACTGGTGAATCATGGGTCAAAAGTTTTTATCAATGCAAAGTCCTACACAAATGTCAACTTTAAAGTATATGGAATGGCAGATTGTGGTCTGACATTAGTTTAAGTGAAAAAAAAATTAATTACTCAAAGTCCTTTAAACTCTGAGATTCCATGACTATAACATTACCTTAGCCTTTTTTCTTAAGCATTTCTATTAACTAAACTTCTAAAGTTTTTATATATTATTATTATGAGAGAGAAAAGTCTCTTTGATTTTTCTTTTCATAAGCATTCATTAAACACTACTATGTCCAAAGCATTGTTCTAAGTATGCGGGATGTAAAGACAAAAACTAAAATCTGGGCCCTCAAGGGTCTGAGTTTGTTACCTTTCAAGACAATTCTGTTAAATTGTTTTTATTTGTGTAGGTAAAATAAAATATTTTATTCACTAGGGCAGCCCAGAAGGATGGGTCTAAAATCATAACTAAAATTTAAATAGTGCTTTAACATTTGTAAAGCATTTTGCAAACACAATCTCTTTTAAGACTAATAATAATCATCTGAGATAAGTACTCTAGGTGCAGTATTGGTAGCCCTATTTTACAGACAAGGAAACTGAGACCAATAGGCTATTTCATTTAATCATAAACATCTATTAAGGACGTATTTTATGCTGGTACCTGTGCTAAGTGCTAAGGATACAAAAAGAGTCAAAAGACAGTCCTGCCTTTGTCAAAAGAGTTTACAATATAACACAATGGGAGAGACAGACAACAGAGCTACTAAGTATCAAAGACAGTGTTTGAATCCAAACCTTCCTGATTACAACTCAGCACTCTAACAAGTTTATAACAAGGTGCCTTTTTTAAATTAAGTAAATAAATAAATCAAAAGTTGTTCCTGGTGTTTGTAGGGAAGGTACTAGGGGTGAAGAGACTATCATGTCAGAAATGTAGCTTTCCCATAGTCACTTTTTGGCCAGGCCTGGGTTTTAAAACCACACTACTGTTTTTTCTGAAATAGTAAGAAAATATCCAAAAATGTTTTTGTTGACAAAAATAATAATGCAGAACTAGTAACTAATAATTTAAGAACTAAACATAATTACTGAGATAGATTCTCCAAGTGTGTTGACTATTTCAGGGGAAGAAGCCACTTTGTGAATTTGTATTTCATACAATAAAGGAAAACTTATTGTACTCCAGGTACCATCTCATTTATAGCAACTTGCAAAGCACAAGGCAATCTGGGCCTTGAGATGGAAGATTTTGAAGGAAAAGATAAAAGTACTTTTGTACTTGTGATTACCTGTTATTACCTGATTTCATGACATCCCCCTTGCCCAATTAAAAAGAAAAATTGTTCAATGACATAATTTTATTTCCTTTTTATAAAGATTTTTAGAAGACTTATATAACCTTTAATTTCTAGTGAAGATGTTTTAAAAGCTTTTAATGGAAATGGAAACCCTCAGGTCTCACAAAAACAGGGTTGGGAATCACTCCACAAGTGAAACAGCCTTGGAATGAATTCTAAATGATCACTGATAATAGATAGTCCATGCTTAGTCTTAGGAAATGTTTATGGGAATGATGGCTCTTGTTTGTTCCTAAATCCAACCATATAGAACCTTTCACCAACCTGATAAGATCGGGGTGAATCAGCCATATTCTTCAAATGAAGCCCATAGTGAGGCAATCCAGTTATAAAAAGAAATGGAGCAGACCTTTAAGTTTTACAAATAGAAGTTGATCTATGTGGACATAACCTTCTTAGTTTTATTTCTTCACCTCTAAAGTAAGGAGAGAAATGCCAAAAACATTTAAGAGCATTGAACTTCTTAATCATATAAATGCATTATGCAATTTCTCAAAATTCTGTAATGTTATTTCATTTTTTCATCCATTGATATCAGAAAATTCCTAAATGTTCTTCCTTACCAGAACTGGTTCATTTAATGTACAAAAGAATTTTTTTTTAAAGTTTGATTTGAAAAAGCAAATTCAAGTGTAAAAGCATTGTTTTAATCTAAAACTGTGAAGACCACATTTGCAAATATAATATCAGGATTCCTGATGTATTTTAGAATAGATATGTACATTTCAGTACCCATCAAACACTTAATAAAAGATGGCTTCTCTAGGCAATTTGCAAACTATAGTTTCATCTAGATATATGTCAGTGTAAATCAGGAACCTTCAGTTCACAATTTTTCTAAACAAGTATGTCATAATCTTTCCTAGTCCTGTTTCCGTCAGACTCTCATAAATCTACTACATTGTACTGTCTTCTCAGAACGCAGTCAAATTCAAATACTTTAAAGTATAGTGAAATATATACACGGCAAGTCTATCTTCATAGTAGGAGTTAGTAATCTCCTTCACCTGTAATATATATTTCATTTTAACAAATTCTTAATAGTCATCAACTAATCGTGCTTAAAGGCTCCCTCATTAGTATTGCACTTCATTCACAAACTGTTCTTTTTGTTGTCTTTAATAAGCAAAGTGGGTCTAGCTGATCCTATTGCATAAACATACCTTTATGGTTTAACAGGGTTATCCTTTTTTTTTTTAATAAACAAGGTAGACCTTGATCAACTGAAGACAAACCTAGGTTCCCATAATACAGAAACCTATTTTTAAAGAAAGTACAGTACTGCACTTCTAATTTCATTTGCTTTGGGATAAGCCTATTAATATTATCCAAAGTAGAAGTTTCACCTAAGAATCATTGCTTTTGGTTTTTCCCCTGATGCTTAGAAGTGCCTTTGATTTAAAAAAAATGCACAACCCATCAAAGTATTTAATTTTTTGTCTCAGAACTAAGATCATGTATTAAATACAGAAATTAACAATTCCCTTTCCTTTTTTTCTGGAATTATTCTTTATAGTTTTGTATTTATTGAATGCATTCATAGGCTCCCTTAGGATGTGAAATGTATGGAAATATATGTGCATTACTAAAGAAAGAACTAAATTTATTCTTTCCCCACATCATGCTCTTCTTTGCAGTAGAGGTTTTTAATTCAACACAGAGCTAGAATGAGATGGAGCCAATTTCCTGGTCTATATGTGTGACAAATGCTGAAAGAGGCACAAGATTAACAAATTAGTTGAAGTATAGATCTTAAAAGATTTTTTTTTCTGTGTCTCTAAATCAAAATGCATACTTGATTTGAAATGAAGTCTCCTTTAGAATTCCATAATAAATGAGGATCTTATAGTTTTCTATAATTTAAGATGGAAAGATGAGATGTATGACAGCCAACAATCTTTTTTTTAATGCTATCTATAGTAGAACTTCCAAAGGTCATACACTGCAAACTCTATGTATTAAATACCTTTAATTGCCATCTGTTGCTTTTGATGAACAGTCAGTGTGCTAAATAATCATTTCCCAAACAAATGCTGCTTGCATATTTTTCAAAGCATAAATTATAGAAGTGTGCTGTTTCTCCTTTGTTTGTTTTTCCCATAGAAGAAATTAGGTTAAATCAGTATCTTATCTGTGCATAGGTGCCTTTCTAAAAAGGTTTCTTAGAGGAATTTGAAATTAAAAGTATAGAACATGACCTCTTTACCTGACATAGTAATCACTTGCCTGATATAATCCAAGTATCTAACACTAAACAATATAAATATCTGTGACAAAGAAAGCATGTAACATTAGTGGCATTGTTTAACTTTAGGAGGAAATCCTTATATTTAATAATCAAATATACTTGCTTTGATTTCTACTCTTCACACAGAAATCTTTACACTTTGCAACTATTTATTTTAAATAACTATTAACATATGATATTGAAAGAGTATTTTCATGTTTCATTAATATATTTCAAAAGTTACCTCATTCAGTCAGCTTTTAGAACCCTGTCAATAGTCCACTTGGTTTATTATTTTTTTTCTTGCTTAAATTACATCAAAGTAATAGCATTTTAAAGTAAGCATATTCTTACTTGCTGTAGCTAAACATGATAACATGCTTAAAATTCAAGAAGAGCCAGATTCAGGTTGTATGTCTCAGTCACCCAATCTCCTTTCACATATCTGTTCATGTTGACAGACTATGTCATAATACATCAGCAGAAAGATCAGCACAGAAGAACAAAATTTCATTGCCTGACAGCAAGAGGAAAATGGATTTTCACTATTAAATTAGCAAAAATATACCATTACTTCATCCCCAATAAGGATAATACCTTTAAAAATAAGACCCACTAGATATTTGATTGGATATCAGTGAAATATTTGTTTTAATCATATTTACATGCAAAGAAAACTTTAGATGTATTGTCTTCTGGCAGTCAGATATTTTACTAACTAATCTTCATTTTACAATTTCTTCTATTACATTTTTAAAAAATTATTAGAGATGCTAATAATGTGTAATGTCAACACTCTCAGTGAGGAGATATATGGTTTAACAAAGTCAAGCATATAATCACCAAGTGTGTATGCACAGAACATCTCCTATGTTAATCAGCATGTTTGTAAACTTAGAGTCCTAGAAATCTTTTAAATAGATACGCTTTTTGTAAAAGTTGGCTAGATTACTTTAAAAAAAAATTCCACTCTCCTATGCAATCGAGTTTCAGTAGAAATTTAACAATACCTGGAATAAATAATGTCTTTTGCAGCCTGGGGCAACATCTGCCACTTAGGTGTTAATTCTACTCCTGTTTGAACACTCTCCAACATATGCACTTCTCTTTTGTCTATTATCCTAGAGTTGTGCTATTCCCAAATATTGACATCATCTACTTTTATCAGCACTAACTGCTCTGAAGCTTCCTAGTCTCATGCTCAGCTCTATTTCTTTCTATTGATTATCTTCCTCACTCCAGCAGGTAGCTAGCCAGCGAGGCTGTCCTGAGAAATAGCTTCCAATGACTTTATACGCACAATTTACACGGAATTGTTTAAAGAAGATATTAGCCTCAATACAAATCAGTGAACCTCATTTAGTCAATACTGCACTATTCAGCTGTTGGCACCCTGTCACATGTTAGTCTTTAAAGCCAACTACCATACCCAATCTGCACATTAGCCATAGTATTTAGTTTCATATTAAAATGAAGCTAGTTTTTCGCTTGCCATTTCTTTTTGAAATCTTTTCACTACATTTTTTACATCACCTCATTGAGCCATATGATAGTAATATATTTTGAAGTATAAAAAACCTGAGATTAAATGTTTGATTTTTTGACAGTGTCCTTAAATATAATAAATTCAAAGGGAAATACTGTTAAGTTAAAATGGAGTGTTTTTCATTAAGTCCAATCAAATGGTAGACAACAAAGGATCTTTTATTTGAGAATATGAAGTGAAAATGAAAACCAGAAAACCTTTACTAAAAAAAGATCCAGCTAAATTATGTTGGAAGGAGGTCTCTAGATTGAACCTGGGTGTTTCTTTTGCTAAAAGTGAATTAAACTAAGAGATGCTATGAGGACATATTTTACAAAGAAACAATTGAGTGCTTTGGGGGAAAAATGAAAATAAGGTCTAAGACTAGTTGATTTTGAAAATAATTCTGAGGAAAGGTCTCACACAAAAAAATTGCCATCACATCAGATATTTCCCTTACATTGATAATAGTGAGATGCTTAGGGAACATAAGGGAAGTCCCTTCTTTTCTGTTTCATAGAAATGTTAGAATAGAATGAGAAGAGTATTTATACTTTAGAGCTGTCCCTCCTCACATTACTAGTTCGTTATCCAATGATATGACACCCAAGTGTGGAAAATGAGGGGAGAATCAAATAAAAATCCAAATTTGCCTTATGATAAAATAGCACACAACAATAATAATGTAACAACTTTTAAAGTTTCTCCAAATATTTCAAGATGAACTGTAATGTATTAAAATACTTTGGTGGTTGTGTAATACATACTCAATAGTTTACATGTAAGTGCAGAGGCACCAGCACATGAATATTAGCATTTTATTGCTTTATATGTTTAAAGCAAAAGTAAAAAAAAAAAAAAGAAAAGAAATCATCTTAGAAATTTATGCTTAACGTTTCCAAAAAGTAATTTGCTTCTTATGAAATTTAATATTTAAGTGAGAGGGGATTTTAAAAAAAATCCAAACAATATGTCTTTGGTCACTTTTGTATCCTCAATTTTCCATGTTTGTATTGGGGCAAATATTGTTTTTTAAGAGAATGTGAGTATAAGAATCTTGGATTTTGGAAGTCTTCAGGAGAAGATAACCTACATTTGAAAATAAAAGACAATTTCTCTAAAAATGACTGTTTCACATGAGGAAAACAATTTGTTGTAATGTCCTTTGGGAAGTTATTCTGCATCACTTAAATTGCATCAATAATTATAGAAAAAAATATGTTCAAAGGTTTTATACATTTTTACTGCCAAATGCTAAGGGTGAATTTTGAATGACCTTTGCTTTTTTTTGCTTTCTTTTCCCTTTAAAGATCACTGAATGGGTGGTATGGTTCTGAACCCCAGGTAGAGAGACATGTTGAAAGATGACCAGTCTACCCTTGACCATACATCTTCTCACACATTTATTGCAACCTGACACTCATATAACAGTTTTTTTTCCATCGCTAAGATTCTACAAAGAACAGTTCAGATGCCAAAGGAAAAACATATATAGAAAAGAGAAATACAGTAACTGCATATTCAAGGCAGCATAAATAACAGCAGGTGTGGTTTAGGAATTTGTAATATTTTCACTATCTCCCCTCCTCTGTGCTTATTATTGAAGGGTCTCATTGGTTACACACACATACACACACACACACACACACACACATGCACACATGTGCACACGCATTTATATCTACACCAAATACTAAATTCATCAACCCTATTTAGTCATCAATTTTTTAAAATAATCAATTGAGGGTTTTTTGTTGACAATATTTCCTGATTCCTTTGCTTATATTCATGCATTAAATTCCTTTTGAAATTACACTATTGACTAAGAATCCCTTTGTATTTCATTTATTATGTAATATTGTAATATAGCATCATTAACAACATATTTTATACATTCATATATTAATTGCAACATTCTGATCTTTCCAATAAAATTACATACCATAAAAAGAGAGAAGCTGTTTAAAAAAAAAATATGTGTTGGCACTATGCAAAAGAAATGAACTTTTTAGATTAACTAAAAAGGTATAAATATAAAATGTTAGCTTTGAATTATGTCAAAATATATTAAATATTAAACCCAAAATATTTCATGCTGTCATTTTTAAAGGATGTAATCTTTGATGTTGGTAGTTTTCCTTTAAAGTTATTTATGAATCCTCAGGGAAAAAATGTTTTTGGTAGTTGTCTTTTTAATAATGAATATATCTGCTATTTCTTTAAGTGGTTATGATTCCTGTATTTAAAAAAATCCAAATGATGATTATGAGTATTCTATTTCAGAATTCATATTCATGATACAAATTAAAAAATGACCACCTGTTTAGGTCAGTTTTTTTTAATGTATTAATAAAAGACATGTTTACAACTTCAAAAGACTTATTTTTAAACAATAAGGTAAATAGGGAGAAATGCTTTCCTGAAATCCCAAAGGTTATTTAAGAAAAAAGTGTATTGTTTCTATTCATAATAAGATTGGTTCTTCAAATAAGAAATGTTTTTTTTTTTAAATCATAGAACCTTGTATTATACAGGATATACCCTTACTTTAATTTGTAGTTAATTTTCCTTAATTTACAAAGATATTTAAGGTGTTTTGGTGAAGAGATTATTTTGCTTGTTTTAGCCTATCAAACAGAAAAAAAAAATTCATTAAAAACTGAAAAATGCGCTTCTTATTTATGGATTTAGTTTTTTAAATGTTTTTAAATTTCATTTTAGTACCGATATAATGATATCCATCAGTCAGTTTTAGCGTGTACATTTTCATAAGAAAACAGGAAAATGTTAAGATTCTCACAAATGCTGATATTGTATTTCAGCTGAATTACATTAAATTAGTTGTAAAAAAATTATAATTCATATAATATGCCTAAATGGAATTTAATTAATATTTTCTTTATTTAGAATCCATACATGTTAATAGAAAGGCATGTACATTAAGCACGGTGTAATTATTAAGATCATTATCATTATCCAGGTATAATAAATTTTACCCAGTTGTTTACACATTATTATAAACACAATTGATTTAATACAGATATGTGATATATACCTGTATGCTTGTCTTTTTAATCATGTATTCCCATAGAGAATGGAATGAATTGATGTTACCACAGTGTGACAAAATAAGGACGTCATTGTTCTTGTACTATAAGCATAGTTAAGAAAACTTTAAGAGTGTTTGGAGAGAGATAGAAAGATGAAGAGACAGAGAAGAAGACAAGGAAAGAGGAGAGAGAGAGAGAGAGGCAAAAAACAAATGACAGATAGATGGACAGACTGAGCCATTGACAGAGAGAAAGAGAAGAGACAGGGACTAATGAATGAAAAATTCAAACTCAGAATAAAATATATTACCCTATCATAGGGAGAAATCTCCCCAATTGCTAATCTGTCTCTCTGTCTTGCTTTTTTTCTTGCTTTCTTTCTCTTCCCATCTCCTACCTGTCTTTCCCTCACCTCTTCTCTTTCAGGCTCTTGTCTCTGTCTCTGTGTTTTAGGATGAGGTAAAAAAGTAAAGATCGTAGGGTGGAACCATTTATTTTAGTAAAAAATGATAATTTAATTTAAAATAAAACAAATAAGGGAACAACCAAATTTGCCTCACTATCACAAATGTATACATTTTGAAGATTTGTTTTCAATTTTTCCTGTGCAAAATATTGTAGACAACATTGGTAACAACACGTTATTCTAAATATTTATAATTATACTTAAACTTAAAAAGTCTTTATAGAATAAAGTTCAAAATACTAGCTGAAGCTTAATTTCTACTGAATTTTATTTTGCAGTTAATACTATATGTCCATTAATTCAATCATATGCTATTAATCTAGCTTTTGAATTATATGTACATATACATGCACTTGTACTACCTAACATAGGCATTTCAATTTTAAGCCGTTTTAAGAGTTATTTTTAAAACATTGCAATCTCTAGCAACCCAATCCAGAAGCATTCTGAAAAATGATGTCACTAAATTCAACCTCCTCTCTGCCTCCCTCATTTTCCCATTAAAAAAAAAAGCCCACAGTTGCCATTATTTCTACAATAATGGAACATGTACTGCTATGTACTCTATATCGCAACTTTAAAACAATGAATACAAAGATTTTTACATAACACTAAACATTACATTCAGAAGTTATTGAGGTTCTAGGTATTTGTTTGAAGATTTCAAATTGTATGAAAAGAAATATTATTAAAATTTCAGCTTTCTGAATGTTTGGGAGTTAGAAATAAAACCTTTGAGCAAAAATGTCTCCCTTTTGAAGTAACACTATTATTCCTTGACATGAAATTGAGAATAAATAAAATAATTGCCAATTAAATTGCAAAAAAAATTCAACAAACTGTTAGGGCTGATGTACATATCTCACAATTGCTAGAACTCAAAAATTATAAAAAGCAAATACATGGCCTCCATTTCTTATTTGTTAAACCTAGGCTACTACTTATTAAAAGTAGACTACTACTAGTGATTGGAGGAGGGAGGGAAATGGAGCCTAAGCCAAGAAAAAGGGGGGAAATCTTTTTCTTTGCTCCTCAAAGGGTTTTGGGCCTAATTATTTTTAAGTATAATCCAACCAACATCTTCTCATGCTTAGCTGCACTGAGTGACACTATTTGTGATGCCCAGTCTGCTGAAACTGAGCAGGTTGCTGTCAGTTTAAAAATGACTATAATAAAAGTGACCACGAAGATGGATCTTGTGATTTTGCGTTTCTAATCAGTCATCTGTGAAGAACACTTTTGCTTTGATTCAGCAGACTGGTGACAGCCATGATTGATAGTGCACGAGGATAGAAAAAGGTTATTAACTGTCTTCCTATTAAACTCAATGTATTACCCCTCTAGGTGCATCTCCTACTGTAAGTTAAAGCACTTACTCAGGTAAGGTCAAGAATGAGCTCTATAAACAGTGTCTGTCCTGTCGAAAATGAACAAGGAACTCATGGTACATTTTTTTTTATTTAGCATAAACTTCATTTAAATTCCATTAGCCTAAAAATTGGAGTACCCCTTTTGCAATGGTGCCCATAGGGAAAACATTTTGTCTACAGCATTATAGGTGTACATACCTTCAAATGTAAAGATTTGTGGATGTAATTATATCTGTACATATTGGACATTTGCATTTATGGGTATTTAACTTATACATGTGAAAAGAAATCAAATGATTCCATTATCTATGAAGAAAACACTTTTTGGTAAACTACATAAAAATTATAGATTTCCATATTTCATATAATATCTGCAAGATTTCTGTGGAAATATAGGATTTACATTAATTATCTATAGTCCATAAATGATTTAAAAATCTTTTAAAGTTAATGATTAAAGAAAACAGATTATCATCAATTTATAATTTTTATGTATTAGGAATTCTAGTTATTTATAGTTCTCCTTTTTTTGGACAAAATTTATTCCATGATAATTTTTAAAGTTGGAATAATATATAACAAGAATGCAATTTTAATTTCATTATATTTTGGACATTTTAAACTGAAAAATAAAAAAATATTTTGGATCCTAAGATATTTATATATTTCTAATTTTCTTTTACATATAATTACTGGAAGCGGGAGAGACTGGCTATTAAATTAAATAATAAGGTTTATTAAATGTTAATGTACTCATTTTTACCCTCTGAAACTGCAGTCTACTCAGAGGATTTCTATACACTCTTTCAATGTCTTTTTTTCCAAACAGTTTAGATTTATAGGTTTGTATCCTGGGAGATAACAGTGAATTTCTGCATTCATTTAAATCCATAGCACTGTTTTTCTTAGATTTCACATTGCAAACATTCAATACATATCAAATGTTATTTGAATTAGCAAAACATATTTTAAAATATCAATCTATGAGCATCAGGTTAACACTTTAAACTAAGTCAACCAAAAGTTCAATTTGGTACATCCAGTTGTTTGTAATACAGCAACTGGGCAACCAGATGTTTTAGTTACTAGCCTGGTCACTAAGTATAGAAAATATATCCAAAAGTTTATCATAATATCCCAAGACCATTTTCCTGGGAGGAAAACATACTTCCCAAACTCTTTTCCTTATTTTATAAAATTCTTGGTAATCTCTAAATTTGTTTTTTAATCACATTTAAATAAAATAGTAAATTTTTTTAATGAAAATATGTTTAAAATGAAGGAATGAAGCTCAAATTTTAGTTTGTCTATTGACATTTCATTATATTATCAATGATTCTTACTATTACATTTAATAATACAAACATGACTCTGGCAGAATATTAGCTACTTGGATATCTTCTTTTTTTATTATTACTAAGGCTCTATGTTTTCACATTTTCTAGTACTTTATAATCCTATTGTACCTAAAAATGGATGTTTCTCACAAGAGATATTAAAATAACTTTCATAAACATATTCATATGATTACATTTTTCTTAGGTACATACTTTAGAATACCTACAATTTCCTTGATAGATTTACTTTTATTGTTAACTCAGAACTGTTATAACCCTATGAAACTTTTCAACTTTGTATACTTGCTCTCTGCCAGCTGAGAGGTCACACTGGGTAGGAGAGTAGCTACTTCAGTAGGAGAGAGAATAAGAACAGGACTAGCTATGTCTGTTCTTAAACAGCTATCTGTAAAATGCAGAAGTATTTTACTTTGTTTTTCAGTGGGATTATAACAACATTATAAGGATTAGCATGTTGCATGAGAATTTGGAGAGATCTTTTATTAGGTCAAATAAGCTGGGGCCCATTTACTGGAGTCTCCAGTGCCTTTAGCCCTTGATTCTAAATTCAAAGAAAAAAATACCATTCTGATATTTTACATAGCAATAAACTTCCTGTTCTCAACTAAAGTACTGTCTTTCCCTAAATCTATTTCTTCAAGAATTAAAAAACTCAGAGTAGGCCCAGGCCCATGAAGGTGGAAAAGTGGGCTTACACGGTCTCTTCTCTTTCAAAGCAAAAGCTTTGAATACATATTACAGAGAAGAGACTAGATGGGAGATCATACGGAACATCAGTCATTTAGATGGAGGTCATTTCCATCTTAAGTTATCTGATTATGAGTCTATATTTCCATGACTAAAGTTAATGATGGGCCATTTTTCTAAACCAAATGGGAACAGATATAGTAGATGTTACAACATCAAAAACACACCTTCAACCTTTCTTGGATGTAAAATTTAAAACACACACACACACACACACACAACACACCAATGGCAAATTAATTCTGTACCAACATTAGGGAAAACAGTGGGTTACATTTTTGTTTGGCTTTTGTGCAAGCTACTTAATTTCAATTCTAGTGTCACTACTTGATTTCATCTACCAGTGGGATAAAAATCATTTAAGTTCATAACTTGTCCTTACAAACTTCTATTTGCAACTCTGGTGCGTTTTTCTGTTCCACTCCCAGAGCTATCTTACTCCTTTTCCTTTTCTGAAGAGCCTACCCCAGGTGACAGGATGAGTTGCTTGGTATAAGTGTGTGGACAAAGTGAGAAAAGAGTGGCAACAACTACTGTCCCTCCTAGAGTACCTGAGCGCAGTGGCGGCGGCAGCCTCTACTACCCATCCCTATCCCTGTCTCCAGTGCTGCTTCTGTGTCAGGCTCACCGGTGATTTGATAGGCTTGTCGGGTTGCCATGGTGTTGACTTCTTGCCTCTGAGGAGCTGCCCAATGGCTGTGGGTCTAGGATTAAAGCGGGAAGAGGCAGCCGCCACAGCTGTTTCAGCTACAGCAGTAGCTGAAACAAGAGGGAGGAGGAGGAAGGGGAGGTGGAGGAGGAAGGCAGCTAGCATGCAGTATCAGGCGCTATACACGGCCAAGGCAGCCTGGAGGGGATGGTAGTGTGAAGCGATAGAAAAAGGAAGGGTGAATGCTAGACACAGTTCATCGGGGAAAGTGAAGTGATGAATTCCAGAATAGACGGGTCAGGGTTCATTTCTCAGAAATCTTCCAGGGTTAGTATTGTTCACACCCAAGAAATCATCATGAGGAATAGCAGCGGTGCTGAAGGGTGTAGGAGGTAAGAGAAGAGTGATAGTAGAGAAAAATAAATAAATCGTAACAACTAATACAAGACATACACACATACACACACATACATACACACACACACACACACACACACACACACACCCCAAATTGGCGAGTAAGTTACCTGACATTTCAAGAGGCTCTAGAGACTGAAACTTCAATTTAGAAAATCCAGGTTGGCCGGGATGGGACTGCGGGGAGGGTATGCTTTTGTACAGTAACAAAGTGAAAGAAATACTTGTACTACGTAAGAGCTCCAGTGGTAATAAGGCGAAAGTAGGGAGTGGTGGGGCGATACAGAGCCCCAAATGTAAATCGTAAACTCGGAAAGGAAACGGAGAAAATACTGTTAAGGATAAGTTCAGCAGAAAAGAAAAGAGAAAGTTATTTTTAAAAAGAATAGAGCTGAATCTCCAAAGTTCCCAAATTCCTTGGGATGAAGGATGAAGTTGTGGGGAGGTAGAGATGAGGGAGGAGAAAAGGGGCGCGTTCTGATATAGAGAGCTAGTCTAGAATGTCTGAAGAAAGTGACAGATTAGCTCGGATAATTAAGAAGATCCCAGTTCCAAATAAATTGGTAACAGAAGGGGAAAGTGAGAAAAGAATGGAAAAAAAAAACTGTCAGCAAAACTAACTTAACAGAGATTTAGAGAATCAGAAGAAGGAGGGGGAAAGATTCCAAATCAAGGCGAATAAAAGGGTAAACTAAGTATTACTTAAAGAAGGAATAACCAAAATAAGAAAGGGAATGAGAGAAAAGCGAGGTATGGGGTGCTGGGTTGAGGGGGTGGGGTGTGCAAAGGACCTAAGAGAGTGGATAAAGTAAATGGCAGTCAACTGGAAGAATCGAGAGTGAAGGAGGAACAACTAGGTGGGAGGGAAGAGGGTGGAAGAGACAGAGGGAGGAGACAGTCGAAATGAAGAAGAGAATTGGAGACAAGGTACTGCGGTCAGTGCTGGGTCTGAGGTTGAGGTAGGATTTCTACAGTTCTGAGCTCATCGACCAGCCTGCTGGAGTCACTATTCAATCCGAGTCCCAAACACACGCCTCACTAACTACTTTACAGCCACTTTCATTGATTTTCTTTATCAAATAAACATAATACCCGTTACAGCAACACTTCCTCTTCATGCAGGCAGAATGTCAGAAACTCTGATTGCTGCATTTCTTCTGATTGCGGTTTTCCCCTCTAAACAAATAGCGTTTTTTTCATACAAATGATCAGATATATGCTTACTAATGGAGCTTTGGGAGGATACCTCCCCCTTCGATAATTTGGAAAGTATCTTGTGAGGTAAAACAAGTAGATAGGAAAGGTTTTCAGACACCCTGAGGTCCAGACACAAATCTGTACTTGATAGTGGTCGCTCTCATTTACATATTTATTTTTGCTAATAAGTAGTAACTCATTTTAGTGAGGAAAGCTAGAAAGAAGTTGATTCTATTATACCTGCAGGGAAATTAACACAACTCCAACAACCATACCTAAGTTACTCCCCTACGTGCTTTAAAACACACACACACACACACACACACACACACACACGCAAAAATATATGTAGACTTTTTACAAAAGTATTTTCAAAAAAGTAATTCCCTTCAAAAGCTGCCTCTGAACCAAGTTCTTCTCTCTATGTCAAAGGGCTGCTGAATTATTCATTATTGTAATTACTATCATCATTGTCATTACCCCTTTCCATGTGGAAATAATTTTATTATCGTAATTTGATATCTGAAGAATTTCCTGTTAGTCGTTTGATAATCATTTTTTCCTGCTGAAAAGAAAAGTTTTGTTTATAAATGAGATAGAGAAATGTTTTAAATGCTTTGATGTTTGCTATAGATTTCCGTTTATCTAATCGATCGGAATGCCAATAAATCGATTAAAGGTTTAGTGTTTTACAAACAACCATTTTGTGCTTTTTGATTTTACGTTCAGAATGATTTTAATAAAGCTAATGCTTTCCTTCAGTATCCTCCCTAAAGAAAGCTAATATTTCACTCATTTTATTATTTTGAATTGTAAGTTAAAATATTTCAAACAGCAAAATAAACACAAATACAAGCAATGGCTGGATCTCTTTAAATTTCATTTTCTCTCTCCTCAAAGTATTTAAGCAAAGCCCTTTAAAACATGGTGAATTATATGTGATCTTACAGTGATTGCAGAATATTAAATTAAACTTAGATAAATCCGCATCGAAGGAGGCAGTACCCAATCCTGAATTTATTTCCCATTTTCTATAACAGCATCACTGCACTCCTCTCTTTGCAATGACAATGTGCCAAATCTAGGCATTTTGAAAACATTTTCCATATGCTTTAACTGGAGACTGATAGACAAAGAAGAAAAGGCGATGATCTTTTTGCTCTTGAGGTATATGTTTCCTTTAACTTTTTTTCTCTTAAGCTTTCACTGATTGTTATTTTAAGGGAGAAGTTTGAAAATCATTACAGTTAACCTCTTCTCCCCCTTCCACTTTTTTCTTTTTTTTCTTTCTTTTTTCTTTTCCCCCCACTTTGGTCTCCGTGTAATCAATTCCTGAACTGGAGTTTCAGTTACGATTTAATGCAGAGCTATCATTTCTATACTTTGGCTTACAACGTTTTTTCCCCTAAAAGCTTTGATTCATTTAGTTTTATGCTTGCTGTTTTTTGTAATTAAAGATGGTTTTAATTATACATTTTGTAAGTTAGATCAGATGTGCTGTTTGTTTACTGCAGGTTTTTTATCGGTGCTTCTAATTTATATTTAGGTTTTACAGAGCAATAGAGGTGGTGGCTTTTATTTAACCATAAATTCTGCACGTTTGCTTTGGAAACTTGAGTGTTGGAAGGAATATAACTTTTTTTCTTGTTTTATGATCATCGTATCTAGCTGAGGGAGTTTAGCACTATTGTCTAGTAGAATAAGGACTCTAGTCTCAGTGAAGAAAGATTAATGGATTTTGGTTAAAAAGAATTGAAAACTTGGTTGTCTATACAATGAAATTCCTCTTCCTTCCTTCCTTCCTTCTTTCCTTTCTTCCTTCCTTCCTTTTTTCCTTCCTTCCTTCCCTCCCTCTTTTCTTTCTTCTTTCCTTTCTTCCTTTCTTTTTTTCTTTCTTCTTTCCTTCCTTCCCTCCTTTCTATTTTTATCAGTTTCATTCTCTCCTAAGATTCTTCCCTGGACGGAAGGTAAAATCCCAGTTGAATACTCATGCTGAAAATAGACTACAGCGTGTGCCTGAGTGTCTATGTCTCTGTGTGTTTTTAAGGGGAGTCGGGGGCGGGGGAATCGGTTGTTTTCCCTGATTTGCATAAGAGCTGTTGAACTGGCTGTGAAGTTAGTAAACTGCTATTGTTCGGGGCTAAGTCCTGACTGATTTTGTTTATAAACACCAGGGTGGTTGCTGTGAGGGGAGGGAGGTCAGAGTACTGTCAAAGCGCTGACCTCTGAAAGGCCAGAGGGCGTCTGACTTCGTTCATCTCTCTCTCTCGCTCTCTCTCGCGCGCTCTCTCTCTCTCTCTCTCTCTCTCTCTCTCTCTCTCTCTCTCTCTCTCTCTCTCTCTCTCTCTCTCTCTCTCTC
>NW_020954590.1:23730497-23737653 GCF_900497805.2 Vombatus ursinus
CTCTCTCTCTCTCTCTCTCTCTCTCTCTCTCTCTCTCTCTCTCTCTCCTCTTCTCTCTCTCCTTCCCTCCTTTCCCTCATCCGCGGCTATCTCCCCTTTCCCCCTTCCCCCTTCCGCCTTTACCCACTTTATCTACTTTTGCCTTTCCAACCAAGGCCAGAAGCTTAGGTTTAGGGTATCAAATCCCAAAGACATGCTCAGGGAAGGAGCTGAAAGAGGGCGTCTGGGACTGCAAAAGAAAAGATAGAAGCCGGCTGAGACCTGGAAGGTTTCACACCCCCATTCCCTCTCCCCACTGTGTCCTTTATTAGGTGTAACATACATGCATATGTCTGTATATTATATACATAGATACATACATTTAAAAGTCTGGACATTATTAGTCTTTGTGGAAAGGGAGTCAAGGGATGGGGAGGGGGGTGGAAGTGAGGAGATTTGAGGAAGAGGTGAAGGGAGGGAGCCAATCAGGAGCTGAACTATTTAACATGCAAAATATGTTGTCAAGATGCTTTTATCTTTAGAACTTAACTTTGATAAAAATTACTTGATTATCGGTGCACCTTCACAAACTAAATGGCGTCCGCGGGGATGTTAGGGAGACTTTTAAATGCCAATATTTGTTTTTCGTTCTCCTTGCAGAAATATACTTTTCTTATACTAAAGAGATTAGACTTTTAATTTTTTTTTTGGCCAGTGCTGAATTTTGTTGATGTGCATATTAGATGTGAGTATGTGATACCTTCAGAAATAAACCATACGCTTTTCGCCTGTGTCAACTTTTAAAAAAAAGGGGGGGGGGGAGGTACAGAGATTGCTATCAGGTTTAAGTATGTTTTGAAAAGAAGTTGCTGAGTTAAACAAAAATGTTAGTTAATACACTGCCTTTGTCAAATAGCCCCTGGGAGGAGAAGACACAACAAAAAGCGGGAAGGAGGAGGGGGCTGAGGATCTGAAAGTGTCTGTTGCTTAGATAAAGGGTTTCTAACATTGAAATCTTGTAATACCTCGTTTCAAACTGAGCTCATCTATAGACTTAGGGAGCGCAGTCAAAAGACAGGGACCCTCTTTCCCTTGGGCTGGGACTGGCGGGGAGAGGGTGGGAGGTGGGGAAGAGGGAAGTGGAACCTTTATTAGTGAATTGATGAGGTGGGGGTGGGGAATAGGGGGAGGGAGAGAGAACGACTATAATTATACCTATTCTAATGCCCTGAGTGTCCGCACAGGAGATTTGGGAAATAAAACATGCCTCAGAAAGCGTCTGGATGTAGAAATTGTATTGGTCTTACTGTTAATTTCTTCTTGGACCACAATCCTCAGACCTACCACTCTGGTCTCCTCCTCGCTGTCCCCACTTCGCGATCCTTCACCCGGTCAGAAGGAGTTTGTTGGGGGCTTGGATGGGGGGAGGAGGGAGTTGGGGGAGGTGAGGGTCGTGGGGGAGGTCGTGTGGGAGGGAAGGATCAGCCTGTTTCACTTTGAAATGAAAACTATCAAAGCTTTGCAGTGGCAGCGGAGGGCTTGAAATCTTTTTTTTTTATCCCAAAGAGGATCGCTAAGTGGAGAGAAGTTTAGGGATGACCCGACGTGATGGGGTAGGGGGAGGGGGGGGGAGAAGGGTGAAAGGAGCGGGTAGGCAAAGGTTGGTGAAAGCGGTGTCCGTAGAGACCGAAGAGCAGCAGCTGGGGTCTTTCCCTGAGCTCAGTGCAAGGAAAGGGGGAGAGGGAGGGGAGGCTAGGAAGCCTTGCAGCCGGGTCGAGCCGCTGGGGATCCCGCCTGCATCAGCAGTATAGCCCTCGGGGTCTGCTCACTGCTCTTGAGCGGCTTCCTTCCCCCCTACCAGCTCCACGCTCCTCCACTTTTATCGCATCCCACAAACCTGCTGCTGCTTCTTGAAATTAACCTTCTTCGATTTTCCTAGCTACGTGGCGATCTCCGTGTTCCTTCGAAACTGTTAACATCCCGTAGTCTCTACCCTCTACCCCCAATCTCCCATCACCCAGCTACCATTCTTAGGGAAGGAGAGAGACAGGAGAAAAGAGAGACGATACAAAACGTTACAAGAGACAGTGAACAGTAGCAGAAGAAAAGATTGAAAATGTGAACTCTCCTCTCACAAATCCTGCCCTCTCCTCCCCTTTGTTCGCTTGGTTGTAATTCAAGAACCCTAAAAGCTTTATTCTTCCAAGAAGAAGTGAAGGAAAATTGACAACCAAAAGAATGACCGATATTACGTTTTGGCATTAATGACATTAATGTTATTGATGATATTGGAGGAGAGCAATAGAACTTTAGAACTAAATTGTCTTTGTTTTCCTATTCTAGCGAAAGAAAAAAAAAATGCCACTTTCTTCACCTGAGTTTGAAATAGACATATTGTTCTCAGGTGTTTCCTTCATCATATGCATTCTGAAGTCGGAAGTTTCGGGAAATTATTTTTCTATAATTGAACTAGGATCCTTACTTCTCTCCCTCAGTCCTTGTTCTCTCTCTCCCTAATTTGAACCTGAAATCCCCATCTTAATTTTCCCTCAATCTCATTAAATGCTTCAGATACATATATATGAATGCATATAAGTATGCATATACGTTCATATCTATGAGAGTGTATATGCTTATTGGAGTGCTTTATTCTTTGGAATGTAATAATGTAAAGACTGTTGCTATATTAGTCCCCCTTTTGTTATATGTTGCGGATGGTTTTCATTTTAGGGATAACCTATGCTAAGCTTATCGTTTGCATATTGATGATACACTATCTTGTTAAGGTAAGGTTTCGAACAAAGTACCTCTTAAGAAGCCAAAAGTGTTACAGTCTGTGGTTTTCTTTGGACGGAAGTTTGGAATGGAATGGAATGGTTTCTTGGGATAAGTAGATTATTTTCTTTCAGTAAAGATTTAGAAGACCTAGTTTCCAATATATTGGCAAATTTTGTCCCCTCCGTGGTAACTCTATTTTTTTCTTAATAAGGTCATACATATTAATTATTCCATCTTCTCCACACACCCTTCCCCCCCCCCAAAAAAAATCTAACCTTAACAATCTCCTTTAAGCAAAGGAGTTTTCTGACCCTGGCCTATTCCTGCCCTTGGAGAAGGGATGGGGGGAAGCATCCTTTTATTCTTCAGTTATTTCTGTATGTGTTTTTAATTCCTTTTGGCATCAGTTTCAGGATTTGCAAAATGGTCCCACAGAATGGAAGGTTTAGGGCCCAGAAAGATGCATGTTTATATCTTCTGTGTTTCCAAGGACTTGTGATAAACCTTTTTGTTGGTATTTGGTGGATTTGGTGCTTAAGGCCTGAGACAAGGTTTTGACGCATATCCTAGGAATCCTCAACTTCAAAGGCATGTTGCCTCCAAAGGAGGTTATGGTTCACCTGCCCAGATTCCTTGACATTGTGACTATCTCTTGTTTTTCACTCTTATTTGAGTTTTGTTTCTCTTGTGCTTTCACTAGAATTTCCATTTCTGAAACACTAGATATATGGATCATAGTTGTGTCCTACAGCATATTAAGATACTATTTGAATAGCTATGCATTTTACAATTGATTTTACATATCATCAGTAGGATGGCATTTTATAATCATCAGTAGGGGGTATTTAAAAGTATGTCTATTCCTAGTTTTTAGTTAATTATCTTTTAATGAAAGTGTCATTCACATTCACATCTGTAGTATTGAGAAAAGATAATTAGATTTTCAAATGAGAATCAGCCACCTTAAATTTTACCCAAGAAAATACTTGGAGTATATTTCATTCTAATGAGATCTGTAGTGGGGTTTAAAAATTCACCATAACATGCTTCAAGAAAGATAATTCTACAGACTCACAAGATGAAAGCATATTTATAAAAATAAGTCCTGTTAAAGGTATTTTATTGGATTTGTGTAAATCTGATACAATATTCAAAATATAACTTAGTTGCTTTCTTCTTTTTTAGCTGGTTTACTGGGAAGTTTACTCTTAGTTGGGTAATTTCTTCAGCCTAGCCCTAAAATCAGGAGTATACAAGCAATATGTACATGCACAAAGAAAATACAAATATATAATGAAAATATACATTGTATGATTTGTACATGTGTAACCCCATGCAAATGCATATGTCAGAAATTTACATATATCTGCATATACATTCAAACACATAAGATGTTAAACCTATTGTCTTAGCTTATTTTTAATTCGTGGTCCCTAGATCCATGATTCTCCTTTAGTCCATAGTAAACGAGTCTTTAGTCCAATAATAATTTTACTTGATTTGTTTTAAATTACTGCATAGCTAAAAAGCCACGATTCTTTTATTTATTTATTTGCTTTATGTTTCTTTTTTCTAAAGCCCATCTACTTTCTGTGTTAATAACGAAGTTTTCAGACTTGTGCGTGTGTATATGTGTGTGTGTGTGTGTGCGCGCGCGCGCTGTGTGTGTGTGTGCGCTGTGTGCTCGCACCCATGGAGTTCCTTCTCAGCCTCCCTCTTCTTCGGGCTGGTTGCTCTGCCTCCCGATTCAGCCCCCTCCGAGTCCTAGAAGAAGCCACTACAGCAGCCTTAGCTCCTCTAAGTCCCGGGCTGCGCGTCATTTGCAGTCTGGAGAATGTTGATCACCTCACTAATTACACCACTCTTTCTCTTTCTCCCTCTCTCTCTCTACGCCCCTCTTCTCTCCCTCCCCCCCCCCTCTCCCTCTCTCTCCCTCTCTCTCCCTCTCTCCCTCTCTCCCCCTCTCCCTCTCTCTCCTCTCTCATTCCCAGAGTGCATATCGGGAATAGACACACAAAGACATGCGCACTCAACTTAATCAGCCATTTTTTTAAACAGGGCTAAAACGATAATAATTAGCAGAATAAAGACATATCGGATTTTCATTTCCTTTCCTCCTTTTCCCAACCCGTTCACAACCAAACAGCGAGACCGCGGTCGGCACATGCTTTAACTACTCCTGGACCCCCAAGGACCGCTCCATGCCCCCCACTTTTTGCTCCAGCATTTTTATTTTCGCCCAATAAAGTTCGAGGATTTTTTTTTTATTTTTTTATTTTTTTTTTCCTAAATGAACCTCTCGTTTTACTTGGATGTGATCAGCTGTAAGTAAAATAAAAGCAAAACAAAAAAAAAGGCGAAGATCGAATAGGAACTGCAGGGGAAATGGAAAGTAAGTTTTTTCTTTAACTTTTATTGAGTAGTTTGTGTTAAATTTAGGTCGAGTATCGATTATCTTTCCAGGCTGATCTTGCACAATCTTTGATATTTCGCTCCCTCTCTCCCTCTCCCTTCTCTCTCTCTCTCTCTCTCTCTCTCTCTCTCTCTCTCTCTCTCTCTCTCTCTCCCCCTCCCTCTCTCACACACATCCCCATATCCCGAGTATCTTCCCCCCCCTTTTCTGTCTCTTTCCCCCTTTTTAGATACAAGACTTGCTGTGCTTTAGGAGGAAGGGGAATTGGAAGGTTTTTTCCCCCCCTTTTAGGGGTGCTTTTTTTCGGGCTTTAACTTTTGGATTAAGTGGTTGATACTATACGTTTTACAGAGATTTTTCTTTCTTTCTTTCTCCCTTCTTCTTTTTTTACTTTGAGCCTTTTGCTTTTTAGAGGATCTGGAAAGCTGTCAGATCAGAAGCTTTCCGGGGCTGTCAGAAGTCACCGCTCTCCGAAAAACTCCCCTGATACCATCCTCCCCTTTCGCCCCCCTTTACGGGATGACCCTTCATCTCAAATCAACCTCCAAAAGTTTGGAGATTTGTGGGTTTTGCATAGATTTTTTTCTCACCCCTTCTCATCTCCTACCCCACCCCATTCAGCCTCTTTACTGTCCTCCCACCTAACACCCACCCACCCCCAGTTCTTCTGTGGGTGCTTATTCCGCGGGGATGGTCGAGACCCCGGGGTATGTGTGCTTTTGGCGGGGGGGGGCATGTAGTGTTGAGGGGGGAGGAGGGAAGTGAGTGGTAGGAGCGTATGCAGGTAAAGGATCGGGCATCTGGGGCTTGGAGGGGGAAGAGAGAGTATGTGTTTGTGTCCCTTTTGCTTTGCCAAGGACAGCAGGCAGTAGGAAGAGTCCGTTAGGAGGCGGATTTGCTTCCCGGAGCCTCAATGAGCGAGAGATGCGGCGATAAAGACCGTAGGCTTGTCTCTCAGGGGTGCCTGAGTGGCCCTAGAGTTGCTGGTGCCTTTTGCTGCTATTTGTGCGATAGACAAGGGGGCAGACTCCTCAGGGTTTGGGTCGTGAATTTAACCTGCAGTTGTACATATTATATGCTTTCTTTTTAAAAAGAAGTGGGGAGGGGGGTAAGAAGGGGAAGAGAGTAACCGATCCTGATGGAAACCCAGAAAATGGTTACGTTTATAAAGCTGAACTTCATCTCTTCCCTCGATCCAAGAATCAAGTGCACCTCCTTCATTCCCCGAGCGGGTAATGGAAAGGGCTTTAATTGCCTAGTTCTCTCTCATCTTTACTCCTGACCGCCTACCCTACCCTTCATTCCCTGATTTCCTCTTTTAATCGGAAAAGGATAAAATTGCATGTAGAATTCAAATAAAAGTTTCCTATCCGATGCCCAAGTTACGCAGGATCCCCCATAATATCCCCTCCCCAACCCCCTCCCCCAACAGCAGAAGATGTACTGGTTTGTATTTCCTTTTGTTACCTGAGAGCCGGGCGGGGGTCTCCCATCGGCTGCTGGGGGCATCGGGTCCAGCCAAAAGGGAAGACACCGTCAGGCGGGGTTTGGCCGAGTCTCCTCACTTCCTCGAGGTTCCAGTGAGCCTGTAGCTACAGCTCCTTAAGGCACCCTCCTCCTAGGTACCAAAGGCTCAGATCTCAAGTACAGACCCCCCCCCCACCCCAGCCCCCACCTTGACTTCACCCCTCCCCCATTACAAAAAAACCAACCACCCAACAATAAAAACAACCCCCAAAACCAAACAAAAACCCCAAGACAAGTTCACAGGCTGAAGATGGTGGATTGACATTGAGTCAGACATAGGCAGGTTCACCAGGAAATCTGGCCGTCCCGTTTTCTGACAGTTGCATTTCCTCTCCTTGAGTCCGTTTTCCTTTTTTTTTTTTATTAACCATGTTCCAGGTTTAATCAAGGATCATGTAGATGGCAAAAGGAATGAGAGAGAGAGAGAGAGAGAGAGAGAGAGAGAGAGAGAGAGAGAGA
>NW_020954590.1:23740253-23750253 GCF_900497805.2 Vombatus ursinus
GACAAAAGCCTCTTTAATCTCTGCAAGCTGTTTGTTTTTCTTCAAGATTCCTGTCTGTTTGGGTTTGAAAAGTCATGTTTATTGAGGAGATGATTCTGAGGTGTGACATTAAAATAATATATGATTTTGGGGATAGTTGCTATTCTCCTGTTTAATTTGCAGAACTACTTTTTATGCCTGTCAAAACACACAGTTAATCTATTCTTATTTACTATTAATCTCAATAAAATTAATCTTAACTATGCTTTATTCATTGGCTTAAAATATCTAATTATATTCAATTAACTGCTGTCATAGTAATTAACATTGCTTAATTGCCTCTGCATATATTTATGTAAAGCTCATTAGTTGCTGCTTGCTCTTTTTTTCCCTCCTTTTCTGCTTTCCATTTTTACTGTTGTCAGACCCTGACATCCAACCAAGTCTAGTTTTTGACCATTTTGAGCTTTCAGGGTCTGAGTATGTCAAAGACAGCAAATTATTTTCTGCCATTTTATTTAAGTGAATGTTATTTCTTTTCTATATGCAGTTCCTGGTTCTGCCTTTTAAAACAATAATCTGTTTATCCCCCCCCTCCCCAACACACACACACATACACTCCAACCCACAATCTCTTGTCCCCCTACTATAGCAGACACAAAAATATTTTCTGGCCATGTTAGAAATTTGAGAAGCCAGGTTAAGCTTTGTGTTTATAAATGAAGAGCCTTTCTCTATCTGCCTTGGGGGCTGTACCCCCAAGGCAGAACTCTCTTGCTCCAGAACCACTCAAAGGGTTAAACACTTGGCCAAGGTTCAAACTAAAAAGCGCCCAGGGAAGGTGCATGTGAATATGTACAAGTTTCATGTAATTAGTGCTTAATTATATTAACATATGCAAATTGTCAACTTAGGAGCTTGTTGAGCTGGCAAAGATCAGCTAGGCACAATTGCTTTATTGTTCTGAAACAATAATGGATTTCAAGTTGGATTGTGGAAACACATAACTAGCTATCTAATTTAACTCATACCATGGTGAAATTTCATTAGTCTCCATGGAGACTGCTTTAATTGTGCTGACTAATGTTCTGGGCTGCAGAATGTCCTAAAAAGAAAGCGCTGTTTGCCTAATCCACCTTACAATGACACTTGTTTGTACATGTTTCCCTTGTGTGAGAATTTGCATATGCAAATAAATAGTTTCTCTGCCCCATTTGTCATGGCTGTTCATTACCCATGAAGAGGACATTGTTACTAGGCTGTTACTGAGTCTCCCAAGACAGGATAGTGTCAACCAGTCCAGCCACATTCTTTCATAATTTGTTTCTGATTAATAGACCAGAGTGAGTCTCATTCTACTCAGGCCTTTGCAGAGGGAAGGTCAGTTCTGTCACAGAAGAGAGTTCCTGCAATAACTGAAGTTTCCCACCTTCTTTTTCATTGGCTAACATAATCATATTTAAACTATGTATTCTTGTTCTCAGAATACTTCCACTAATAATTTCCAGTTTCCTAAAGCAAAAAGATAGGGAAATAAAGGAGATTCTAGTATTGGAATATTAATCCTGTTTTTGACAGAAAGGTAAACTGATATAATTGCTTTTCAGTTGGAGGAATGGGGGTTTATACAAGTGTGAAAGCATCGGAAAAGGATTAGCATTTTTTTGCATAATGAAAAGGTCTGTTGAATAGGGCAGTGAATGGATGACTGAATGACTAAGATGAAAGGAAGATGAAAATGCAGTCTCCTCTTTTTTTATGCCTATGCCCAGCTCTCCCTAAAGTTATGTTTGTCCAAGACTTGAGAAAACAAGCAGAGGCTCAGATTTCAGCAACTTTATAAGATGTCCTGAGTTTCCATCATCATGTGAAGTAATATGTATGATAATCGCACAGCTAGAGGATGATAAACACAGGTTCGTATGTAGAAGAGTTTTAGAAACATGACAGGATAGCCAAATATTGACTACTAGGTATCAAGAATCCTCAGTATTTCACTTGGAAAAAAGAAAGTTATTTTAGAAGTTGACAACAGAATATAATACATTACGTACATTTAATTCAGTGAGGATAAAATGTGTTTATGGAGAAGAGGGTTAAATATTTGTCTCACTTATTGGAACAACATTTTGGGAAAAGTTGTATATTTCTAACTCTTAAGCACTGTTAAGTGTTTAAGTGGCCTGCCCTACTTGGCATGAGTTGAGTAGAGGAGCGGGGAGCTGATGTAAAGAAAGAGGAGAAGGAAGTGGCTATCAAGTGTTTTCTCGGCTTAGAGGTAAAGATAAGATTTTTATCTGTTGTTACCATCATCATCATCATCATCATCATCACGAGTATGCTGTGTTTTTATTAAGTGAAAAAGTCCCCTCCCCATTTTTTCTTGGAGTGTTTTATCTTAACTTTTTGAAACATTTACAGTAGGTTTTCCCTTGTCACTAGTTAGGGCTGTAACTGGTTCACAGTTGACAATGTGATCAGGGCTCCTAATGATGTTCTCTCAACAGTAATTAGGACAGTTAAAATACCATAAGTGTAGAGACACTTTCAAAGGTGGGAATTGGTTCTTTTGTGCATATGTAAATCAGATGCAGTGTGGATAATTATTTATATGTATGCATTTTAAATAGACTCTTTCCAGTTTCAGGTCACCATAATTATCAATTGAGAGCTACCATAGAGAAGTGTTGGCAGATTCCACCAGACATTAACCTGTCCTGTTTGTTGCTAGTCTGTAGAAGCTGAATTAGCTTTTGTACATTAGAGGCATAATTGTTCAAGGACTGTTATTTTGGTTAGATGGAAACTTAGAAAATCAGAAGTGTTTTCATATAAATAAAATTGTAAAGGTTGCCTCTTGAGTGTGGAACTATTTGCTAGGAAAACTGTTTGATCTTTGTTGTACAATGACCAAAACTCTTTACTAGAGTCCTTTTTAAAAATTGGTAAAGAAATTCTGGGTTGTTTTAGAAACTTTTATGATTAACTTTAATGATATACTTTAAAGTGTCTTTTAAAAGAACAAAAAAAAATCCACATGGTGGCTGTTCTTTCAAACATGTAGAAGGGCTTATTAAGGTATTTCCATATGAAAAATGTGTGAATTTAAAAAATAAATTCATTTGTATTATAAAACATTGTTAACCAAGCACCATGTGTTGTAACTGGCAGCTTTCCAGCCACTGTTGCACTGGATAACACATGGGTTAATAGTAGTTGATGTGATATCTGCATTCTTACTGAATGGACAAGAGCCTAGAGTGTTCTGATACTGAGATTTTAAGATTTTTGAGAATGAGATGGAAAGCAGAATATATATTTATATGTGAAGAGATGGACACATATGAGAACTTAAAAGCACAAGATTTCTCTTGGTACTTGTTTCAATTACCAAGATCATAGTGTCACTCACATTTCTTTAATAGCTAAAGTCAAATTGTCTTTTAATGAGGATTCACTGTCATTATTTTCTGGCATAAAGATTCCATTTTTTTGCAGTATTAATGTATATATGTGATACGGTATTTACACTTTCATTTATTAATTAATTCCTTAGTTTCAGAAGCTCAAAACTTGCCTTGAAAAGTTTGCAACTTCTAGCACCATATTCAAATTCTAGCTCAGGGGTATTTCCCTCTGTCTCCTACTTCCCAAATCCTTTAACAATTTATGAGTGAAACAAATATGTATCATATTGAGATATTTTAATATATGTCCATAATTGATGAATTACTATATAAAATGTATTAGAAAGTTGTTTCATTTCTAATGTGATAATATAGACATAGACAAATGGATGATTGAGAGAGATGGATAGATGAGGGGGAGACAGAGACAGAGACAGAGAGAGAACTTTAAGGTTTACAAAGAGCTTTCTTTGCAAAAACTCTGTGAGGTAGGTAGTATAAGTATTATCTCTATTTTTTACATGAGGAAATTGGGGCTCTAAAAGTTAAAGTAACTTACCTGTGATTACATAGATATGAGATGGGATCTGAGATGGGCTCTGAATCCAGATCTCTTAACTCAAAATCCAGCGCCTATCTATTCTATTTACACTGCCTGTCAATATCCTTATCCATTTCATAATCGTTAAGAAAAATCTTTAAAAATAGGGATTTTTTAGTAGACTGAATTAGTTAATGTATAATGATCTAAAGGTCAGAAGTTGCAGCATCTATGTAGGTGTTTCTAGTGCTTCAGGTTCATAGTTTTAAAACCAAATTCCATGTATGATCATGGTAGAATAGAAGTTCCATTGCTAAAATGTGTTTTAGCACAGAATACAGTAGTATGCGTGCACTGATCACACAATGACATATATTCTAACATACAAAAAACATCTCCCCATAAAGATGAATTTTGTATGAGTTCTATTTCATTCTATCTGGAAAACCAAGAAGGCATTCTGTGTCAATTAACTCTAAATCGTATTAACCAGAAAAAAAATGACTTTAAGGTAAAAATATACAATTTATAACCTTGCATAAAATCTATTTTCTTTACCAAAAGAATAACGGCAGTTCATATTTTTAATAATATTAAAATACAGAAACATATGAACTTCTGTGTGCCACCTGGTTGTTATTAAAGAGAGGGAGGAAAGTGGAGTTTTTTTCTGATAGGTGGTTATAACTCACCCCTTTTATTTTGGGGACCCCATGTAATTGTAGATTGAAAAGATCTAATGATTTTCAGTTTGAGACTTTGACATCACTTCATGAAATAAGGAAGGCCATTCCCACATGGAAACTTCAGATTTCCTTTAGATGGTTCAGATTTGTTGTAGTGAAAAGAACAATGGATCTGGAGTCAAAGGACCCAGATTCTAGTCCTGGATTTATCACTACCTAGCTATGTGACTTTGGACAGATCTCTTCACCTCTCTCTAGGCCTCAGTTTTACTACCTATAAAGTGATAAAGTTGTATTGCATGCTTATAACTCTTAAAAATTATATGATTCTATGATTACTTTTTACTCACATCCCTCTATAGTTTAATGATTATACATTCTCTTGAGCGCTGTAAGAAAAAAAAGTATATTCAATATATGCTTTGCCTGTGTATGCCAATAGATATGCATACATACAAATATGAGTTATTCAAACATCTATGTTGCATATACATGTGTATATAGGTGTGTGTGTGAATATACAAACATAATCATCCTGATCAATGAAAAAATTTGTAAAGGTGGTGAGATACACATATTGATGTAGTTGATTATCTCTTCTTTTTCTTTCACCATGTATGGGCTCTGTTTTCCCTAAAGGCTTATTTGGTATTCTCTGAAATCCAAAGTAGAATAATCATGATGGCAAAAGCAATGGAAACCAACTCATACATTCAATGTCCAATGGAACTGATATTGTTATTTGTGGAAATATAATAACCAATGAAAGACATGCCTTTCAACATTCGAAGAACTTTTAGAGAAAAGAGGGAGTAAATGTGCTCTTTGCTGTTTTAATGGGCAAAATGAGGACCACTGTATAGGTGATACATAGAAGCAAATTTAGGCTTAATATAAAATTTTTCTGATGACTAGAGTGATCCAGCAATAAAATAAACAGCTTTATAAGGTACCCATTATTAAAGTCATTCAAACAGAGATATAGGCATCTGTAAAGGATTCTGTAGAAGAGTTTCTTGCATTAGATGGAAGATTGTATAGGTAAAATCTGAATTCCCGACTGATGGAAAGATTTGGTAATTCTGTAATATGTGAATTGAAGGGATTGTCTTGAACATAGTATATGTCAGAGAGAAAAACAATTTTGGCTTCATCGTAAGATGGGACATTAAGATTAAGACAATTCTATGGCTCTTTCACATATATTTAGGGGGGAAGTGTGGTTTAGGAGCAAGAGCGACAGCTGTAGAATTAAAAGACCTTCATTCAAACCCAAGGCCAGTAATATTTACCTTTGTGACCTTGGATAAATTGTTTAATCATTTTGGCCACAGCTTTTTCAACTGTCATATGAGAAGTTTGGTGTAAACGAACATTAAGGTCTCTTCCAGTTCTAAAATAAAGTTCATAAACTTTAGAGTTAGCATACTATAATGCTGATTTAAAATGTGCCAAGATATCTTCAGGGAAAACATACATCCCTGTAGTGGAATAAGCAGTGTCAACAGGATGTTTTAATGAAGAAGAAAAAGGGGAGAAACAAAACTTAAGATCATTAATTTGGAGTTAGGAGGGACCTTAGAAGCCATCTAATTCAAATCTCATTTTACAGAGGAGGAAACTGAGGGTCAGATGTTAAGTGACTTGTCC
This sequence comes from Vombatus ursinus, assembly GCF_900497805.2. Taxonomy (NCBI): domain Eukaryota; kingdom Metazoa; phylum Chordata; class Mammalia; order Diprotodontia; family Vombatidae; genus Vombatus; species Vombatus ursinus. Next base: position 23,746,517 of record NW_020954590.1, read on the forward strand.
AAGGTCATACTAGATAGTAAATGACAGAGGTAGTATATATTTTTTCTTTTTCTTTCAATAATTGGGCTATATGTGCTTTCTTTTTCTTTCAATAATTGGGCTATATATATATATATATATATATTGGCACTAGGAATACAAAGGCAGATATGAAACAGTCCCTTCCCTCAGACAACTTAAATCCTATATTTGATCTTATATGTGTATGCATCAAGGAGAATAGCAATCTACCATAAGCCTTGACCTTCTTCCATCACAGGATAGTTTGGTTCTATGGAATGTCCCCAAGTTAAAGGGAATTCCAGGATCATCACCAGTCCAAAGGACTCTAATGAGATGAACTTATTTTCTTAGCTTCTGGAATTCATCATTCCAGTTTGAACTGTATAGCCAAATGTGTTCTATATAGTTCAATAGAGTTTAAAAGAGATTTGAACTCCCAATTCCTTCCTGATTCTGACTTATTCTCTTATGAGTTCTTCAAAATAGATAACTTTTTAGGACTATGCTGGACTTCCTATTATCACTTTGGGTGCAGTGGTTGCAGTTCTGGGATTCAAATCAGAAAGAACTTTGTTCAAATCCTTCCTCTGACACTTACTAGCTGTGTGACCATAGGCAAGTGACTTAATCTCTTTGAGCTTTCTCACCTGTAAAAGGAGTGGGTTGGACTAGATGGCCTCTAAGCTCACTTCCAACACTAAATCTATGATCCCACGAGCAAAATTGACACTCTTTTGCTGGGAGTAGGCCATGGTTTAGATTCAGCTCTAGGGAAATGACTGGAATTTTCAGTGTTGCATCCTATTGAATAGTTACGTAAGTTGGTTTTACAACCTTTGTCCAATTGAAATACTTTTTTGAGGAAACTATAAATTTATTTATACAAATAGAAAAATAATTTTAGTATTCCTGTTCTAGGTTCTGCTTACACATATTCCACATCATAGTGCTCAGGATATGTTGCTATATGTGTATATTTGAACTAAGTTCATTGGAATTTAACCCATAAAAGGAAAAAAATTAAAGTTAATACTGATAATAATTTTAACACAGAAAACATAAGTATACTATCCAATTTCTTTATGCCTATTCTACTGCAATCTAGACAATACTTCTACTTCTGGGCCTCAGTTTCCTCATCTGTAAAATGAAGAGATTGAATAACATGGTCCTTAAGATCCTTTCTAGGTATAAGATTTTGTGATTCTATGATATTAATTTGGGCACTACTTAGAATTGACTTACAATTTGTTGTTGTCGCTAGCATTTACCAAGGCAGAGAAGGTAGTTTATAAAGTTGTCATTTCTCTGCAATTTCTAGATTACCATGGGATAGGCAGACAGAAAACGATAAGTATAGCTAACTCTAACTTTGGAAAGGTGAAGACTTGAGGGGAAAATGGGATGGAACATTTGGTTTTTGAAATAAAGCAGGGTGCAGATTAGGCGCCATTAAGGTTTGCCAGGAGTTGCTGGTCCTAGAAGCCTGTTTAAGAGCTCACTGTCAACAAGGAAATTGTGGGCAGCACTTAAAGTGGCTCACCTCTGATTTATTCATAAACCTCACACGAGCACTTGGCTTTGTTCTTGCTCTGGTAAGGGGGAACTGATGCCAATAAGAACAGGAATAAAGAGCTTCTTGCATGGTCCAAAAGTGAATAACTGTCTACCTCAAAGCCTGACCTCCATTCCAGAGATCTGTTGGGTTACTGTTGACTCTGTCTGCCTAGATATGTATCCTCAGATGAATTGCAAGAAGAGGTTATAATAAATATACACTTTGTAAATTCTCTAGATGTAACAGGAACTTACCTTCTTACTTAGCACAATACTTGGAATACTACACTAGTTCGAATATTTGTGGGTTTTGCTTTTTTGTTGAAAATCAAATTCAAACCTGAGCACTAAAATTCCTAAAAATTACTTTCTTTTAAAAGATTGATTTTTAAAGATTAATGAATGTAAAACAAGTAAAAGTTTGGAAAATGAAATAAATGATATACTGCAATGGGACTAAAGAAATGAGCTTACTTGTGTATTAGCCATATGTATCTGAGAAGTGTTATTTGTGTTTATATAAAAATTATAGAATGGTTCTATAAGCCCATAGTAGGGGAAGAGACTTTTAAAAGACAGTCAACTGGCATGTTTGCACTGGGGCAAAGGTTGAGTACAGTTCCTTAAATCCCTAGAGCAACATTTAGTTAATGCTCACCTTTTTTCTGATCCTGTCTACTTTTGATTCCCCCTTTTCTTTTTGATGGTTTGTTTCTTATTACTTAGGGTTAAGATATTTTAAAATTTACTCAGATTTTCACAAGACATTAACCAAAAGGAGTCATATTAGGAGATAGTGATGAGAGTTAATGATATATCTTTAGATAAAGCAGTTCTCGTGTGCAATCTGATCAGAGCCATCAGCTCATTTGTCATGGCTGAAGTGAAAATGTCAGGACCAATGAGTGTATGAGTGCTGAAGGGGGCGAAAGGGCTTTTGGAGACACTCTTGTGCTGGGAGTAGGCCATGGCTTAGATTCAGCTCTAGGGAAATGCTGGGATTAGCCAACTCTGTGCACAAATCCCTAGCATAACAGAATTAGTTGTGAAAGGGGTGAGAGGGGGAAGCAACGACAGTAATATATTGCTATAGAATTGCTTTAGTCTGGGGTACAATAACTATGCAAAGGAGTGAAATAATTTATTAAGATTACTTAAAGCAATATGATTTCATACAGGCTCTTTGAAAAAAATAAGAATGGGATTGGTATGAAGTACCAAAGGAAAGTACAGTTTAACATATATTCAAATCTTGACTTTTAAATGATTAAAATAAGTATGATCCCCCAAAAAGCATAAGGCTATTTTTCCAGGGGAGATCTTTTTTTTTTCTTTTGTGGCTGCTCAGATAACATTCAGCCAAAAGGCACATTAGACAGCACAGTAGAATGGAAGTTAATACTTCATTTAAATAACAATACTTAGTACTGAGATACTTGTTGCATTGTTTAGTTTATACAAAACCTAGAAGCTAACTTTTCTTTGTGCTGTCTTCATTCTGCAACTTTAATTGAAAAATAACTTATTTTCACTAACTACAGAAGTTTTTATCTTTGACAGACTAAGTCTAACAGATTTATTTCATTTTGGGTACAGTGAACTGTTCTCTTTCAGATAATGTGCCCATACAACCTTTTCTTGTTTAATTCTATTGATTTACAGCGTTAACGTGAAATAATCTGATACCTGTTTCCTGCCCTTTGAGTATTTGTAGTCAAAGAGGCTGATTAGTTTTTTTCCCCAGCTCTTTAGCTGTTTTAAATGTATAATTATCATTGCATGTCATTTGATAGCTGCACTAATTGCTGCCAACCATTGTCTGTTTGCACTTAATGCTGAAACCTGATCAACATCCTGCTTTGGTTGATGTTTGGTGGTAAACTTTAATTAACTCTTATTGCATTGAAGAAGAGTTCAGTCTCAGTGCTAACTAATCATTTACCTTCATTATGTCCTGACAGCTCCACTTGTTCTTGGTCCTAATAGATACACCAGTCAGTAAATAAACCTGCAAACCTTCATGCCTTGAAGTTGTTCCACACTGATATTTTGCTGCTTAAAGTATAAGTTAATTGGCCATAAATGATCATTTAGTTAGTTCAGTACCTCAACTTTTGCAGGCACTGATCTCAAATTGCCTCTTTCATGCAAGACAATTTCATTTTCATAGAAATTGC
>NW_020954590.1:23755253-23757753 GCF_900497805.2 Vombatus ursinus
TTTCTTTTTGATAACTTTGGTAATTTTTAAAAGAACTTTTGATATACCCCAGAAATTACAGAAATGTAAATGGGTAAGGATGGTATAATAAACAGTTTAAACTGTATGGAAACTTTTAAAGTGGTTTAAACTTGTTGTATAGTCATTTCAGAATGAATGGTTATGTGCTAGCTCAGTAGTGTACTTTGTGGTGTGTTTACTTTGACATACAAAATTTCTGCCTAAGTTTCTAAAGATGGGTCTCTGTAGCAAAAAAAGGTTCTTTTTTGACTAATGACAGTAACCTCCCTGAGCAGGCATAATCAATTTCATTTTACACACCCAACTGTAGAAATCTTTAAAAGTAATTTCATTCAAATAAATCGAGAACAAACACTGCCACAAAGACAGCAAACAGCTGAAGTATAAAAATACATGTGACAATTGAAGTATTTTCCTCACCCTATGTGTTCAAAGAAGTCATTTGCTTTCATTAAAATAAAACCCACTTTTGTTTGCATAATCGTATGATGGGAAGCTGATGAAATTGTTTAAAGTTTATGATTAATGTGTAACTTACTAAGAAGGATTGATGAATCATTTGTATAAAATAATTTATGATTAATGTAACAAAAAAACATTATCACATGACTATGATGCATTGTATAGGATTTAGCCACTGTTGCCATCAACAGTGTAGTGAACTTTTCTGCAAAATATATAATCATTTTCATGGTTTTCTTTCTTCCTTATTCACACACATAATTGTGCTGTGGCAAATTTTTGGAAATTATGCTGAGTTCTTTTAAGTCACAGAAAGGGAAAGTATGACAGAGGCTATTTTGTGCTGTGAAATGGTGAGATTTTATGCATAGATATATGTGTAATAGGATATAATCTGTAGTAGCAATATGTATGTATACTTACACACGTTTTCATGTAATGTCTGTCCAGAATTACCAAATGATATTTGAAATACAATCTTGATATCCATGGCTTTTGTTAGAAATTATTTTGGTATGCTGAATGCTTACTCTTTCAAGTAATGAAAAAAAGCTCAAAAGTTCTCCAAAAGTGGTGTGATTGGTAGAAAAGCTTCATTTATACCAAGGCATCTTACTTTTTACTGTAAGCCCCCCCTTATAAGACTGTTGTAATTTGTCTAATGCAACATCCATTTTTTAAAAATAGACATTCATATACAAACTGGGTTACAGAAGTTAAAAACTTTTTTCCTATAACAGTCAATGCAGCGTCACCTACAAATGCTATTGTTGCTTTCAATCCATTGATCCTCTTTCCTGATTTCCTTTAACCCCAGTAGTGGGTATTGTTTGGGGCACCCTGGTTGCCTTTTTTAGTTTGTTCATGCTTGTACAGAACTCCAAAGGTAAACAGGCCTGTTTGTGGACTAATTAGAAAATTATTAGGTTTTCATGCTCACAGTTATCAGATTATTTCAACTGGTTTTTAAAGCTGCATGCATGCTATGTGGATAATTAACCTGAAGCTCATCAATGGTTAAAATTACACACTAAGCTTTGTGATGTTTGATTCAGGAGCAATTTGCCTGTCATTTTAGCCTTCTCAGAAACCAAAATGAATTTTGATTCATTTTCCAACTATGTAAATCTTCTGATGTATCCTAAACTGATCACTTCCTCTCTTTGATTTAACTGACAAGATTAGATTTGATTACAGTAAGAAGAGAATTAAACAGCCATTCTTCATACTTAATATCTCAGTGACCTTCACTGATGCTTTAATTCTTCAAATATTTTTTCTTAAAGAATTTGTTAAACACATAATATTGGTGAGAGGTTTGTTTGTTCTTAGTTTAGTTTTTTTTTTCAGTCCATACTTTCTCCCACTGTAAAGACAGTTTACAATAGTTTCTTTTTTTGGGGGGGAGGGATGTAAAACAACTGAGTTGTTTCATGAGTATCATTTGTCATAATAGAACAAGGGTAAACTCATTTATTTTAGAAGTTCCCAGAATATATTTAAAGTTTTGCCATGTTTAATTGGAAAGTTATCTATTCCATTGATTATTATACATCTATGTTGACTTGGAGTGATAAGTATTATCAGTTTTATCATATAAATGGTTACTTACCTACTTCATAAAAGGTAGACAGATCCTATGTCCTAGGCTAAGAGCAAACACTAAAGTTTCAGGCCACTCAGCTATTGTGTACAGTGCCATCATTCTGCAAACTGAGAGATCTGCAAGGACTCAGAGAAGCTTAAGCTGTAATCAAGTTACTATTACAGTAGTTGGAAACTTATGGACTCTCCTCTCCTCTCCTCTCCTCTCCTCTCCTCTCCTCTCCTCTCCTCTCCTCTCCTCTCCTCTCCCCTCCCCTCCCCCCCCCTCCCCCTCTCTCTCTCTCTCTCTCTCTCTCTCTCTCTCTCTCTCTCTCTCTCTCTCTCTCTCTCTCTCTCTCTCTCACACACACACACACACACAAACACACACACACACACAAAATGAAGAGGAACAGACTTTTAACCAATGTGT